>NW_023501031.1:0-417018 GCF_013390195.1 Colletotrichum siamense | reverse complement strand
CCTAACCCAACCCTAACCCTAACCCTAACCCTAACACTAACCCTAACCCTAACCCTAACCCTAACCCTAACCCTAACCTAACCCTAACCACCTAACCCTACCTAACCCTAATCCTTCAACCTGTCCCTACCTTGTTCTTTTATCTATCCCTAACCCTTTCCTTTCATCTAACCCTAACCCTTTCCTTTCATCTATCCCAAACCTTGTTCTTTATTCTATCCCTAACCCTTTCCTTTTATCTATCCCTAACCCTTTCCTTTTATCTATCCCTAACCTTGTTCTTTTATCTATCCCTAACCTTCTTCCTTTCTCTATCCCTAACCTTTTCTAATTCCCCTGTCCCTAACCCTTTCCTGTTGCTCTCTCTCTATCCTCTCTTACTCCTAACCCTAAACCTCTTAAAACGCCTTTACTATCTAAATTCCTGTTTTTGTATTTTCCCTTGTCTCTGCTTCGCTCCTGCTTTGTCTCTATCCCTCTAACTCTTGCTTTGTCACTAACCTCTTTGCTATATACTAACCCTACCTTTTTTTTTTCTCTTCCTTCTTCTTTCTCTCTCTTGCTCATCCTTTATTCCTTCCATCTGTATCTTTCTCCTCCTAATTCTTTCCCTTGGACCTCTGCTTTAATTCTCGTTCGTCCTTTATATTGTAAACTACCCCCTTCTAAACCTTACCTCTTCCTTTCTACTATCTCTTCCCTTTTATATCTTCACGCCTTCTCTTATCCTGAACTTATACTTACGGTTTACCTTACTATATTTTTATCTACCTCTTTTAAACTTGAACTTGTTGATTATTTTTACTCCCTTTCTTCCCTAACCCTTCTGTCCTTATGTACTGAAATATTCTCCTTGCGATGAACTCCTTACTTTGATATCTCCTCTATCTACTTATTATCAACCCCTCCCCTATCCTAAACTGATTCCCCTGTACTCCTGCCTACTGGTAAAATGTGTCCTGCTTCCCCTTCTTACCATGCCCCTGACCTTATGATAAAATGGTTGTCTTTGGAACCTTATTCGGCTTGTTCTGTGTTAATTTATCTGGTGCTTACTATTCCTCTATATCTTGGTGTTATATAATCTGTATATATTATGAACTTGGAATTCTCTATAATGCTGCCCATCCACTTGTATCTGAATGGGAACTTTTGACTCTGGCTTTGGACTGGAATCTCTCTCTCTCTCTTATTTATGCCTGCTTATACTAACTACCTTACTTTATTAATATAAACACCCCTCTTGTTTTTCCTTTACTTTATCCTTAACTTTTATCCCTACTCTATTTTGAACTTTTTCTCTACTCTAACTCTTACTTTTATTTCTGCTCTGTTTCTAACTTTCTATTTCTACCCTATCCTTAACCCTTTTCTTTTAACCTATCTCTAACCCTCTTCCTTATTCTAACCTTTACCTTTACTTCTGCTCTAACCCTAACCTTACTCTTTTAACTTATCCCCTACCTTGTTCTCTACCCTATCCTTGACTTTTATTTTTACTCTATTTCTAACTTTCTATTTTCGCCTTGTCCCTTACCTTTTCCTTCATTCTAACCCTCACTTTTATTTCTGCTTTACTTCTAACCCCTTTCCTTTAACCTATCCTTTATCCTTTTCTCTGCTCTAATTCTGCCCTTTATTTCTGCTCTATCCCTAACTCTTATTCCTGCTCTATCCCTCACCCCCTTTTTCTTTTACTCTATCCTAACTTCTAATCCTGCTCTATCTCGAACCCTTTCCTGTTGACATATCCCTAACCTTAACTTTGTACGATCTCTGACTTGCTTATGCTCTCCATCTGTGGGTTGCTATATGAACCTTCCTCCTTCTTTCTTACCTAACTCTGTTTACTTATTATTCCTCCTTGTTATCCTGTCTGTGTATGTTTCCTTTCTCCCTCTAACTCCTTTCTTCCCTTTCCTACTCTATTATATATATTAACTATCTACCTTATGAATCTGCTATCTTTCGTTTGTTACTTATTAACTTCTCCTCTCTTACTTACTCTTCTAACCTTTTGGTTTATAACCTTTCTCGTGGTACATAACCCTTGTTTTGTGAATAACTTATAACTCTTTTTTTACTATCTTACTCCCTTATCTCTCTCTCTCTATTTACTCTCTAATCTTCTTTATAACGACTCCTATACTCTTACGAACTCGCCTCTACGGACGAACACCTTACTACTCGGCCCTTTTGTTATACTATGCTACTATGCTATCTAATCTAAAACTGGTCCTGTTATCTTCAACTCTGTATCTGTCTATATTATGCTTATATTCCTATGTTCCCTTTTCGCTCCTCTCCTTGCCCTCTTTACTTTTGTCTCTTTCTCTGCTCTTTATATTCCTCCCGTCTTCCCTATCCCTTCTCTCCTCTCTATACTTTACCCTTCTTGCCTCTACTTTCCTCTGCTCCTTGGATCCCCCCTTTCTTGTTGCTTGCTAATTGTATGTCCCCTCTATTATCTGTTTCTTAACTCTATCCCTCCTGAACTTTGCTTTATTGCTGACTTCTATTTCTGCCCTATTCTTGACCCTTCTGTTTGCTGTATTCCTGACTTTGATTCCTACTCTGACCTTAATCCTTCTCTTTAACCTATCTCTGACCTTTACTGTGTACTAACCCTGGCTCCCCTATACTCTACCTCTATGGGCTGCTAAATGAATCTCCCTCCCTCTCTTTTACTGAAATCCGTTTTTTTACTTTTCCCCCCTTGGTCTTCTATCTGTTTGTATTTCTATTTCTCTCTGTCTACTTTCTTTCTACCTCCCTTTATCTTTAACTACTGTCTACTGTATAAATCTGCTATCTTTGGTATGTGATTCTTTAATTCCCCCTCTCTTGCTGACCTTGCTACCCCTTTTTGGCTGTAATTTTTCTCGGTGTACTCTGCTCTCTTTCTATAACAAATCTTTTACTCTTTCCTATTATCTTAATACTATTCTCTTTCCCTCTGCTTGCCCCCGAATCTGCTTTATTATAACTCCTATACTCTTACTAATTCGCCTTTGTTAACGAACCTCTTACTGTTCTGCCCTTTTGTTCTGCTATGCTATCTAACCCTAAAACTGGCCCTGAAATCTTTAACACTACATCTGTATTATATTCACGCTCTTACATCCCCTTTTTACTTCTTTTTTTTCCCTTCTCTCCGGCCCCTTTCTCTGCTCTTTCCATCCTTCCACTGTTGCCTATACCTTTTGCTGCTCCTTGTATTCCCCCCTTCTTGCTCCTTGCTCATGATTCATCCCCTCTGTTACTCTTTGTCATCTTCCACCTCCTGCTCTCTTGTGCTATTAAATCTTTCTGTGTGAAAAAACATCTGATGCTCTGTTTTCTATTATCCTTTACTACTATACTTCCCTACTCCCTACCCTAAACTGTCGTACTCCTATGTACGGCCCCTACTCGCCCCGCCTTGCCCTGCCTGATCACCCCTCTGCTACGCCCTCTACTGCCTTCTGCCACAACTGGCTTGTCAACCGGCACAACTTGCTTGACTGCACCCCTCCCCATTGGATCATCTGCCCTAACCACTTATATACCTCCTTCTCGCTCGATGCCCACTCCTCTAACCCGTCCGCTCTGCGCATCGCCCTCACCGTCTCCTCGTACACCCTCGACCCCACACCGATCGTTGCGACGGCGAACATCGTAACCATCAACCCTTGGTACTGGCATGAACCGCCCTCGACCTCCGTGAACCGCCCGCCGTCCTCGCCCAACGGCTCCCATCGCCGACACCAACCCTGCGGCAATCCGCAATGGAAACAACTGCTGAAATTCTCCATCATCCGTCCGTCGAACATGGCCTCTTCCATCTGCCTCCTGTACTGCGCCGTCCACCCCCACGCCTGCTCCCCGCGGCCTGGGCAATCGTCTAACGTGTGCCCGTCGCTCTCTCTCCGGCGTATCCCGCAATACGTGCACCGTCCCGCCCACCGCGCCAACTGCTGCTTGAACGTCTCCCCCTCCTCCCCTAACCCTGAACGCTCTGCCCTGGCCTGCCACTGGCGGAACTGCCTGGCTTGCTGACTGGTCTCGAACGCGGCCCTGATCTCTTCGTCTTCTCTGGCTCCATGTCCCTCTCTATCCCCGTCCTTGTCCCTATCCATATCTCCATCCCCGTCGTCTACCCACATCACCTCCGACGCCCTCTGCCGGCATATGTCGCATGCCTCTTCGCCCTCCTCGCACCCTGGACGGTCCACCCGCCCGTCCATGACCTCGTCTAACACAATCCGCCGGCATACCTCTCCCCTGATGTATGTCCTTGTTGACACCTCCCATCCCCCTCCGGCTGCCCTCCCATCTTTCTCTGCCTCCCCTGCCTCCTTCTCCTTCTGCTTCTCCTTCTCCTTCTCCTCCACGGCTGCCCTACTGCATATAACAACCGACCGGCTTGGCTGGCCGTCTCGCCCGGCACGCCCGCTCTCCTGGACGAAATCCCGCAACCGCCGCGGCATGCCCGCGTGGACCACCAACCGCACGTCCGGCACGTCGATGCCTAACCCCAACGCGTTCGTCGCCACGATGACGCCCCCATCGGCGCCGTCGCCCATCCTCCACGCCTCCAACCTCGACGCCTTGTCCTCCGTGCTGCCGATGCTGCTGTGGAACGCTGCGCACCCCAACGCCTCGGCCATCCGCTCGACGCCCTCGATCGTGCTGCTGTACACCACCGCCTTGCCGCGTGGCTGCTGCCGCAACCAATCCCTGACCTCCTGGCAACCGCGCTCCTCGACGGCGCTCAACTCGCCGTCCTCACCCTCCCGACCTGACCCTAACCCTAACCCTGACTCTGCCCGGCGCCTGTGGCTTGCCGCACCACGACCACGACCACGACCCCCACCCCCTGACCCTAACGCAACGACAACAACCCCATACTCGATATTCCTCCGCGTCGTCGCCTCGCGGAACACCCGCACCCGCTCCTGCCGGATCCCCGTCACGGCGAAAAACTCCCGCTCCTCCGCCGGCGGCAACGTCGCCGTCAAACACACCAACTGCGCCCCGAACTCCTGCACCGTCCGCCCCAACGCCCGCAACGCCGGCCGGAACCCCCTCGACCCATCCAACACGACGTGGCACTCGTCCAACACCACCCGGTCCAACTGCTGCCGCCGCTGCAACCGCCCGACGAAATCCCGGAATCCCTGCGTGACGGCCGACTCGGGCGTCACGAACACCACCGTTGCTGCGGCCGTGTTGGCCCGCCCGCCGCCGCGCCACGTTGTCGACGCCAACCCCGACCTCGAACACCGCGCGTCCATGTCGGTGCGCAACGCCACCAACGGCGTCACGACGATCGTCACCCCGTCCGGTGCGCAATACGCCGGCAACATGAACGACAAACTCTTGCCGCCGCCCGTGCCCGTCACCTGCACGATCGGGTCGTCCCCGCGCATGATCGACCGGATGACCCGCTCCTGCTGGCCGCGGAACGCCGCCCGCGGGTCCCCCATCATCTGCCGCAACTGCCCGCCGGCGTTGGCTAACTGCAACCGCGTGAACCGCCGCCGCCGCTGCCCTTCGAACTCCTCGTCCGCCGCCGTCGTCGCCGTCCGCCGCCGCTTGGTGGGTGCCCCGCCGCCCCGGTCCTCCGCCCCGAACCCCAACAACCGGTGCCACTGCCGGCTGACGGCCCGGAACCTGTCCCGCAACGCCGCCGTGCCGAACGGTGCCTCCTGGTACAACCGCCCGTATATCATCCCCGCCACGTGCGTGCCGTGCCCGGCCTGCAAATCCAATGCGCTGTCCTCGACGCCTATGTCGTCGTCGTTGTCGTCGTTGTCGTTGTTTTTGTCGTCTGCCCGTCCGAACGCCTCGTTCAAATACCGGTTGGCGATGGCGACGGCCATGTGCCGCCACCCGCTGATGTTGATCTTGCTGCCGACCAACCGCTCGCTGTGCTGCTGCATGATCCGCCTTGCCTTGTCTGACGTCCACAACCGTTCGTCCGTCCACGGCGCCCGGCCGGGGGTGGCGTTGGCGCTCTCGTCTGTGATGGTGTTGTCACGGGCGTCGTCGTCCTCGGTGTTGTCACGGGCGTCGTTGTCCTTGGTGTTATTGCGGCGCTCGTCGCCCCTGGTGTTATCACGGCTCGCCTCGCCCGCCGCCCTGCCCCTTACAACCACGTCGTCCGCCCATAAAAATGCGCTCTTCCGGTCC
Source organism: Colletotrichum siamense (assembly GCF_013390195.1). NCBI lineage: Eukaryota > Fungi > Ascomycota > Sordariomycetes > Glomerellales > Glomerellaceae > Colletotrichum > Colletotrichum siamense. The sequence goes on along the minus strand of NW_023501031.1, from coordinate 410,844 downwards.
GTCTGATGGATGATGCCTCCTACCTGCTGCCAAAACGGCAACACTAACCATAAATACCACACCAACAACTCGCCGACCTCGCGCGGCAAATACCGGTGTATCACCTTGGCCGTCCCCGTCTGGCGGTAATTCTTGTGGTACGACGTGACGAAACATATCATGCCGTCGTGTGCGAACACGTTCCTGACCCCGCCGTTGGCCGTGTTGCTGTGTCTGATGCCTGCTAACTCGGGCGCCCGCGCCGGCTGCCCTGCCACCATGTGCATCAACATCCACAACCGCTCCCGGAACGATTCCAACGCCTGTCTGTATGCCTGCACCGTCCTCTCGCGGTATGGGTGGTGGCTATCGCTGCGGTTGGACGTGACCTCCTCCGCCTGTCCTGCTGCTGCTGCTGCTGCTGCTGCCACTGCCGCCGCCGCCGCCCCTCGCGTTGGGTCTAACCACGCCCGCCGCCGTGCCTCCGACTCTGCGATGCGCCGTGCGATCCACCCCTTCCCCTTGCCCACCCACGCCTCGTTGCGGTCGTCGTGTAAAAACGAATACCCCGGCCGGTCCTGGCTGTGGTCGTCGTGCATGCTGTCCCACCTGATGGCGGGCAACGCTGCTGCTAACGCTGATCGGCCTCCGTACCCATCGCCGTGCCCGTCCCTGTCGGGATCATTATCCCTATCCCCATCCCCGTCCACCACCGCCAACTGCGCCAACAACGTCCGCGCCTCCTGCGCTACCCCGTGGAACATCTCGGCCAACTCGCACACCCGCACCCGCACCCGCCGGAACGATATCCGGTCGCCGCTCCAATCCACCATCCCCGGCGCCACCGTGTTAAACCGGATATGCATCCCGTACGTGCGCGCGTCGTAAATCCAATTCATCGCCCTGGGCTCGTCGTCCGGCCGCCCGGGCATCCGCGTCATGAACCGCCGCACCTTGTCGCGCACCAAATGGAACACGCTGCTGGCCTCTTCGTACGCCGCCTCGGCCCCTTTGGTCGCCGTCAACGCCACCACCTCGTCCTTCCGCTCCAACCACGCCTGGTACACGACGAACATCTTGGCCACCTTGATCACGGCTGAATAATTCGTCGTGTACTCCGTCGCCTGGTGCCACCCGCCGTCCTCGCGGATGCCCAACACCGCCAACGCGCCGATCATCGCGCTCTCCTTTTGGCTCTGCTTGTACGGGTCCTCGATGATGGCGATGATGGCGTCCAAACACATCCTCTCGACCTCCTCCGCCTGCGCGGCCTGCCTGCTGCCGACATCCGCCTCGACACGGCTGGTGAACGCATCCCACAACGACCCCTGACGCATGGTGAACCGATACGGCGGCCGCTCGCGCTCCGGCCACTCGTCCATGCGGAACCATATGCTCACCATCTTACGCCAAACCTCCTTGTACCGCTGCCACGTGTCGTCCTCCATGCGGTTGTCGAATGGCCGCACCGGCTTCTGGCCGATCTCCTTCCGCTCCGCCTCGAACAACACGTCGTGCCCGACCTTGTGCGGTGCTGCTGTTGCGCATGCCTTGTCGGCGACGCTGTTGAACACGGCCCATATGGCCTCTAACGTCTCCTCGCCATCCTCAATTGGTCGCGTGGCCTCCTGTAACTGCGTCTTGTTCAACCCTTCCAAATCCCTCGTCCACCCGACGCGGTACAACCACCCGTTCGGCTCCAACTTTTCGTCCACTGTACTGACCTCCTCGCGCGCGTCGGCCTCGAACCGCTTCTCTTGGTTCTCGTGCAACGTGACGAACCACGCCGTGTCGTCCGTCCCCGGCCCCGATGGCTCGCTTTGAACGGCCACCCCTAACCCCCGCCCGACCTCGAACCATCCGCTTGCGGCCCGTGTTAAAAAAAAACGCTGGCATGGCACGCCTGTTGTCCACGGCAAATCTCTGACTGCCGTGGCTTTCTTGCGCACATTGCCCCCCTTCTGCCAATCATTCGCCCACCGGTGTTCTGCCCGGCAATGCTCCTGCATGTTTCGCACGCGGCGGCACACATAACGGCATGCGTGGCAACGCAAACCGTCCGCCCGGGGCGGTGCGATATGGGCAACTGGCTCGACCGTGGGGTCTGGGTATTGAAACGACTGCAAATCGGCCTGGCTGCGGATGATGCCGGGAATATCGCCGACTAATCCGGCGACCTTGCTCCTGGCCTCGGCGGGGATTGACCGATGGTTATTCCGCAAATGCGCCGTGGCTTCGTTGGCTAATACGGCGTACTGACATAATGTGCATATCAAAATGGAATACTGCGTGTTGTGGACGAATGGCTCCATCTTTGGCATGTATTGGTTACTTTCTTCTATCTACTGTTTATGACTGGTTCCTCCTGTCCTCTCTTTATAAACTCACCTTCCTGCCCCTTAATTCCATATACTTTCTCCTTGATCTACTTTCCTCCCTGCCTACGTTCCATCGCTCGGTCGGGCTTTCTGGCCTGGCTGATGGTCCTGTTATATAATTGGCTGGTTAATGCGGGGATTCGGACGACATCACAAAAACATCTACTACCCTATTCACCTATTTCTGGACTCATATCACGGAATAAAACACTGAGAACTGGGTTCCTATAATTATACCGATTGTGGCTTTAATTGCATGCTACTTTTACCTATTTTACTACGGAAAATCTCAACGGCTTCCACCTTGCTGTGAACAACGGTTTCCGCCCTTGTCTCAACGGACCCACCTAATTCCATGGTGGGGCGTTCAATGGCTTCCGACGTCAGCCATCGTGGACGTGATGTTAGCCATCGTGGACGTGATGTTAGAGTGCGCTGGCACTGAGCCCTTTTAAGTGCACCGCCCATCCTACACGGGCCAGCCACGGGCTGGGCTCGAGTCTTTCGTTGGCGACGCGGATCAGCTCATCGTGACTCGTCTTCACACGTTCTGCTTGGACTTTCCGGAGATCTCGAACGCGGTCCACCGCCTGTTGAGCCGGGCTTCTACTCGGAGCGCCTTGCAGAGACTCGTCGGCTATCTGTCCCTGGGCCACCTCGAACCATCCGCTCGCGGCCCGTGTTAAGAAAAACCGCTGGCACGGCACCCCTGTTGTCCACGGTAAATCCCTGACTGCGGTGGCTTTCTTGCGAACATCACCCCCCTTGTGCCAATCATTCTCCCATCTGTGTTCTACCCGACAATGCTCCTGCATATTTCGCACGCGGCGGCAAATATAACGGCACGCGTGGCAACGTAAACCGTCCGCCCGGGGTGGTGCAATATCAGCAATTGGCTCAACCGTGGGGTCTGGGTATTGGAACGACTGCAAATCGGCCTGGCTGCGGATGATGCTGGGAATGTTGCTGACCGATTTAGCCACTTTTCCCCTGGCCTTGGCGGTGATTGACCGATGGTGGTTCCGCAGATGTGCTGTGACTTCGTTCGCTACTACTGCATACTGACATGATGTGCATATCAGAATGGAATACTGCGCGTTGTGGACGAATGGCTCCATGTTTACCTATACGGATGGCTTGCTTTGGTCTACTACTATTAAATGATTCCTCCTGTCCTCTCTTTATAACCTTACCTTCCTGCCCCTTAATTCCGTATACTTTCTCCTTGATCTACTTTCCTCCCTGACTGCGTTCCATCAGTCGGTCGGGCTTTCTGGCCTGGCTGATATCCCTGTTATGTGATTGGCTAGTTAATGTGGGGTTTGGGACCGCATCACGAAAACATCAACTACGCTATTCATCGATTTCTAGACTCACCTTGCTGATTATCGAACTGAGAACTAGATGGTTATAATTGCCTTCATTCAAGCTTTCATTGCATCCTACTTTTGTGTATTTTACTGCGGGAAATCTCAACGGCTTCTTCACTACTGGAAAACAACGGCTTCTACCCCCTGTCTGCACGGACCCACTTATTTTTTGGTGAGGATTTCAACGGCTTCTACTTGAAGCCGTCGTTGCCAGTATGTTAGCCATCGTGGACGTGATGTTAGAAAAACCGCTGGCACGGCACCCCTGTCGTCCACGGCAAATCCCTGACTGCGGTGGCTTTCTTGCGAACATCACCCCCCTTGTGCCAATCATTCTCCCATCTGTGTTCTACCCGACAATGCTCCTGCATATTTCGCACGCGGCGGCAAATATAACGGCACGCGTGGCAACGTAAACCGTCCGCCCGGGGTGGTGCAATATCAGCAATTGGCTCAACCGTGGGGTCTGGGTATTGGAACGACTGCAAATCGGCCTGGCTGCGGATGATGCTGGGAATGTTGCTGACCGATTTAGCCACTTTTCCCCTGGCCTTGGCGGTGATTGACCGATGGTGGTTCCGCAGATGTGCTGTGACTTCGTTCGCTACTACTGCATACTGACATGATGTGCATATCAGAATGGAATACTGCGCGTTGTGGACGAATGGCTCCATGTTTACCTATACGGATGGCTTGCTTTGGTCTACTACTATTAAATGATTCCTCCTGTCCTCTCTTTATAACCTTACCTTCCTGCCCCTTAATTCCGTATACTTTCTCCTTGATCTACTTTCCTCCCTGACTGCGTTCCATCAGTCGGTCGGGCTTTCTGGCCTGGCTGATATCCCTGTTATGTGATTGGCTAGTTAATGTGGGGTTTGGGACCGCATCACGAAAACATCAACTACGCTATTCATCGATTTCTAGACTCACCTTGCTGATTATCGAACTGAGAACTAGATGGTTATAATTGCCTTCATTCAAGCTTTCATTGCATCCTACTTTTGTGTATTTTACTGCGGGAAATCTCAACGGCTTCTTCACTACTGGAAAACAACGGCTTCTACCCCCTGTCTGCACGGACCCACTTATTTTTTGGTGAGGATTTCAACGGCTTCTACTTGAAGCCGTCGTTGCCAGTATGTTAGCCATCGTGGACGTGATGTTAGCCATCGTGGACGTGATGTTAGAAAAACCGCTGGCACGGCACCCCTGTCGTCCACGGCAAATCCCTGACTGCGGTGGCTTTCTTGCGAACATCACCCCCCTTGTGCCAATCATTCTCCCATCTGTGTTCTACCCGACAATGCTCCTGCATATTTCGCACGCGGCGGCAAATATAACGGCACGCGTGGCAACGTAAACCGTCCGCCCGGGGTGGTGCAATATCAGCAATTGGCTCAACCGTGGGGTCTGGGTATTGGAACGACTGCAAATCGGCCTGGCTGCGGATGATGCTGGGAATGTTGCTGACCGATTTAGCCACTTTTCCCCTGGCCTTGGCGGTGATTGACCGATGGTGGTTCCGCAGATGTGCTGTGACTTCGTTCGCTACTACTGCATACTGACATGATGTGCATATCAGAATGGAATACTGCGCGTTGTGGACGAATGGCTCCATGTTTACCTATACGGATGGCTTGCTTTGGTCTACTACTATTAAATGATTCCTCCTGTCCTCTCTTTATAACCTTACCTTCCTGCCCCTTAATTCCGTATACTTTCTCCTTGATCTACTTTCCTCCCTGACTGCGTTCCATCAGTCGGTCGGGCTTTCTGGCCTGGCTGATATCCCTGTTATGTGATTGGCTAGTTAATGTGGGGTTTGGGACCGCATCACGAAAACATCAACTACGCTATTCATCGATTTCTAGACTCACCTTGCTGATTATCGAACTGAGAACTAGATGGTTATAATTGCCTTCATTCAAGCTTTCATTGCATCCTACTTTTGTGTATTTTACTGCGGGAAATCTCAACGGCTTCTTCACTACTGGAAAACAACGGCTTCTACCCCCTGTCTGCACGGACCCACTTATTTTTTGGTGAGGATTTCAACGGCTTCTACTTGAAGCCGTCGTTGCCAGTATGTTAGCCATCGTGGACGTGATGTTAGAGTGCGCTGGCACTGAGCCCTTTTAAGTGCACCGCCCATCCTACACGGGCCAGCCACGGGCTGGGCTCGAGTCTTTCGTTGGCGACGCGGATCAGCTCATCGTGACTCGTCTTCACACGTTCTGCTTGGACTTTCCGGAGATCTCGAACGCGGTCCACCGCCTGTTGAGCCGGGCTTCTACTCGGAGCGCCTTGCAGAGACTCGTCGGCTATCTGTCCCTGGGCCACCTCGAACCATCCGCTCGCGGCCCGTGTTAAGAAAAACCGCTGGCACGGCACCCCTGTTGTCCACGGTAAATCCCTGACTGCGGTGGCTTTCTTGCGAACATCACCCCCCTTGTGCCAATCATTCTCCCATCTGTGTTCTACCCGACAATGCTCCTGCATATTTCGCACGCGGCGGCAAATATAACGGCACGCGTGGCAACGTAAACCGTCCGCCCGGGGTGGTGCAATATCAGCAATTGGCTCAACCGTGGGGTCTGGGTATTGGAACGACTGCAAATCGGCCTGGCTGCGGATGATGCTGGGAATGTTGCTGACCGATTTAGCCACTTTTCCCCTGGCCTTGGCGGTGATTGACCGATGGTGGTTCCGCAGATGTGCTGTGACTTCGTTCGCTACTACTGCATACTGACATGATGTGCATATCAGAATGGAATACTGCGCGTTGTGGACGAATGGCTCCATGTTTACCTATACGGATGGCTTGCTTTGGTCTACTACTATTAAATGATTCCTCCTGTCCTCTCTTTATAACCTTACCTTCCTGCCCCTTAATTCCGTATACTTTCTCCTTGATCTACTTTCCTCCCTGACTGCGTTCCATCAGTCGGTCGGGCTTTCTGGCCTGGCTGATATCCCTGTTATGTGATTGGCTAGTTAATGTGGGGTTTGGGACCGCATCACGAAAACATCAACTACGCTATTCATCGATTTCTAGACTCACCTTGCTGATTATCGAACTGAGAACTAGATGGTTATAATTGCCTTCATTCAAGCTTTCATTGCATCCTACTTTTGTGTATTTTACTGCGGGAAATCTCAACGGCTTCTTCACTACTGGAAAACAACGGCTTCTACCCCCTGTCTGCACGGACCCACTTATTTTTTGGTGAGGATTTCAACGGCTTCTACTTGAAGCCGTCGTTGCCAGTATGTTAGCCATCGTGGACGTGATGTTAGCCATCGTGGACGTGATGTTAGAAAAACCGCTGGCACGGCACCCCTGTCGTCCACGGCAAATCCCTGACTGCGGTGGCTTTCTTGCGAACATCACCCCCCTTGTGCCAATCATTCTCCCATCTGTGTTCTACCCGACAATGCTCCTGCATATTTCGCACGCGGCGGCAAATATAACGGCACGCGTGGCAACGTAAACCGTCCGCCCGGGGTGGTGCAATATCAGCAATTGGCTCAACCGTGGGGTCTGGGTATTGGAACGACTGCAAATCGGCCTGGCTGCGGATGATGCTGGGAATGTTGCTGACCGATTTAGCCACTTTTCCCCTGGCCTTGGCGGTGATTGACCGATGGTGGTTCCGCAGATGTGCTGTGACTTCGTTCGCTACTACTGCATACTGACATGATGTGCATATCAGAATGGAATACTGCGCGTTGTGGACGAATGGCTCCATGTTTACCTATACGGATGGCTTGCTTTGGTCTACTACTATTAAATGATTCCTCCTGTCCTCTCTTTATAACCTTACCTTCCTGCCCCTTAATTCCGTATACTTTCTCCTTGATCTACTTTCCTCCCTGACTGCGTTCCATCAGTCGGTCGGGCTTTCTGGCCTGGCTGATATCCCTGTTATGTGATTGGCTAGTTAATGTGGGGTTTGGGACCGCATCACGAAAACATCAACTACGCTATTCATCGATTTCTAGACTCACCTTGCTGATTATCGAACTGAGAACTAGATGGTTATAATTGCCTTCATTCAAGCTTTCATTGCATCCTACTTTTGTGTATTTTACTGCGGGAAATCTCAACGGCTTCTTCACTACTGGAAAACAACGGCTTCTACCCCCTGTCTGCACGGACCCACTTATTTTTTGGTGAGGATTTCAACGGCTTCTACTTGAAGCCGTCGTTGCCAGTATGTTAGCCATCGTGGACGTGATGTTAGAGTGCGCTGGCACTGAGCCCTTTTAAGTGCACCGCCCATCCTACACGGGCCAGCCACGGGCTGGGCTCGAGTCTTTCGTTGGCGACGCGGATCAGCTCATCGTGACTCGTCTTCACACGTTCTGCTTGGACTTTCCGGAGATCTCGAACGCGGTCCACCGCCTGTTGAGCCGGGCTTCTACTCGGAGCGCCTTGCAGAGACTCGTCGGCTATCTGTCCCTGGGCCACCTCGAACCATCCGCTCGCGGCCCGTGTTAAGAAAAACCGCTGGCACGGCACCCCTGTTGTCCACGGTAAATCCCTGACTGCGGTGGCTTTCTTGCGAACATCACCCCCCTTGTGCCAATCATTCTCCCATCTGTGTTCTACCCGACAATGCTCCTGCATATTTCGCACGCGGCGGCAAATATAACGGCACGCGTGGCAACGTAAACCGTCCGCCCGGGGTGGTGCAATATCAGCAATTGGCTCAACCGTGGGGTCTGGGTATTGGAACGACTGCAAATCGGCCTGGCTGCGGATGATGCTGGGAATGTTGCTGACCGATTTAGCCACTTTTCCCCTGGCCTTGGCGGTGATTGACCGATGGTGGTTCCGCAGATGTGCTGTGACTTCGTTCGCTACTACTGCATACTGACATGATGTGCATATCAGAATGGAATACTGCGCGTTGTGGACGAATGGCTCCATGTTTACCTATACGGATGGCTTGCTTTGGTCTACTACTATTAAATGATTCCTCCTGTCCTCTCTTTATAACCTTACCTTCCTGCCCCTTAATTCCGTATACTTTCTCCTTGATCTACTTTCCTCCCTGACTGCGTTCCATCAGTCGGTCGGGCTTTCTGGCCTGGCTGATATCCCTGTTATGTGATTGGCTAGTTAATGTGGGGTTTGGGACCGCATCACGAAAACATCAACTACGCTATTCATCGATTTCTAGACTCACCTTGCTGATTATCGAACTGAGAACTAGATGGTTATAATTGCCTTCATTCAAGCTTTCATTGCATCCTACTTTTGTGTATTTTACTGCGGGAAATCTCAACGGCTTCTTCACTACTGGAAAACAACGGCTTCTACCCCCTGTCTGCACGGACCCACTTATTTTTTGGTGAGGATTTCAACGGCTTCTACTTGAAGCCGTCGTTGCCAGTATGTTAGCTCATCGTGACTCGTCTTCACACGTTCTGCTTGGACTTTCCGGAGATCTCGAACGCGGTCCACCGCCTGTTGAGCCGGGCTTCTACTCGGAGCGCCTTGCAGAGACTCGTCGGCTATCTGTCCCTGGGCCACCTCGAACCATCCGCTCGCGGCCCGTGTTAAGAAAAACCGCTGGCACGGCACCCCTGTCGTCCACGGCAAATCCCTGACTGCGGTGGCTTTCTTGCGAACATCACCCCCCTTGTGCCAATCATTCTCCCATCTGTGTTCTACCCGACAATGCTCCTGCATATTTCGCACGCGGCGGCAAATATAACGGCACGCGTGGCAACGTAAACCGTCCGCCCGGGGTGGTGCAATATCAGCAATTGGCTCAACCGTGGGGTCTGGGTATTGGAACGACTGCAAATCGGCCTGGCTGCGGATGATGCTGGGAATGTTGCTGACCGATTTAGCCACTTTTCCCCTGGCCTTGGCGGTGATTGACCGATGGTGGTTCCGCAGATGTGCTGTGACTTCGTTCGCTACTACTGCATACTGACATGATGTGCATATCAGAATGGAATACTGCGCGTTGTGGACGAATGGCTCCATGTTTACCTATACGGATGGCTTGCTTTGGTCTACTACTATTAAATGATTCCTCCTGTCCTCTCTTTATAACCTTACCTTCCTGCCCCTTAATTCCGTATACTTTCTCCTTGATCTACTTTCCTCCCTGACTGCGTTCCATCAGTCGGTCGGGCTTTCTGGCCTGGCTGATATCCCTGTTATGTGATTGGCTAGTTAATGTGGGGTTTGGGACCGCATCACGAAAACATCAACTACGCTATTCATCGATTTCTAGACTCACCTTGCTGATTATCGAACTGAGAACTAGATGGTTATAATTGCCTTCATTCAAGCTTTCATTGCATCCTACTTTTGTGTATTTTACTGCGGGAAATCTCAACGGCTTCTTCACTACTGGAAAACAACGGCTTCTACCCCCTGTCTGCACGGACCCACTTATTTTTTGGTGAGGATTTCAACGGCTTCTACTTGAAGCCGTCGTTGCCAGTATGTTAGTCGTCCCCCGTCATCTGCCGCAGCTGGCCCTCCAAGTCGATTCTCCTCAGCTTCTCAAATCGTCGGAGCCTGGCTGCGAGCCGTGGCCCTTCGTACGCCTCCGTCTTTTTCCTCTTGCAGCCCGCGGAACCCCATTTCGACTCCGAATCCTCGGCGCCGAAGCCCAGAAACCTGTGCCACTGACGGCTGACTCGGCGGAACTGTTGCTGCCTCGCCGCGAGACCGCTGCCGAACTGCATGAGCTCTCGCGCGTAGATCATGCCCGCCATCTGCGTGCTGTGCCCCGCCTGCAAGTCCCACGGGCTGTCCTCGACCCCGTCCGTCCCCTCTTCCGATCCCACGCCGTCATCGTCTCCGCCCGGCCGGCCGAACGACTCGTTCAAGTAGCGGTTGGCGATGCCGATGGCGATGTGTCGCCACATGCTGGCGTTGACCTGGCATCCCAGCAGTCTCATGCTGGTCCGCTGCATGATCCGCCGCGCTCTGTCTGTCGTCCACGTTCGCTCCTCTTTCCACGTCCAGTCGCCCACACTTGTGCTCTCATCACCAGCCTCATCTTCATTTGTACTGTGATTGTTGCCATCCCCGATATCCATGTTATTGCCACTTTGCTCTTCTAATCCTGCCGCCGCGCTGCTGGCTTCCGAGTCCCTCTGCCGGATGATGTCGTCTGCCCATATGAACGCGCTGTACCCGCTGGCCTCGTGCATGATGCCCTGCACCTCCTGCCAGAACGGCAAGATGAGCCAAAGATACCATATGATAAGCTCGCCGACCTCCCTCGGGAGATATCGGTGGATCACCTTCGCCTGCCCGGTCGTCCGGTAACCTTTGTGGTACGCTGTGATGAAGCACAACATTTTGTCGTGCACCATGATGTTGCGGACGCCCCCGTTGACCGTGTTGACCGTCCGCAGACCTGCAAGCTCGCTCGCCCGCGCCGGCTGTCCGCCGAGCATGTGCAGAAGCATCCACAGTCGCTCGCGGAGTCGTTCAAACGTCCTACCAAACTCCTGCACGGCTGACGGCTGGAATGGCCGGTCTGTCGCCCCGCGACCGTTGCCCATGCTGCTGCTCAGTCCCCAGCGTTCTGCAGCGGCGGGTGACCGCGCCAGCCGCATGAACAGCCATCCGTCCCCGGCAGAAACCCAGCTGTTGCGGTCGTCGGCGAGAAACGAGTACCCGGGCTTTGTCTCGCTGTGGTCGTCTTCGATTGACGACCATGGGATGGCTGGCAGTTGTGACTGAACATCGCTTTCGGGACCGTCTGCCGAACCCGAATCCTCCGTCGCCGTCAGCTCTGCGAGCAGCTCCCGCGTCTCTCGGACCAGCTCATGTAGTGCGTCCGACAGCTGCCCCATCGTGAACCGTACCCGCCTGTATGACACGCGATCACCGACCCAGTCGATGACACCAGCCGCTGCTGTGTTATATTGGATGTGCATCCCGTACGTCCGCGTCTCGAGAATCCAGTCCATCGGTGTCGGCTCCGCATCCTTGTCGCCCGTCGTCCGCGTCATGAACCGCCGCACTTTTGCCCGCGTGTGCTGGAACAAACTCTGCGCTGCGTCCTCTACTTCATCGTTACCCAGAGACTTTCCCAGCTCGGCAACCTCGTCGTGGCGCTCAACGTAAGCCTGATGGATCACTAACATGCGCGCTATCTTGATGACGGCTGAGTACTTCGTCGTGTAGTCCGTGATCTGAACCCAGCCGCCATTCTCGGCAATACCCATCACCGCGAGAGCGCTGAGAAGAGCACTGCTGTAGTCTCCGCCCTTCAGCTGGTGGTCCAGCATGCTGATGAGCATGTCGAGTGCTGCGCGTTCCAGCTTCTCCTGCGTTTGATGCCCCGTCCCCGTGCTGGCTGCTTCCGCCATCTGCTCGAAAAAGTCCCACGCCTCTCCCTGTGACGACGTCAGTTTATACGGCGGCCGCTTGTCGTCGTCCATTTCCTGCGTGCGGAACCAGACGCACAACAGACTTAGCCACACGCCCTTATATCTCGCCCACGTGTCGTCCTCCATGCGGTTGTCGAACGGCCTCCTTGGTTTGACGTGCGCTTCTGTACGCTGCGCCTCGAACAGCACGGCCAGCCCGACGGTATTGGGAGCAGACGTTGCTCGAGCCTGGTCCAGCACGCGGTCGACCGTCGCCCACATCGCCTGAAGCACGACCTCATCTTCATTGATGGGAGCTGTTGTGTTAAAGAGTGCGCTGGCACTGAGCCCTTTTAAGTGCACCGCCCATCCTACACGGGCCAGCCACGGGCTGGGCTCGAGTCTTTCGTTGGCGACGCGGATCAGCTCATCGTGACTCGTCTTCACACGTTCTGCTTGGACTTTCCGGAGATCTCGAACGCGGTCCACCGCCTGTTGAGCCGGGCTTCTACTCGGAGCGCCTTGCAGAGACTCGTCGGCTATCTGTCCCTGGGCCACCTCGAACCATCCGCTCGCGGCCCGTGTTAAGAAAAACCGCTGGCACGGCACCCCTGTTGTCCACGGTAAATCCCTGACTGCGGTGGCTTTCTTGCGAACATCACCCCCCTTGTGCCAATCATTCTCCCATCTGTGTTCTACCCGACAATGCTCCTGCATATTTCGCACGCGGCGGCAAATATAACGGCACGCGTGGCAACGTAAACCGTCCGCCCGGGGTGGTGCAATATCAGCAATTGGCTCAACCGTGGGGTCTGGGTATTGGAACGACTGCAAATCGGCCTGGCTGCGGATGATGCTGGGAATGTTGCTGACCGATTTAGCCACTTTTCCCCTGGCCTTGGCGGTGATTGACCGATGGTGGTTCCGCAGATGTGCTGTGACTTCGTTCGCTACTACTGCATACTGACATGATGTGCATATCAGAATGGAATACTGCGCGTTGTGGACGAATGGCTCCATGTTTACCTATACGGATGGCTTGCTTTGGTCTACTACTATTAAATGATTCCTCCTGTCCTCTCTTTATAACCTTACCTTCCTGCCCCTTAATTCCGTATACTTTCTCCTTGATCTACTTTCCTCCCTGACTGCGTTCCATCAGTCGGTCGGGCTTTCTGGCCTGGCTGATATCCCTGTTATGTGATTGGCTAGTTAATGTGGGGTTTGGGACCGCATCACGAAAACATCAACTACGCTATTCATCGATTTCTAGACTCACCTTGCTGATTATCGAACTGAGAACTAGATGGTTATAATTGCCTTCATTCAAGCTTTCATTGCATCCTACTTTTGTGTATTTTACTGCGGGAAATCTCAACGGCTTCTTCACTACTGGAAAACAACGGCTTCTACCCCCTGTCTGCACGGACCCACTTATTTTTTGGTGAGGATTTCAACGGCTTCTACTTGAAGCCGTCGTTGCCAGTATGTTAGTTAAAAAGTAATTCTTTAAAACTTAGCTATATAAAAAGAAGTAGATTTAATTTATCTAAAATAAACTAAGTTATACTTAGCTTATTTTTTCTTATTTAGTTTTAAAAAAAGTAATTAAAAAGTTTTAAAAATCTTATAAAGCTAAAAAAGATATCTTTAACTTCTTAGCTATATTTCTTAATAAAGTTATTAAACTATTTTTATTAGAGGGGTTTAAATTAAGCTAAAGCTTATTTTCTAAGGAAAGTAGCTATATATATTACTTATTTAGTTTTATTTTAAAAAATATTTATATAAAAAGCTTAATAAGTTTATATTTAAACTAAATATCCTTTAAGTTATCCTAAAGTCTTATTAAAAATAATAAGGGAGTTAAGTTTAAGTTATTCTTATTTTTAAACTAAAGCTAAGATAATATTAATAGTAGTTTAAAAAGTAGTAATTTCTTTTTCTAAATCTTAGTTCTTATAAGTTTATTCCTAAAGTTTACTAAAGGTTATAGTATTCTAATTAAATATTTTATATATTATTTTAAAGTTATTATTAGTTTTATTAAGTTAGTATTTAAGTTTTTTAGTATTATCCTTATTATTTAAGTTATCCTTTATTTTTTAGTTTTTTAGTTCTTAAGCTAAGTTCTAAGTAGCTTATCCTCTAGAAGTAGATAAAGGTCTAAAAGTAAGTAACTTAATAGAAATATAAAAAGATATTATTATTTATTACTATTAGTAGGAATTAATAGTTAACTTACTAAATAAGAGTAATTAAAATATTATAGTTAGCTATCTAATAGTTAGGTCTATTAATAGAAGCTAAAGATTAATATATTCTAATAATATACTAAGTTATAATTTAAGTTAAAAGTTATAAACTATAGTAGATTAAGTTTTTAGAAGTTAAAGTAATTAGTTTTAAGCTTAATAAGTAATTTATAGTAAAAGTAAGTTAAAAGTATCTTAAGGATAAATACTAAGTTAATTACTAAAGAGCTATAAAAGTCTAACTTTAAGCTAAGCTTAAGTTATACTATATATAAATCCTAAATAGTATTTTTTATCTATTTAGAAGTAATTACTTAAGTATATAAAGTAATTATAATTAGTTAGTAATACTAACTAATTACTAAGTATCCTATCTTATACTCTACTAATTATTTCCTTATCTTATTATTATATAACTTATATTATAGTTCTTTTATACTAAGTAAGTCCTTATTATTCCTATAATCTTATAGTATAAATATCCTATCCTAGCTGCTTAACGCCTAAGTAGGTTATTCAGCTGTTATCTTTATTTATAGGTTATAACAAACTTATACTATAGTTTTTCTATACTAAGTAAGTTCCTGCTATTCTTATAATCTTATAGTATAAATATCCTATCTTAGCTGCTTAACGCCTAAGTAGGTTATTTAGCTGTTACTCTTATTTATAGGTCGTAATAATAAATTAGCTATAAGCTAAGCTTAAGTTTTTTATTAGTAATATAAATTAGCTTATTATAGCTTATCTTTATATATTCTACTTAGATTTTCTAAAGATCTTAAATATAGTTTACTATTTATTAAGCTAAGCTTCTATTTAGAGCGTTTTATAAAGACTTATTAGCTATCTATCTCTAAACTACTTTAAACTATCTATTTATAGTTTATATTAAGAAAAACTATTAGTATAATACTTTTATTATTTATAGTAAATCCTTAACTATAATAGCTTTTTTATAAATATTACCCTCTTTATACTAATTATTTTCCTATTTATATTTTATTTAATAATACTTCTATATATTTTATATATAGTAGTAAATATAATAATATATATAATAATATAAACTATTTATTTAAGGTAGTATAATATTAATAATTAGCTTAACTATAAAGTTTAAGTATTAGAATAACTATAAATCATCTTAGCTATAAATAATACTAGGAATATTACTAACTAATTTAGCTACTTTTCTTTTAGTTTTAGTAGTAATTAACTGATAATAGTTCTATAGATATATTATAACTTTATTTATTATTACTATATATTAATATAATATATATATTAGAATAGAATATTATATATTATAGATAAATAGTTTTATATTTACTTATATAGATAGCTAATTTTAGTTTACTACTATTAAATAATTCCTCTTATCCTCTCTTTATAACTTTACTTTTTTACTTCTTAATTCTATATACTTTCTCTTTAATCTATTTTCCTCCCTAATTATATTCTATTAGTTAGTTAGGCTTTTTAGCTTAGCTAATATCTTTATTATATAATTAGCTAGTTAATATAAGGTTTAAGTTTATATTATAAAAATATTAACTATATAATTTATTAATTTTTAGATTTATCTTACTAAGTATTAAACTAAGAATTAAATTATTATAATTATTTTTATTTAAGCTTTAAATATATCTTATTTATATATATTTTATTATAGGAAATCTTAATAACTTCTTTATTACTAGGAAATAATAGTTTCTACTCCCTATTTATATAAACTTACTTAATTTTAGGTGAGGATTTTAATAGCTTCTACTTAAAGCTGTTATTACTAATATATTAGGATTTTAATAGCTTCTACTTAAAGCTGTTATTATTAGTATATTAGGATTTTAATAGCTTCTACTTAAAGCTATTATTACTAGTATATTAGGATTTTAACAGCTTCTACTTAAAGCTGTTATTACTAGTATATTAGGATTTTAATAGCTTCTACTTAAAGCTGTTATTACTAATATATTAGGGTAAATAGCAGCAGGCAGAAGATAATTATTAATTCTAAGGCAGATCTCTAGCAGCAATTATTGCAGTTAGTAGGGCTTAAATAACGCTATTCTAGATCCTATAGTTAACAGTTAAATAACGATTAACGTCGCGCTGCTCTAGTGTTAAGGCTATTTCCCGCATATACTGTGATAACCTTATAACAAGTGATCAGGCATTGTCCTTACGAAAGTCTCCTACGGAGAGTAGCAAAAGTTATGTTGTGCAGCGCTTCAACATCAAACTTGGTCTTGGACATCCCTTTTGGGCGCCGCCAGTCCATTTCATTGGCCGGACTATGGTCGCGAAACTACGAAACGAAACAACACAACCACGCCATTCCGTTCAAACCATGTCTTGGTCGTAAACCTGACTGGGATTCTCAATTGGTGCCTCTGCATCAAGCCGGCCCTGGGCATCGTAAAATTGCAGCATGACCCGTCCTTCCTTCCGTGTAAAAACGGAGGCTCGGCCGAAACCAGTGGAGTTGAAAACGGGACGGCCGGCCCACCAGGGAATCCGGGCGCTCCGCTCCTCGGACACCCGGACTGCCGACAGCCACACGCACACAAGCATCGCTGTAGTATCTATGACGTCGCGACCCATGTGTTCGGCAATGGCAGCGACAGGCAAGGGGCCGTAGGCACTCTGGAGGAACCTGCCCAGCGTGCGGGTATCATGCTCATTCCACGGAGTAATCTAGCAAGAGCTTGGTTAGCGGATTCATACGGAGCGCATGAGATGTCTCTTACGGGCTGCGGCTCGGGCGTGCCAAACGGGGAATTTGGCTCAGACTCCTCCTCCTTCTTACACTCGAGGGTTTGAGCGGCGGGGTTGGTCTCGTCCAGGGTCTCAAGGTCGGGCACGGGGTCGTCGGGCATCGGCAGGTCGTTGGGTAGAGAGTACTCAATTAATGAGCGGGTGTGATCGTCGCCATGACCAAGATTGGACAACGGGTTGAGCTGATCGAGAAGAAGGTCGTCCATGTTGTCGGGATCGTCGAGCTCCAGGAAGACCTGGATCGGAGAGGATGGCGCGGAGGCGTCGTGGGACGACTCCATGGTCACGATGGACTGGGAATGGTCAGCAATCGTTTGGAATCAATTAAGTGGAAAGTACACTCACAGTTTGCCTACACGCGTAGGTAGTAGGGACGATGCTGGTGATGCTTGCGACGGCGAGAGGAAATCGGACTCGGCGACCTGCAAGAAGACGGCGGGTTGAACGAGGGAAACTGGAAGGTTGCCAAGACTCGAAGCAGACCGACCGTGACTCCCCGCACTTGCCCAAGTTTAACACGACGACGGAAGGAAGTACCGGGTCTGGGGCAGCCCGTGACTGCACCTGCCATCGTGAGAACGAGAGAGAGGGGTAGGGCTGACAGTGAGGGCTTCGGCCCGGCGCACTGTGCGCACAGGTAGACGACAGCGAAAAAATTGAAATATCACGAAATGGGAAAGGGACATGATTTGGGATGCTCGGGAACCATTGACATCACGAATTTTGATCTATTCGGCAGCTCTCGTGCTTGTTTCGTCTCTCTGTCCGACTCGTTCCTCGCGTGTTCTGTGTTTGGCTGTTCGTTCCCTTTGTTATTCGACGTTTTCCTGTCTGTTGTTTTGTCGTTTCCACCATTCTCTTCTCATCAGCTCGACTGCTCGCAACCACCATGGACTCGAATGACGGCTACCAGCAAGGCCCGCAGGACCATCAGCAGCCACGACATCATCATCATCCGCAGCAGCAGCAGCAGCAGCACAACCATCCCGCAGCTGGTAATCGGTCTCTCGTGAGTTCAGACAACATTGAAACCTTGAGAATACTGGAAACTAACACATAAAAGAGCGTTATTAGCCGATATCCCTTTCTCCAACACCCGACGAACGCCAATCTGGGTCACTGGGCAGCGTCAGCAGCACCAGCAATCACCGGACACCAGGCTGCCGCACTCCTCCACCACACGCAGAATCATGCGACAGGTGTCGCAACCCATTTGGCAAGCCAGGGCGTCACGCCGACCACACGCGAGAATAGGGTGCAAACCCACCTGGCCTTCCTCCGAAATCACTGGCCTAACGGCCGATGGCATCCCTCCAACTGCAGCCCGACCACCGACCCGCCGTCCCTCGATGTCCTAACGCCAATGGTGACCCTTACGGAGTATTGGGAGAGTCATGCAGGAGGACGCCCCCTTTCCGACCTCTGGGCTCCGTCCCCCATCGCAGCCAACCGAGGTTTACTCTGGCAGATCGTCGATGCGAACCGCGCAAGAAGTCTCACGAGACGCGTCGCCGAAGCCGCCTTACGACGTGTAAAGGAGGTCTTCCCAGCTCCCGCCCGCCCTGCCAAGCTGCCCGCTCGTGCTCCTCCCGCCCCTACACAGTCCGAGCCCGAGACCGACCCCGAAAAGCCTAGAGCCGCCCAGTCCATCGCCGCCGCCGCCCAAGAGTTCGCCCCCTCTCCCCTCCGCCAGATCAAGCCAGATCCCGGCCGCGACGGCAACCACATCTTCTCTCCGGAGCCCGAGCACAAGCGCAACCGCACCCCGTCTCCGCCGCCGATGCCCGATGACGGAAACGAGTCGGACGTGTCTCTGGACGGTGTCCTGGGCGACCTCTTTGCCCAACCAGGAGTCCCTCTCGCGCCGACCACCAAGAAGTACAAGAAGATTCGGGAGAGTGGGCTGGCCTTGGCCAAGAAGACGAAGGAGAAGGCCGAGGCTTCTGCGCGCCGTCGTGCCTCCGCCGAAGAGAAAGCCGCCGCCGCCATCGCTGAAGCCGCCAGTATTGGCAAGGAGGGGCTTGGCCCAGACAAGATCGACGAGGTGGCCAAAGCCCTAGGAGACGCTGCCTCGAAAGCCGTCTCCCGAGTCGCCAAGCGCCAGTATGCACACCTTCTGCCGCCCGGCCAGAGAGCTGTGATGACCAAGCGAGCAAGACGTCGCGTTGAGGAGATGGTGTTGGAATATCTGTGAATATGCATGTGGACTCGGCGCACTTGTTCTGCTGTTTTTGCTTGTTTTTGCTTTTGTGTTTGTTTGTTTTCGATTCTGTTTGTCTGCTGTGTTGTGCGTTTATTTTTTTCTGTTTTGATCGAGTATATTGTTGGAGTTCGCTGGTGGAAAATTGATGAGCCTTCGGGCATGGTTCGGCGCTCTCCTGAAGAGCAGCGCTCTACCCAGCAGGTTCTCATCCTACGCTTCAGTGAAATGTCTCACAGTGATTTCAATCGGAGTATGGCTGCCAAGGCCTGAGGGTTGGGTTTCTTCAGTCGAATGCCGATGCGCAACTAATACACCTAATGGGTATCAGCTCTCACCAATTCTCTCGGTGATAGTTCGTACCAAATGTACTTGACCCATCAATACTATGAGCTATCGGTATGATGACTCCACAAAGAGTCTGAACTTCCGAGAACCCATCGATCGCATTGAGCAAAGATCCATCTAACTCAGGGAGACGACTTCGCGGATTTAGAACTGCATGATTGCTCACTCAAAACTGACCGTTCATTATCCATTAACATAGCTGATTCAGGTCTAAGTATTCTTTCACGGCTAACGAAAACGAAGCGAACATGCCGACGCTTTTAATATTTGTTCTCTGCACACCATATTGCCCGTGAAGGTTTTCCTCAGTGCTCAAATTACTGTTTAGAAGAAAATACTCCTCATTAATCGCATGATCGCAAGGTATATCCGACATCTTTCTTTCTAGATGTTTTCCGATCGTGTTGCATTGCTGGGTATCTGAAGGCACCACTCGGCCTCTCGACTACCCGCCGTATGTTGCTCGGCCGGTTGCAGACTTGCCTGCTTTCACAAAACATAGATGATGAAATTTGCCAATCCGACTTCAGGTCACCCGAGATGAAGCTGTGAATCTGATTTCATCAAGTGACAAATAATTTATAAATCCCTGGTGACAGGTTTGCGACCTGTCGAACACCGTGTCAAAGGGCCCAACACCTTATGAAACCAGATAACCTCCATAAACAACACACCTCCCGCGCTTCATTGATAGTCTCAAATCAATGTAGCTCACAAAAACGTGGCGGCACAGTGCGAACTAAAAGTCGCAGTTGGCGTCTAGTAGCTAGCCGCATCGTCAGATATCATAACAACGAATCCTCATCTCGCTATTTCCTCCTTTTCTCCTTTTTCTCTCTTTGCCAGTCGCTTTTCTTTGATTATCCACCTCCTTCGACAGCCACGATTTTCTTGCAGCCATCGTCATCACATTTCAAGCCAAGCGACATCTGCTAAGGAAAATGAGTGGTTCATCCGACAACGAGAAGGTCCCTGGCCAAGCACCTCGCCGATCCGATACCCGCCGAGCCGCGGAAATGCGAGAAACCGGAGTCACCCCTTCGCTCTTTCGATCAGCCCTACGATCGGATCATCGGGCCGGCAATCTCTCTGGACTCTGGCAAGCTCTCAAGCAAGCCGATATTCCAATCAAGAAGGAACCGGACGCTTCAAAGCCTGTTGGTCAACCTACCATCTCCGAGTCTGGCGCCCCCAAGACGGAAGAGCAGCCCCACCAGGAGGCCATCACAGCCAAGTCCACAGGTGCAGTGGCACAGCCCGTAAGCGCAGTCAACTAACCTGTAAAACGGGTTGTGAACTTGGGCAAAATATACTGACACGTCATTCAGGATGTCATTGACCTGACAGCAGACGATACTCTTGTCTCTGCGATCGTTGCGGGCCCAACCCAGACCGACCGCCACACGGCCCTGGCAAACTTTGAGCCGCAAGGCTGGCTGAACGATACCAACATCGATGTTCTCCTGAAGCATCTGGCTTCAAAAAACCCCTCAGTCGGCCTATTGTCATCATGGGACACGGGCATCCTCCGGCAATCCCGCAATGAGCGGCTCCCAGAGATTCTGCGGAGGCGTTTCGCCTCCTTGGCATACACAAGCTTGTGGATCGCACCGGTCTCTCACAATGGCCATTGGGTTCTATTCGTGGGCCGGCGCAACGAATCCATCGACTACTACGATTCCATCATTGCGGGCAACTACAAAGCTGAGACCACTAAGATCCTCCACGAGCTGCTTCGTTGTGCTTGGGGCGATGCCGCCGTGCTTCCAGAACCCAGGACGAGACAGGTAGGAGAGACCTAAAGCTTTTGTCTTAGCTTGAGATGCGAGCATTAAATCTGAATGCTGACTTCCGAGTCATGTAGTGCCCACAGCAGCCAAACGGATTTGACTGTGGACTTCACGTCATCCGCAATGCCGACCTCGTCACCCAAATGAACCGTCCAGCCAATGCCATCCCTCCCATCCACCCCGATGAGCTTCGCCGCTATTACAGGGCAATTTACGAAAACCTGCTGGAATAGGCCTGTCACCTTTTCTTCCTCTGTTGTCACGGCTCTGAATTTTGATAGAGCCTGTTAGCCAGCCATAGTGCGGCGTTGAAACTTTGCTTAGAATACCCTGGGTCGACGACCGATCCCCAGAACCAAGGGGAAGCCCGTGAATAGGGCTTTTTTGCTTTCAGAAATTCAAAATTGCTTTTCCGATGGGCCGTCTCGCTTGTCATATCCCAAAGAAAGATTTCTTCTTCTGGTTCCGCCATATGGTGATGTTATTCTGGAATTTTGATGCCGCCTCACCTTGATATTTAATTCAAGCGTTCACAAGTGCCTCAAATGGGATTGTGATTAGCAACTCCTACACTCCCTTAACTGAGAAAATCTCCCACCTGTATTCTTGCTGCGCCCTTTGAGATCGTCATCAGTTACCCAAGCTGCATTGCTCATTCAAATATTACGATATCATTCCTCGCAGAATGAAAAGCCATGGCTTGCGATTGCACATCGCAACAAACAGATGATTATCAAAGACAACTTCTAAGACGAGGAGTAATTTCCAGTACATTGCACTGTGCATGGTCTCCATGGGACAATGTTCAGCCACAGTCGTCGGCGGCCACCTGTGCAGGCCAGCAGCCGCCAGACCCCAAGTACTCAATCGAGAACAGGCTTCATTGTCGTCTCACACGCGTGAATTAGTAAATTTTCGAGCAAAAGTCTCATTCGTACGAAGCTCCTCACTTCTAGGTGTTCGTGTGCCTTCGCAGCTCACCCGCCGTATTTTCGGCACGCGCGTCCATTTTGCGGAATCGACGCCCCACCTCCCGGTCCGCCGATGACCCGCTGAAATACCCCACAGCGCCGTGATGAACCGGCGTAACGCCTTCAGAACACCGTTACGCTCGAAAACTTGTGAAATGGAGCCCAGCCTCCGAGAAGAACGTCAATTAATCAACAAATTCTATCAAGTCGTGACAAGCAACGAGACTGTGAGACATCTATGTTCCGCCTTTTGTCGCACTCGCGTCTCCATAGTTCACTGCATCAGACACTCGCACCCTCGAATATTTCCCCGTGAGAGTCATACGGCAGTCAACAAGGTGCGCCTCCAGGCGGCAAACTGCGAAGAAAAAAGTTAGAAGGGAAGAAAGATTCAGACACTTGCACTAAGCGATGAACATGCATCGACCTCCCAATAAAATCCCACCGACTACGGGTGAACAACTGTCCTCAGCATCAGCTAAATCTGCATTATTTTCTGAAACTCTGCCTGGCTACGAAATTCACTATCCGCTAGAAAAAGGCGGCAATCTTCTTGAAAGACATGCAGTGGGCTCGAACCCCGTGCCCGCTTAGTCCCACGGCACCTGATGGGATACCTCAAACTTTTCCGGCTCTCCATTCGGAAGCTACATATCGGAGGAAATATTTGAGCTCTGTAAGAAGATACCCGGTAAGAAAGTCCAGTCAGAGCACATCCGCTGCTGCTCCGTCCAGTAAGGAGATTTCGCAAGGTCCATGACACGTAGGGAGCACGTCCAATGGGACCTTCAGCCTGCATGCTCATCCTCCCTTCTCCTTGTCGAATAAGTTCCAAATCCTATCCAGCAAGATATTCTACACCAAGGCGAAACCAGTGATAGCAATTCCGCCGCTGCGTCGAAGAGTAACTTGATCGCCGTGTGCTCTCTTTTTCTTGCCAACCAAGTTATCCTCCATCGCATCCACCTCCGCTATACTAAGTCCAATACGACAGTATTCTCGAGCCTCGGATGGGCAACCGCTTCAAATGGCTCGATGCCAACCCGTTGCTGTCGTCAAGCAGTGGTGCTGATGAGTATCGCTCAGCGGTGGCTCGATGATGACGACGATGGTCGAGTTCCCGACGATTCCTGCTCGAAGTGCATTTTGTCAGCATGACCACGATTGAGCAAGGGTGTTGCATGCAGAATTCCTACCTCAGCTTTTCATCTGAGCGAAGATGATTGGATGCGCACCTCCCTCGATGCCACAGAAGCCTCCACACCATTTCGGGTCTTTGTGCAATTCCAAGTCAGGATGTGGCATTCGGCAGACACGCCAGCTCGAAGGAGGTGTCCGCAGACAATGACCTGTGGTGCGAAAAATGAAACTAAAAGTTAGAAGGGAAGAAGGAAACCTCTGCAAGCTGCGGCGTGCTTGCCCGCAAGGGCTCCATATTGCCAAGTCGTCTCGCGGCAACCTCATCTGTACTCAGACAGCCTCTTCTCCAGAGCCTTCAGCCGTCTTTCGAGAAGCCTGCGTTTTGGACCATGTGCAACGACCGAGAGGTAGTCGGAGACGTCAAGGCCATTGTGGTCTCGAACTTCATGAGGAAAATGTTCTCGAGCATGCGAATTGCTGGTCCAGTCGAGGAGGTAATCGAGAAACTGAATCGACTCGTTAGCGCAGACTATCCTCAAGGCAGTGATACCTCGCGCGCCGTAAGGCTCGGTTGCCCAGTTGGCTCCCCTCTCGACAAGGAGCTTCGCTGTGGCAACCTGATTGTGGGCCAAGGCGATGTGCAGTGCCGATGCCCAGGGCAAGTCGTCGGGATCCGCCAATGTGCCTGCGGCCAGGAATGCCTTGAGGTGGCTCGAGCGACACACGCATGGCTGGATGGCGGGAATGTCGACCGGCTTCATGACCCATGGGCTGGCAACAGCGCCAACATGGGGCCAAAGCACTGACCGATGGTACGCAGCCAGATGTTCTCGGTCGAGCAGCCAGCGAACCACCTCGGTATTGCCATACTGGGCAGCCGTGTGCAAGGCGTTAGACATGGCGTGTCTGATGGGGAAGCCTGCGGGCCACGCTCTGTGGTCGTGGCAAGTGGTGCTCGGGACGAGGAACATGGCCCAGAGGTGTGTGGGATCGACGTGCTCAATCTCGACAAGGAAATTGAGGGCGAGCTCCGATGGCTGCAGGGCGGCCCAAAACACCACCGGCATGGCCGTGGCCTTCAGACTTTGTTCGCACCGGTCGGCATGTGTAATCCAGGCCTCGGGGAAGGACGATCGAGACGACAGAGAGGGGTTCAAGACCCGACGTCGGGGCAGCTTGCGAAAATCCTGCTCGAATTGAGCGTCGTCGTGGGGCGGGTCTTCTCCGGGATTGCCGGCCTGAAGTTGGAGGCCGTAGACGAGGCACCCAGGGTCTTGGATCCTGCATCGATCCTGTGCGAGGGCCAATCGGAGGAGATGAGGAGTCGCGATGGCCGACATCGTTTTCGAAGCGACCGAGAGCGCTCTGAGAGTGGGAAAATGTTGGATCTCGAGGACGATGCGATTCAGCACCTCCGGGGGGAGCAGGTTATCGGAAGATGGTGGCATGTTCGCCGCTGAAAATTCTGGGTGGAACGGGACGAGAAGGACTGCCGCTGTCTGGAAGGAAATGAGGTGTCTGTGGGAAGTTGTGAATGGCGAAGATTGTGACGGAGGGAAAGAAGTTCGGGGCTCAAGTGTGCCTTGTCAGGCGCATCCAAATACCAGGGCAGGTGCAGATGCACGAGGCAGGAACCGGTGTCGCGTGCAGCTACTTCCCCCCACTCCTAAGAAAGCGGAAGGAGAAGGCTGAAGGAAGGCATCGAGGAGGAGGACGACCTCACCTCACGTGTCGTGGCTTGGTCCCGTCTTGGCGGCGGTCGACTCCCAGCAAAACCGACCGCCAGAAAAGTGGAATCGTGGCTTTGATGTTTCTTCAATGGCAAGAGAGATACCGACTCTCGGCGTGGTGCCTCCTTAAACTGTCGGGTTGAAGGGAGGCAACCACGAGAGCAAGGCAGCAGATGCCTGAGGTGGCCCCGTCTGCCTGTCGCGAGAAGTTCCAGAGAAGGTGGTTCGCAGCCTTGAACTTGCACCTTTTCGGCCGTTGCTTGTGTTGACTTCCCGAACTGACGAGCTGCCGCCTCCCTTCCCAAGTGATCGCTTCGATCACACGATGATTCGCAAAGGTGATGTCATCCAGAGATGAACGTTGGGGTTGACGTTCGCCGCACCAGTCGAGTGTCCGAGTAGGAGAAGATCGTCTGCGTCGTCCAATCTTGCCAAACAGATGCGTGCGAAGTTTGTAACCTATTGACGGCATTTGCGAAAAGACTTGCGTCGGACTCCGTGCCTGTTTGACACTGGCGAGTGCATCGGCGCAGACGCGAAGTCGGAAGAATTGTGGTCAGGATGCTGCGGCCGACGGAAAGAAGTGATCCATTTGGGCGGCCATCTGTGTTGTTGACAGTGTTCTGGCTCGAATTGAGGTAGTCCCTGCATCTCATCATGGCCTGGCGGCAATCAATAGTGGATGCATCTCGCTCGCGGCCCTGGTTGACGATGGCTTCAATTTTTCGGTGTCGTGCACAGGGCAGAGAATCAGGAAACGCTGCCAATGGTGCTGAAAACTTGTAGTGGATCGGAAATTTTGGAGTGCGACCGTGCTGCTGCACAGTGTGAGGTGGGGTGGTGCGTGGTTACCTAATTTCCAGGTTCGGACATGTCACCCCAATCGACGACTCCTGGCGGTCTGAGACGCAGAAAGTCTCTGCTACAGCGACCTGTGGAAATCGGTTGAAAAGCAGATTTGTCGAAGTAATGATCTCAATGAATTGCGCTATTGAAGTTAACGATGGGCGCCAAAGGGCCATAGGTGTCTGGTGGAGTGGGCTGGTGAGTTTCCTGTCCTTCGAATGGCTGAACCTTGATGCACCCTGTCTCGGCGGTGAAGTTAGCAATATTCACCTGACGAAATTCATGAATAAGAGACTTTCGGAGAGTGCCGACCGGGTTTTTTTGGTTTTTTTTTTTTTTTTTTTTTTTTTTTTTTTTTTTTTTTTTTTTGGATGCTGCTCAATTGCATTTGCAATTTTGGCTGAGGACTTCTCCTAATCATTTGCGGACACGGCACGACAATTGATTTCTTGCGCCTAGCGTGCCTGTTATCTGCAGATGGTCGCGACGTTTTTGGGCTTGCAGGAGGGACGGCCCGTGCCGCAGTGGAGGCTGCTGTGGGCTCAGTGGCTCGATGCCGATTTAGCAGCTACCTTACTGAACAAGATCCACAGAGACCTTTCGGCGAACCACCACTGAGCCACTAAATGTTTATGCGGACCTCCATGCCGACCGAAGGAGTTCACGATCCGCGTTAACGCACCGCGCCCCGATGCAGACAATGCGACTAGTGTAAGGGTGGAATTCTTCGCGCAACTGCTCTAAAGGCAGTTACCCTGTGCAAATAATGCAATATTTTCGCAATTAACAGTTATTAGAACTCTCAGGGTGGAGAGCTGTACTACTGAGTGCTAGATCCACGGACTTGGTTGGAGCGCAAGAAGCTGGCTGTTGAAATAAAGTCAGATGGCGTTCGGGGATTATTCCTAGCACCTTTGCTTAGTGTGCGCCACGGGATATAGATTCTGCGGTTCTACAAGTGCTATTACCATCAATTTAGCTCAGGGGCGGATGCAACAGGGGCGACCATTATGGTTCCCCAAGTTAGCAGCAGTGGGCTGCGCCGAGGATGAATGGATTTCTTGGGATTCTCACTCTCAAGTAAATCATTTAAGAAAAGGAAGAGATATATGCAGTTCTTTGCAATGACTTAGGCTGCTGGTTAGGCAATGAAACGCGAAGGAGGGGAAGACGAGGTTTGTAATAGATAGCGGTCATGTGACGGGATCTCGCAATTTCGAACGACTTTCTGTCACGTGTCATCATCACACAGGAAGGACTAACGTTATCCACCACAGCCCTTTTCTATGTACAGCAGGAGTTGCCGCCTAGTGGGATCACAACCAAGCATTTCTCATTCTTAGCCTTCCCCTCCGCACATCACAACTATTACTTTGAAAGTACTCCTATATAAGCAAGGCCGGCGTGCACTATCGAAGGCGCCAGTGCCGATTCCGAATCTGCACTAACGACGTTTCCCGAGCGGCCCGGCCGTAATTTATTAGCAGACTTCGGTTTCTTTGTTGCAAATTCGCATCGACTACGTTAACCACATCGGCTTAACAAGAACGTTTCGGAACCTGCTTCACGACAAATGAGTAACAGCCTCTTAATCCTCAATCCCCGACCATTGGCTCCAGCACAGAAGGCCCCCCTTTCATCAACCACTCAGACTGTCTGAGCTCACGAAAGAGCAAGCGCCCTGGATTCCACGGTGTGACAAGTCAATTCATTCCCTGTTGGACCAGGGCCCGACGTCGCATCAACAAGACCGCATACCCTTCTGGCACTAAAATCGGTTCTCTTCTGGCACCGCAGACGATCCTTCACGTGCTGTATATGTCAGTCCCCCAGCCCCCAGGTCCAGACGGCACTTGAATTACCATGGCCAATCTTCTGGGGTTCCAAGACCAGATTGAAAATGGACCACTGCACTTTAGGGGGCGCGCCATTATCCAGCTATCTCAACAGGTGATGGACGGACAACATGTCTCGATTCTAAACACCTTTGGCTAATATTTATCACTAGTCTCATATTTTTCTTCATCGTGAGTCACGACTTCAGAGGCGACTTGGGAGCCGTCGTCTTGGCCATGCTTGCGCCCATGCCAGACTGGTTCCACCTGGCCGAGCCACCCAAGACCTCCGAAGGACACCTTGTCGAATTTCGACTTCCACTACGATCCCCGCCTCTAACGCTTACCAGACATCGTCCCAAAAGGCAATACCACGGCCTACCGCTTGCGTCAGCTCCTTTTCATCCATGCAGCGGCTAAAGCTTCACCCATTTGAGTGGCCGTTCTCGACAGACGCCACACAGCTCTCATGAACCATCTTGAAAAGCATACTCTCGACTTGTCCAGCGACGTCACCCGGCTCGAGGCACGACTGAAACATCCTACATGCTAGTAGGCAGATAGATGCAGGAGATCAGGAGAACGATGATGTATGGATGGCATGCATCGTCCAAGGTCTTCTTCTAGAGCTCGTGCTGGACCCGTCGACGAGGCATGCTTGGGACTCACCTGTGCTTCTCGAGGCTTGGCTTGCAGCGAGTCAGCAGGATGTGCGCAGTAGGCTGCGACCGGACGGTGGCATAGGTTGCTCTCGGGCGTCAGAGGGGTCCTGCCAGACTTCAACTAGTGGCACTATGGAATCCTGTCATGGGCCACTGGAAATGAGGATATTCTGAGCCCGGCCGACCCGTCCCCCGATGGTGTCTCGTCTTCGGCTGAGATAACTACGGTCTTCATGTTTCGCGCCGAACAGGATCTCCCGGTTGGCTGCGATTCGAGCAGCTGGGTACCAAGTGTCAGGAGGACGTGAATGCCTTTCGCAAGCAGATCGTGGAAGACGACCTCCATGAGCATGCCAGTACGGTAGACTTTGTGTGGCGCCGTGCTGATGGCAGCTTGGAAATGATCGCGATGGTTGATGTCGCGTTCATACTATCTCGTGGTATACTAAAGCTCTTCAGAATTTCTATCATGGGAGTCCTGTCTGGAACTTTTGCAGGTTGAACTCACCTATCCATTCAAACCTGCTCATAATTGCAACTTCCCACGCGAAGCCGGTGCTGTGAACCGCACATCTTACGGGAGTGTTCTTGTTGGAACTTTTGTGACTCCCCATTGAACTCCGACATGCACCTTTCGATACACTGTAGGCCGACACCAGTATCATGGTTCTCACCATGCTCAGTTGATATCCCGCCATAAATCCAAAATTCATTTTGGTTCTCTGCGCATGTTGCACGAATTAGACATTTTGCGCACGTTTCCATTGTGAGCTTGATGTCATGGAGATTATGCTTATGAGACGGAAGACAAACTTAGCTGGACATAAAAAGGCAGAGCCGTGTCATGATGCGATGACCTTTGGCGTCTGTCAACTGGCAGAACGGCCCCAGGTCACGTTGTTGCCAAGGAGCACACATAGTAAAGGAGAAATACAGCACCGCCGAACTTCAACGAAGCCTGGACGACATAAGAACAGGATTTCCGGCACACAGTGGTACCCCTGATTAGAACATTAGGGCTGAGCTCGCCGAAAGAACCGAATCGTCGCGTGTCCACCTTTTGGGATCATTTATTTATTAGCGACGCTTCTGTGGAAAGAAAGCCAGAACACCATTGTCATGCAATTACGGAGTGCTGACGACAGGTCTGAACCAGTCAGTCATTCCTGTCTGAAGCAATACTCGGGGGTACGGTTGCTCGCATCCTGCCTTCCTTTATACTTGAGCGCAATGAGCATGATAAAATATGAGTTTGTCCCTTCTCCGACTGATGAGGTAAATGACCTCCATCACATCGCTTCAAAAGTACGAGCACAACCCTGGATGGCCGGGCTATGGGGCGGCTTCGAAGCAGTTGCTTTGAGCAAAATTGTGAAGCAAGTCAATGGCCATTTCGGGCCAAGCCAACAAGTTCATTCCACCCCAATAAAATTTGATGAAGCGCCTATAGACTACCAAGCCTTGCGCGTTCAACGGGCGTGATTTCAACGATACGTTCAGCCACGCTCGCCAACGAAATCACTGGTTGCCTTTGGTTCCGGACCTAAGTTGTTTCCGGGAATGGAGTGCGCAATACACTGGAGGCACACGGATTGGGAATAGCATTTCTCCCCTCTTTCGTCTGAGAAGTGCACATGATAATGAAGTAACATAAGTAGAGGGAAATGGTCATTCTTACATCGCGGAAGGCTTTGACCAAGACAAAAGAGGTTTTTACAATTGTTATAAGAAGCAAGTGCTAAGAAGCTGAGGGGAATACACAAATTGGAGCCGGGGCATAGGCTCCTGGGTGGTTGAATCAACCTGACGAGATCTTGATATTTGGAATGATGGTGGCTTTTCATCCGTCTTCGCCTCCATCCTCAACTCCTTATGGTCATTCTCACGTTCATTTTCATGTTCACTCTCACGTTCACTTTTATGTTCGCTCTCATGCTGTGGACTTTCTCTTGCTCCTCGTTCCGCTAGCTTTCCTGGCTCACCGTTCCAGAGAACGTTGCGGTCAAAAGAGCAAAGAATTGCGTCAAGTACCTGGAAAGCCATCTCTGGATCAAGTGTGAGAGTGACCCATACCGGCCGATCGGTACGGGAAAGCACCCTCATACATCCACATCCAAACAGAGGATATCAAAAGTAGAAGACAGTCGATTAACAAATCGGGGTAGTAGTATGACATTGATACAATCTCAACTTTATATCTAGAATGCTACAACCAGGAAACAAGGTCAAATATCCACTTTTGATTCAACACAAATATTAACCAACGGCCTTCAGTTGCGGAAGCCGTCATTGCCAAAGGACATACAGGCACCCATTAAATTTACAAGTACCGATATGTCTGCGCAAGGTTTGAGATCCTGGGACATGTTCCAAGCGGTGCGTACGTGTTTCCAAGATTTTGGTACAATTTCCGATGTATGGGTACAAGCTCAGGGTTTAATTCATGCTCCGTCGTGTTGGATAAGTTTCGATGTGTTTGTTGAAGACCATGTTAAAAAAGGGATGTAAAGGCCACGTGTTGCCCCGGGCCTTGAGCCTGGGCGTCGACACCAACCGAGGAACACTTGCTCAGTTGTCTCAGGCTAGCAATCTGGAGAAAGTGCTTGAGTGACATGCTTGAGTGACAGGACATTGCAGCTCTATACGCACCTCAATGATAGGGCTTGAGGACCCCAGGATACCTGCCGGCAAGGTTGTCGTCGAGAATGAACCTGAATCCATAACTCACAGCTCATCCCAAGCAGAAGCCTGAGCCGGTGGACTGAGGGGGGAGTGGTCACGATCAGTTCAGGCATCATGAGATTAGACCATGGCACTTCTTGACCATAATGCAGACCAGTTGCTTTCACTCTTGCACTCACTCTTAACGAAAATATGCTCCATCTTCAGTTTGGACTAGCTGCCACAACCTACTCGGGCCGTTGACAACATTTGGCACATCTCAAAATCTGCAATTGTGCTATCATTGCTCATTCTTCGTACGGCAAAAGCAGCCTTGGTCGTCATTCTGATGTCCCCCGAACTCATTCCTGTGAGACTTTCTCTTTAGACTTTTCCTCGCCTTCGACTAAACTTCAACGTGGCCTCTGGATTTCTCAGACGCCAATCTAAATGTACCGTCACAGACTCTGGTGGAGTCTTTGGCGCACTTTTCTGGCAGTATCTTCGAAGCAGTCTCAGTAAATGGGTATTCAGTTACCGTGTGCAGCGGGATTAAGTTCTAGGTAATATCTTCAAGTTTAAAGACCTGTTAGCGGTATCTCGTTTATAACACCTGACCACCAGCATGCAGGCGCGATGTACATTTGTTGCCAAGAGCTCTGGGCGCCATTTGGCACATGTCTGCTCCGCAGCTTCGGTCGAATGACTTCGTAGCAGCATGGAGACGTCTGTGAGATCGTGGCGCAATGCTTTCGGTGGCTGGTTGTGATTTACATGAAGTATGAGGAGTATTAATCAGCAAATATCTTAAATAAGCGGCAATTTCCCAATTGCGTGTGTTTGCGACCTGATCCGCCGCGTTGCGCCCATGAGGGTGGACCTTGCCAACTGGGCCTGTCCAACATCTGCAACAAATCGACAGCAAGCCAGCCATGTTGTGCGCAACGGCTTTGAACGACTCGATCATGTGTGCAGGTTGATGTGTGATGGACAGCTGCGGTTATATTGTTCTCCCTGATACGATCGACATTGTGTTTTTGATCTTACAAAAGTGTTGTTAACCCTATTCCTGATCGGCTACGCAGAGCCTATGATGACACTGGTCCTCTCATGATCCTTCTTTATTCATGTCCTCTGTTGGAGGGCTACGCGTTGCTGCTACAGCAAGACGAAAAGCGCAAACGTTCGGATTCATCCTGTCATTCCCCAATGCAGTTTCACGGCCGGTATGGAAAGATGTGCTGATATCGCAAGATCCCTGACACTTTTGTGGTTTTTTGTCGGTCTGGCAACAAAAGGGCTGTAAACGTGCAGGACGGGCGGGCCATGGGACAGACTAACCAAAAGAAGCACCTGTTCTACCCGCCAGCTTCTGCTACTTCGTTCCATCACAATCCTTCGCAAAGAGGTTGAACGATGTTAGAAACGTACACTCACGACTTAAATTGCTTTCCAGAGATTTCGGGTAACACTGTGCCACGCCTCTCTGTCCAAGGTCACCGCAACCAATCTCTTATCTATTGAACGGCACCGTAGCACATCAAGTAAGTGCTTCGATGCTTGCGCAGGCTGCACTTGTCAAGGTGTTTCGCTTGAAGTGACGGCAAGTGAGTCGGGCCCGAACAGGAGATAGATCCATCAGCTTGGGGAATTGACTTGTCAGGCACACTCTCCATATGTTCAAAGAATACTTCGAAACTAGTCATGGATGTGAAACGTGAAGATGAGACTTTCTTTGGACTTGGAACTTCCACCCGGGGCGGATTTAGAGAGGTAGTCCTGCAATGAGGCTCACGTTTCAGGACATTGTTGAAGTTGGGAGAAAAGGGACGGACATTTTCTGAGGAGAGGAGTTCTCTCATATGCGTTTGGTATTCAAGATCGTCCTTTGGGGGCGAATCTAGTTGTCCTTGGGTGTGCAATGCATCTGCTCCGTTACCATGAATCATGGAATCATCTGGTGCCCCTATACTAGACTGCCAACCGGTACTTTGAACACTGTCAAGGCATGGTTAAAGGCGGATGTATTGTGCAATCTGCTGGGCGCTATTTATTAATATTCAATTAGCTGTGGAAGAGTCAACTCTGTGGTAGTGAGATCCCTCCAGTGAACACAGTCCAAAGATCCTGGTAGTTTTGAAGCGCCCGACAATGAATCCGGCTGAATGAAATTATCCCAAAAACAAAGACTTTCGTTGCGAACCTAGAAAGTAGTTGGCAAACGCAGGCCATACCCATCGTTTCGACCGAAAGAAACACCAAATTCTTTACCGCAAACCTTCGCAATTGTTGAAGGAGCGAAACTGACGCGAATCCACTCATGGGATGCCAGACGCCCAGTCCTTGACTTACATTAGCCAAGACGGACAATTATCGGTGTACTTCTATTGAGACTGGATTATGGCTGCCGAGGAACGTTTTTCTTCGCTCGTATCATACGTAAACCAAACGTCGAATGGTTTGGGCCGGGCAGAGTGGGACGCCAGACCCTTTCCAGCACGGCGACATGCATATTTAAGGTGGCTAATTGAGTCCACACCATCATTTCTTTCAGCGGGGTTGTACTGTGTTGAATCGGGCCATTTCCTGCCACAGTCTGCGCAAGGGGTATTTGGAGGTTCTTGCGTGGAAACATCAAGGGGCCCTCGTGCGATAGATAATAAGGGCTGGTGCTTAGCGACTATGGTGAGCTCCCTCATGGCTGCAAGTTTGTCTGACTGCTGTCAGTTGCAAATTGATGGTTCAGTTAGAAACAAGTCTCACAACCAAATGAATGTGCCGGGCAGTGTTTCGTACCTAAACATGGAGCTTTAGAAAGGAAATCCCACACCTGCGGTCTTTAATTTGACCTGCAAGCTCCAAAGATAACTTGCGAGCATCTGGTGCTTCAAAGTCCCCTTTTTGGATGCGCCACACTGGCTGATGTAGGTTCGCATTAACACCTTGCTTCCAAGGAGATCGATGTTGCAGGAAGGGTAACATCGATACTGGAATGACAGGTTGACACTGCCCTGAAGCATCAGAACCAGATGATAAAGAAATTGGTGGATGTGGAAGTCAAAGTTCGAGCTGGGGTATTTGTCATGATTTATTAACAGACGTGGACTCAGGATAAGCGTTGATTCGTGCAGCCGTGCAAACGGTCGGTGATCCCAGAGACAAAGTAATGAGTCAAAAGTTTCCAAAGTAGCCCTTCCTACCGCCAGCGTCCAGGAATGAGGATTTGCGGACGTATGGGGTTTCTGTACTGTTTTCCTTAATTGGTAGAGGGCACAGGTCGAAGTGCCCGTATAGTGTTTCCAGAATTGTGGTCGCGTATAGGGTGAATTTTGCCGTAGTCTTTTTGCGGGGGGGCTGCGTCGTAACTACAAACTCATGAGGATTTGCGAACGCGCGCGATACGCAACACGAGGCAGCCTGTTTGAGAGAGAAAGACACCCTGACACTACATCTCGAGGTTTGAACATCGCCGATCTGCCCTCACAGGCTCCTTATGTTTTTCCCAGAAAGCGTCTTCGAAAGAAAGAAAGTTTGGCTCGAGAGGACGGCGTCAATTTAATAACACCTCTCACTCCTCCCGAGCGGACCATCCATCCTTTCGAGAGCCAAGGGATTTAAGGGTGACTCTACAGCTACCGAAAATTCCACCGGATCCCCAGCAAGCAGCATTGTGCAGATACAACATGTGCTTATGCCGTTTCAATCTTCACTTGAAATGCGATTTGAAGTTTTCTCATCATGCTCTGTTCCATAATGCCGATCTCACGTAAAGCCCGCCTTCTTCGTCACTTGTTCCTTAAGAATCGTTCAGTCTGATGCTTAAGACAAGACTGCATGGACTGGGAAGGATACGTGGCTACTTCGCTTCTTGCTTCTTGGGAGCCTCTAATTGAAATTCCAGAATTTCTGTAGGTCATAATTTTCTATTCTGTTGACTGTGAACTGATATGAGTCATCATTTAAAAAGTCTATGTAGTATGTCAGGCCATGCACCGGCTCTTCACACCAAAAGCAGGATGATTGCAGCTAGATGATCTTCTGTGACTGCAAAAGAAACAACAACGGAGCTTGTTAAGTTCGGAGTGGACCTTCATGGGATACGGCAGCTTCACTGGTTGCATGCATGCTTGTGGAGACCTTCTGACTTTCTTCGGTTTATTAATCCTGTGCCTCGAGCTGTGATTCTTTCGTCACCTGGTTTATGTCTCATTCATCAACATTTGGTAACTAAATGGAATGCAAAGTCGCTGACTACTCGATTCTCAACGAGAAACCCAGCTTACCGACCCTCATGCCTGATGTAATGAGATGTAATGAGATCTAATGAGCTGTGAATGGGCTATGCTGGCTTTTCACGTGTGAATCTCGTAGATTGTTAGTCAACTTGAGACTGCAACGGTCGTGAGAGGCATTGAAACTGGGACACATGATAATGACAGTTTCCGGAAGCTTTGGATTACATCGCTTGGCTTCGGGGTCCAATTCGAGTTCCGATAGAGTATGGAAATGACATTGAATTGATGGAAATGCCGGTTGAAGCGTTTGCGTTTCCTTCTTGGTCAAAGTTGCGCTGTTGGTGTGGATCGTTTCACTGCACGTGTGAATCGAGGACATGTTTTGGTTGACCTCTGGAGGACCACGAATACGAAGACTATCCGAGCTTTGTAGTTGAACATCCTTGATAAATATATGAAGTATTCCAGTGGCACTTCCACTTTGCCATTTGCGAGAAGTCTTCTTCTCACTGTCACCTTGAGAGTCGCGATAACGTAGGGCACTCCATCAGTATGACCGGGATGCAATACAAAGACACCTATCCGTCAAAGCTAATATGATTCAGAATCACAGTCCTGATGAGATTTGTCTTCAGACCCGACACGAGTTCCTCGGCTTTGCTTCACATATATGTGGCGATCTGCACACCTGGTTGCGTTCTGCAATGCAAGGAATTGCTATGTAAACCTCATAGATGTAAACCTAGGTTGGGACTAAGTTTTTGGGCAACCTTTTGAGGCCCAGACTTAATTGCATTTGCTAGGCGGTTATGGTCTAGGCAACTGCTGGAGGCCGGACGAGCTGTCCTAGCTCTCTCTTCATCCCATGGGACCGATTCAGCCATGGTGCCGCAAGGTTCATCCCGCGCGGTGGAGCTTCAAAAGACCATCACACGGCTTGCGGTTGGGCCAGCCGGCCACAAGCAAAGCATTTGCGGACACAGTAGGCACATCGATTTCAAAGCACTCAGGCCCTTTTACAGAGGTTCACCTAGTAGAAACATGGTTTACTCGAGGTCATGTCTATGGCAGCAGCATTCATGGATCATTTGGGATTCATCAAGGTTGTTCGAAGGCACGGGATCAGCGATGTTGTCGGTGTTGAACCTGTCAACGTCTACGGTTGCCAGCACTCCCCAACCATCTCGATCCAAAGGCTCAAACCAGGGCCAAAGAAGATTTTGTTCCAAAACCCTCGGAATAAACATAAGAGTCACAACCAGGTAGATTGGTATGTGACGCGTGATGAGGCCCGCATGCCTGTGGTACTGTTCCGGTCACAGTCCTGGCAAAGTACGCGACCTTGATGGTCTGGCTTAGAAAAGCCAGAACGCTCCAGTGACGTATTGTTATGGCAGGAAAAAAAGCCGGACCACCAAGGTACACTCTTATGTAATCATTAAGTGCTGCGCCCGCCATCACCTTGATGAATCTTTCTTCCCTTCTAACTTTTTCTTCGCAGTTTGCCGCCTGGAGGCGCACCTTGTTGACTGCCGTATGACTCTCACGGGGAAGAACGCGGCCTATGCTGTGTGATAACATAAGTCACAATCGCAAACGAAGTTGTTTAAATGCATAGAGTCGGAACGGGCAAACGAGGGCTGTTCCGCGACCTTGTTGGCTCAAGTATTCGTGTCATCGGCGACGAAACTGCCGATGTTTGTGCCAGAATTGGCAACGGATTCACACCCAAGATGCTGCACGCTCAATGCATCCAACCAATCGTTATGCATGCCGTAACATGAGCATCTGTGGTGCCAGTGATTGTAATTATCCGCTTTCCATTTCCACGATACTTTGACGAGTGCGCGATTCCTTTGCATTGTGATTTCTCCTGCGTGTCGCTTTTCTTCCGCCAATGGTTCGTCGCATTCATAAGGTTGGACGCATCACCCAAACTGCTCAGTGAGAGTAGCACAGCCCAGCGCCTGTAATTGGCATCTCGCAGTGGACAGCAGACACATGCATTACGGGACGTATCAGTGCTAACTCTGACTGATTTGCTTCTACTGAGCATGTGGAGCATAATGAATGCAACAGATCCTCGGTTTCAATCACTTATTGCGGTTAAAAACGATCAGCACGATCCTCCGTGATTCCCACGTTATGCCGGCGAACACGGGGCCGGGGTGGGGCTCCGTCTCGGAGGCGGCATCAAGTGGGACATCGGCGTTATCATCCCTGCGCCATGTCGGCTCCGTGGCAGGTTTCATCAGCAACAAAGCAGACCAAGCCCCAGAGACCCAGAAACCAGGAAGGAAGCGCGATTAAAAGAAGCAAAGGACTTCTTTTTGCGTCAGGGAGGACGTGCCGTGAAAGATGGCCTGCTCAACAAAATCGTCACATTTGATTCTGCCTCAATGCATCACCTTCCCGCTCCCAAGAATCCCGCCTAGAAC
The DNA here is from genome assembly GCF_013390195.1 of Colletotrichum siamense. Classification (NCBI taxonomy): domain Eukaryota; kingdom Fungi; phylum Ascomycota; class Sordariomycetes; order Glomerellales; family Glomerellaceae; genus Colletotrichum; species Colletotrichum siamense. The sequence continues at coordinate 372,867 of NW_023501031.1, read as the reverse complement.
CGGACAAAGATACGTTCATCATATAATCAAGAAGCGTCTTGGCTTGCGAAATGATCTGGTCGACGTATCCCACGATGATGGCCCATTATCAGCCCGGCGGAAAGCGCTCATCGACCCCAAAGCATGTCAATCGCCCGATCAGAGCAACAGACAGCCGACAGGGTCAACCACAAGAGGGCAGGCCCAATGCGAGGAAATGCCGAAACAGGGGACATTCGCAGTTGCATGAGCGAACTTGATAAACAAGCAAGCCATGTTGGACTTGTTACAAAAAATTATGCCTGTATGGGCCTCCTGCACTGGTCGCGTCCGCGCAGGTGTTCTTCCAGGACGTCTCATAAAGCCGTTGCTGGAAATCCTAGTTTTGATTTAGAAAACTGCACTGGTGTTAATCTGAGGTTGCACACAGCCCCAGTGAGTACGAACTCTCGGTGAGTGAGCGTTCATCGGTGGGTGTCTTCGGTGACTGGGTTTTCTTTGGGTGTATGGGGGGCCTTTTCAGTGAGTCTGAAAACTCCCACTACAGTGAGAGCTTTTGGCACACTGTGGTCCGTTCAGTTGCACTAAAATCGGCAGATGGCCCCTGTCAGTGCCCGTGTGGGGAGCCGAAAGTCCACTACCAACAGCGCTGTGGGTAGCTGAAAGTTAGCTACCTACACCGGGAGGCTACACTAGCTACCTACACTTCTGATTAGCCCGTTCTTCGGGCATTCATGAGCCACAATCCCTCGTTGAGCCAGCCTGACAACTATTCAGCCGCACCACCTATTACTATTCACCCTTGTGACACTGACGGCATTCGTTATCCCCGTGGGTCAAGCGTGGCTGCCTTTAATCAGCGTTGCACTCGTACAGATTTCGGCATTTAGACAGAATCGGTTGTACTCGTGCGGGTACCTATGTACTTGTACAAGCACTTGTGCAGTAACTTGTGCATCATTACCACGGTACTCGTGGTAATCCTGTAGCGGGGCATCAGAGTGTGGTTGGCTGGTACCTGGCAGGCTCGCAAGCATTCCCAACCTTGCTGTAGATGATGCACGTGCCTGTTTCCCTGTTCTTATATAGGCCGAATGTGCTGCTGGAGGATTTGCTATATGGAACTTATACCTCCCGTGCGGAGCTGCCGAGAAAGTGTTGCTTTGGGGTTGGCCTTGGCAACATTGTTGGGGTGGACAAGGGATCCGACGATTTTGACACGATACTCCACTGCGTCTCGCAATTGGCCGGGGCGTAAGAGCTCCGGGCTCATTGGCACCATGACGGACAAGTTGAAGTTGTCTACACAGACAACTTCACGCGGCGGCTCAGCAGACTGCCTTCGAGAGCCTTGAGCTTGCACTCTTATCAAGGTACCCCGTCAAGGTTCCTGGTGGCCAGATTGTTACCTGCACAGAGCATAAGTAAGAGGTCCAGGTATCTACCTAAATGAACTTTCGTTATGTCACTCGGCAACTTTTATTGGCCGGGGAGGTAGCCAGTGTCCGGAGAGGTTTGGTATATTTCATACTCTTTGGATTGATTTTTGGGCCTTTTCAAAGTACCAGACCTTGCGTCGCGATGATGTCCAGCTACCTTGACAGCTTGTTCCATACAAATCTGTTCTCTAAAATCACTATATCACTGCTTTCCTGGTCGACCCTGGTGCTTGGGTCTCGCTGACGGATTCAGTTTTGCCAGATTTCGAATCTGATGACGTTGACTATCCAGGTGTGCGTGAACCCGGAGCACAGGATGAGGCCAAGCTGGTTGCTACTGACTCCTATGCACATTGGGCACCAAGGATCTGAGTGAGGTCCATGGGACACTGGCGCTGTACTCCCTTTTTTCAGCGGAGAACGGCAAGACGTCACCCCAGCTTTGCATCTTGTCTATTGGCATCTACTTTCGTTTCTCACAACTATCGACCTACACCGACAACATTCATGCCGCACACGTCACCGGTCCTAGCGTCACCTGTCCTTCCCTAGTACGAACCTCCAGCCCGACTGGTTGTCGGAAGTGACCGCCTGCAGTGACCTTTTGGCCATCGCCCTGGCGCATACCAGTCTTACTGCAGTCACACACACGCACACACGCACCCCAGACGGCCTCCGCAAAGCTAAAACATCAACTGAAGTGAAGCAATTCGCTGAGATCACTTCAATGCTGCCCCAAGATATGCACTGCAGATTATAGTATGAAGAGGGGGCAAGGATAAGTACAGCTGAAAAAGAGCCGATTCACAAGCTACCTATCATTAAAAGCCTTTTCCACTACCAGTATCCAGAGGGCCTCTTTGTATTTGTCAAGACTTAGTCATGAGCAATCAAGACGAAAGAATGTACCCAAAAGCCCAGAAGCAGAATCGCAGCCGCACGGTGGAGGGCGGAAATCGCTTTTGCGAAACGTCTTACGCAGAGGCCAGTGCAGATCGCCAGCGCAAAAGAGAAGCCTCACACGCCAGGCCAACAGACGTTCATCAGTGCATAGCGCGTTTGCACATGTGACGCTGCCATACCGCCATACCGACTTGAGCGAAGCCATTCTGGCACGGAAAAACGGCGACGAGGTGCTTGGTGTGACGCTGTTTTGCGATGGGACTGGTCGCGCAAGTAAGAAACGAATTGTGCCCCAGAAAGTAGCTACATGAAGATGATGGTGAGCGCGAGGAGAGACACAGACACCAGATGGAAGCCCGTGATTACGTCCGGGCAAGTTCTCCTCCTCCATATGGTGCTCGTCGAGAGCTGGTTTGAGTTTTCAAGTGCGATCCGAATATTGACGGCATCTTTCCGCGCATACTTTCCTTCAGCTCTAATAACCAATTCTGCGGCGGGGACTCAAAGAGAACCCTCCTAGAGGTCGAGAAATACAGGGGTAGCGTACTTGATAACCCGCAGCCCAGTAGCTCGCGATCGCAATCACCACAATTAATGGTTCCTGGTTCACTGGGCAATATTGCGGCACACCGGCTTATCACTCCGTCACCTCAGTTGAAATTCAGTTTGTGAGTTTTCACGTTCATTCACCTTGCTAGAAACATGCTGGGCCTTTCCTCCAGCCTGAACCTAAGATAATTCTATGGTCTTTCATGATGTGCTCTGTTGGTGCATGCGTCACTTTAGCTCAAATTCGAACTCAGAACCATCTTCTGAGTAGGAAGCATGCCCAAGTTCCCCACAAATAATTCAATCTGACTCCGTGATGACGACCACAACACGGCACGTCTGGTAGGAGTTCGCTTAGGTCAGTTGAAAGTAAGGCCGAGACTTTCTCATGCAGACGGGATCTCCTAAGTAATCCGATGGACACCAAATGTCATTCGACCAGATCGAGTAGAGCAGTGTAATTGTCATCAATATTCCAGTTGTCTTCCCTCGGAAGTTCATTGTAGCGTTAAGCAGAATCGTCAAACACCAAGTGACGTTTTTAATAGCCGAGGTCTCCGTGAGAAATCTCCTTTGGATTTTCAAGCCATTCAGCGAAATGCTCAACTCCTTTTTGATCGTTGTTGATAGAACGGATGGAGAGGACTTTGCTAACGAGGACGGACAGAAATGTAGAGGAATGCTCCTTCGCCTCCTTCGCCTCCTTCGCCCCCATTACCATCTATCGATGCCGCCATTCCACACTGACGCGATTTCTGTGTGTTGGGTTCTGGGGGTGGGGCAGGTAAATTCTATGAAGTTCTGCAGCTATACGACAATATCTATGAGATGATTTGCTTTCTGCAAGAAACGGGTTTCGGCACTTTCAGTCCGGCTGAAACACTGAATGGATGGTACAACATGCCTAAATCAACAGTGCGGCTTCTGCAGTGAAGAGCCTCGTGGAACTTTGTAGCTTTAGTCTCTAAGCTTCAGTTAAGCTATTGCAGTAGAGTTAAGCAAATCAACTGCGCCTGGGTATAATTTCGCATTTAGCATGCTTAAACTATAGCTAAAGGTAACAGCAGCTAAAAGGAAAGTTTTTACTCCTCCTAAAGCTGTAATATCTAGTAGCTCGTTATATGTAAGGGAACATCCTGCCCCTGTATGTGTGTGGCAGCTTCTTACAAAAGGTGCCATCCTGCCCCCGCATGTGTGTGGCAGCTTCTTGTAAAAGCTGCTATCGTCAGCGGCGTTCTCCACTTTTCCCCGCAGGCGGGGTCCAGCATCCCTAGCACCGAGGCCGGTTCGGGCCTGTGCCGCACTACGAGATCCGTTAATGAGCCCAGCTGCAGGCTGCAGCACTTTCTCAGTCCAGGTTAAGTTCGTCGCCCGAGACAGAGCAAACGAATGCGAGCAGGTCTTATTTGCGATAGCGCTTTGCATGCTGAATCTGTTTAATGCAAGCCCTCTCGACGAGACACGATGCAGGCCAGGAGATGGACGGATGTTACTTCGAAACAGGAAATTTGCCTTTGAAGCAGGCCCATCCATCCACGTCGAAGCGACGTTTACAGGCCACGACTCTCTTGCATGCACACGGAAAAACAGATGGTGAGGTATGCGACCACCTCTGGTGTCGCTGGTCTGTCATTTCGTCTTCTCGGGAGACTCGACGGTGAGCCAAGTAATAAGCGAAGTGAGGAGCTCAAACCATTATTTCGATGCAGCTCATGCCTTGCAATATGGACGTGCTCGTAGCCGGGCTCGCCTCGACCTCAATTCAAACGCACCTTTGCGGGTGTGCGGCGGAGAGAAACACGCACTTCTTCCGCATCCACTGCTGTGCTTTCAGAGGTCCATGGACACTAAGTAGACCGAACAGTCCTGATAATTCATGTCGAGCGAAATTGATGCACTTGTTAAGGCGTATTGTACTTGTACAAGTTTGTTGTACTTGTACATGTATGTACTTTTGTCCTTTCGCAGTGGATCATATAGCTTGGAATGAGTCCATCACGGTCTCGGTTCACCAGGAACAGATCGCGCTTCGCCTGGGGTGGAAAACGGTCTTTGGAATCGATGATTGAAAAGTACCGTGCCAGACGGGGTACCTCCAGTGATAGGCCACTATGGTATTACTGAATGTATGCCAAACGAAGGTCTTGCGCATTCTGCGTGTAATGGAGGACTCGTGAGCGGGCAATTAGATCTCCTTTGCGCCGAAGGCGGCGGCCCTGCCCAGGTCCCTAGCACGACTCCCGATATGATAACTGGGAATATGGACAGTTAGACTCAGGATGAGACTTGCATCATTTACATATCGAGAACTTCTGCAGTGACAGGTTCGGGGTGGAATGCTCGCGAAGTGATTGCAATTATTTGGTTTTATGCGTGGCTAGCAACTCGGCAACCTTTGCAACGGAGGCCGTGAGGTGGGGCCGTTAGGTGGGGCCCGCCGGGCGAGAAAGAAAAGTGCGCGACGAGGTGAGAATTTAGCACATTCGGCTCGGATCAACGCGCCAACAGGCCGAAAGACTGCAAAATCGTCCCAGGGACTCTGAGTATTAACCTAAACGTCTCTAGGAAATTTGACCCGAAAAGATCAATGCAATGGACGTGGGTGAAAATGCACTGTGCTCAATATGCGGTATTTACATATTAACGAAGGTGCACACATTGTGGTTCAAATCTGAGCACATCTTGCGATGCCACAACCTCACAACACGTATTTCAAATTGAAACTGCCGGGGTCCTCCTGAAAACGCGATACGAATACCTTGCCGTTTTCTATGAAATATTTGACCCAGTGGACGATTGTTCCGGCCAGAATCATCAAGACTTGGCTGATTCTGTCTTCGCACAGTCGGGTACGTACCCCAGCGCACAGACTAGGAACACCACGCCTGCACTTCGCGATCCCACGGCGTTTGCAGTCGCGGACTTGACAATGAGGATTCTGGGGCACACACATCCTAAAAGTCGAGAGCCCCGGCAATAGCGCAATCTGGGCCGCCAAAGGCCACAAAACCAATCCATTGCGAGAAGGATGGGTTGTCACGTAGAGTCATGCAGACTATTGCTGGAGCCTCCACGCAGTGCGCATGCGTGCGGCAGGCTTTTCTGATCGCTGGCCAGTGCCCCAGGAATTTCTTGTTTTTTGCAGAACCTCTCATTCGTCAACTTTCCACATCGTCGACTTCCCCCTTCGTTAGCTGGCAGTGCTGCTGGCAATGTAATTGCCACGCGCAGTCTAAAACGACTCTGCTGGTGTTGGTCTGTCAACTTTCGCCTGAGCTTCCTTGGTGTTCACCAGGTGGATAGTGCTGCTCTTGATGGGATGAGTATCCGCAGTGTTGGTCTGCAAGCTTTTTGTGTTGGTCCGGAAATTGGCTAGGCTATTGTGGGTCTGCGTTGTTCTGTGCACTTCTGGTATGGAGAGGTGGTGCTGCTTTTGCCTATGGTTGGTCTGGCTGTTAATCTGCTCTGACAAAGTGGTTGGCCTGTGTACGTTTTTCGTTGGTCTGTGAGCTTTGGGGCCGATAGTGTTGATATGGGAGTTTTTTGTCGACGGAAATTTCTGCTGATCTGAAAAGTCGATCCTGCAAGAGGTCGGTCTGAGGAGTTTTGGTGGTGTTGGTTCGTAAAATCAATTCTGAAGGAGTTTGTTGGTCTGGGAAGTTTTGTTGCTTTTGTTAAATCTGCGGATGTTGATCTGGAATAAGTGGAGCTTGAGACGGGCTATAGTTGCTTGATTGGCCCGGGTCTGCCAGCTGGCTCGCCAGGTTCAAGGTGCGATGGGCTTACGCGACAGCTGGCACGCATTTTTGCGGCCGTCATGTCGCTGCTGAGTATCCCACGCATCTTGTCCGTCGCAAACACTGAATGCCAACAGAAAGCCATAAATGTCAGTCATAGGCTCTCAAAACGTCCCAGCGCCCTGTTCTCCGCCGTAAGTCCCTCCGTAAATGTGTTTTGTCTAACTCATCTGCAGCGTTTGCTGCAACCTCACACCATGAGTTCTGCTCATTCCTTACCTACGACGACGCCGAGAAACGCAGATCCATTGTCCACTGGCCTTTTGGACTGAACTGGAGTATGGATCAACGGTCGGTGTGATTTTCTCACTGGTCCTCCCCCTCGCAAAATCATATAATCCACCACTTATTGGAACCGCCGCCCATCTGTTGCTCAGCGATCACTAAGTGGTGGTTAACCCAAGGCATCTGCAAACATGCAGACGTAATCGTCAACTAGAGTCAGCTTCAGACAGCATCGTCTAAGGTACACATGAGTTGGTCTTGAACCCGGCCATCTTCGGTCTCAGACATTGAATCCGCACTTGAACTTGCATAAAGCTTCAATGGGCACTCTCATTTTCATAACTAGCAAATGAAACGACTTCTCATCTATGGCTGTCTGAAAACCCTCTATGGATGCTCATCTTCGTCTTTTTCAAATGCCGTGACCATCTCAGGACCGCGAAAGCAGAAGAGTGAACTAAGAACCAAATCATAGATGGGTATGTAGACTACGCCGAATCCATATCGTGATGCGGGACGAACCAAATAATAGCTATCTTGAGTCCCTCCCTAATACCTGAGATCGTCTTACAAGCCGTCAATCGCATCATCCTCATTGCCGTTCCAGTGATGTGCTCTCTTCGTGCCCAGATCCTCTGACGGTCCCTCCCCAGAAATTGACCGAGCCCTCTTGCTTCCAACCGTTGAACCCTGTTGCTCGGCCGAGGTGGTCGCGAGAACGCGTGAAGTCGGAACTATTCCATCCAGTCGCGCGAGGGTCAACTGTCTCAGGCGTTCCAGCTCATCCGGAGTGTGTCGGGGGGCATGTTCCACTCGAAGTGACTCCTCAGTCTCCATGATGACGACACGAGCGCTGACATTGAAACTTCCAAGCTCGGGGACGTCGACGGTGACATTGATCCGAGTTCCAGCAGGGCACGGGGGTATGTCGCGAATGACAAAGCGTCCCAGCTCAATGTTTTTGCTCGCCGTGAGGTGATCGCCTTCGAAGACGATGATGTCGATCTTTTCCGCGTTGTCGCACGGAGTGCAGAAGACCTCTTCGCTACTGGCAGGCACCGCTTGATTCCGGTGCACAACGAAGCCCATCTCGTCCTTGTTCATGCTGATACCAATGCCGCGCGGGGTGACCTCCGTGATGAGAATGTCTGGGTCGTTGCTGATGTAGGCTGCACCTCGTCCTATGGCCTCGGAAAGATGGGAAAGGTGTATTCTCGCGCTGGGAAGCACGTCGTTGATGAGACTACGCACGCACGGCATGTTCCCCACGCCGCCCGCGATGAGAACGTTGGGAATCTGGCCAATATTGGCGACGTTGGGGGCCTCTAGCGCGCGCGCGAACAGATCTTTAATCCTCTCGATCGGGGCCATCCGCCCACCCGACTCTTTCCAGGCCTGCTCAGCCTCCTGCCTTGTGACTGTCATAGAGAAGCTGTCGCCGGTCATGGATCGAATCCTCACCTCGGTCTCTGCGGTTTCCGAGAGCTCCTCCTTGGCCCTTTCACACGCAGCGGTCACCAGCGTCATGTCACAATTGTCGATGTTGAGACCAGCGACCGGGTTGTCGCTGTTGATCTTGTTGAGAACGAGGTACCTCAGCTCCTCGTCAAAGTGGATGCCGCCGAGGGCATTATCGCCTGCGGTGGCCACCACAACAAACGTTTTCTCCGTGCCGTCGACGTCTGCGATGGTCACGTCCGCGGTACCGCCACCAATGTCGATGACAAACCAGTAGCCGTCGAGGGATGTGTCTGTTGGCGCACGCTTGTCGAATATGAACGAGACGAGAGCCGCTACTGGTTCCGGGACCAAGGTGACTTTGGAGCGGTCAAAGCCAGCGATCTCCGCTGCGTCTTTGGTGGCCTCTCTCTGCAGAAACGTGAAGTAGGCAGGAACGGCAAGGACACAACCAGACAACTCGATGTCGGCAACCTTCTTTCGAATACGGCCGAGGATGAACGCAGAGACTTCTTCAGGCAGAACTGCGTCGCCTAAAATATCGTAGAACCCCCCGGTAGCTGACGTCCGGGAATGCTCGACAAGGCTCGCGTCCTCCACAAGCTGCCCGTCGCTGCCCGTTCGCCCAATGAGACGTTTGGCGAGCGATACATGAATCCGTTGACCATCTGGGACGTCATCAGGCCGTTTCAAGTACCATTTGCCGTTCTCGATCAGGACAGCAGAACGAAAGATCCGACTGCCGTGGAACACCTCAACAGCCACGAGATCTCCTCCTGCGTGCGTGAAGGCACAGCTGAAGGTGGTGCCAAGGTCGATCCCAAGAGCGGTCATCTTCGGCACTCAGCGACGTCTCACGTCAAATGCTGTATTGAAACTGAGGGCAAAGACGATTAACAAATATGGAATGTAAGAAGGAAAAAACATCAAACGGAACGTGAAATCCGGAGACAAGATGAATGGCGAAATCTTTGTCTTACGCGAGAATACGCGACGGGAAGCTGCATTGGGGCTCAAGATCCAGGGTTGCGACTCGTCCGTGCTGCGACTTGGCATCTCCGTTGGAGCTCAGGCCATCGACTTGCTCATCTGAACCGTCATGTTCCGTTTGTCGTCCAAAATTTTCTTTCGGGTGAACTTCTGAACGAAGCCCACGATGGAGAGACGCGACGAGCCCCCTGGCGATGTATGCCAAATCCTCTGTTTGACGGGGGACGGTCAGACGCCCAGCACATGTGCCAAGCACAACCCTGAGTTGGACAATGCCACAAGAATCCAACGTCGATTTCATCACGTCAGGGCTGTGCAGGGTAAGCGGGACAAGACGAAGATTGGCATAATCAACAAGATGGAGGCTTGGCTGTTGCCGCACGGCAAATTCGACCAGAAGCGCTTCTCGGATGCCTTACAACAAAGTCAGGGATGCGACTGGCAATGTTGCAGGAGCAAAGAGGCGGCCGCGAACGACCCGGGCAAAGGCATCACGGTTGTTGATATCGCCACCGTAGAGACCGAAACCGCTGAGGAGAGCTCGATTACCGTATCAACTACGACAACTCAGACCCATTCGAAATGCGATCAGAATGTCGCTTCCGGACACATCAAGTGCCTCAAGAATTGGAAAATCACAGAAGATGAGCTGAATTGTTTCTTCATCGATGCCCCAACTGGAAATACTTGGCGAAGTATTGGTAAGTTTGCGGAAAGTGCACCGGATTGGGAACGAGCGAAAGATACTCTTCTGCAGGCGAAAGCGGAGAGAATGAAGGCCCGCAAAGGACGGGTCTCACGAGGTAAACCTTGGACTCCTCAAGATATGGAAAGAGCCTTGGCGATCTACATCAATGAGGTGAGAAACAGGTCGCGCCCATTCAGATTGTGTTCAGCACTTATTAAACGGGACGCGTAGCAACGGACGTCACCAGACTTATCAGCGTCTATTGATGTTGAGAACAGTCGAGTACTGCGGACTCGACAGCGCCCTGGAGTCCAAGAGGCCAGTACAGACTCTCAGGAAAGCCTTTCCGAACAGAACTTCTCTACAGAGAGGTCGACTACTCCGTCATTCGACCGTCAACATGGCTCCGACGCAGACTCGTATCGGGAAGAGCCACAGTCACCCTCTGAAATGTATGCTGCGGCGAAGAAGACTGAATTCGCCGCGCGACAACAGAAGCGACAACGAATCTCGAGCCCAAGATCATCCCCAAATTCAGAATTCGAAGTATTGATCCCAAAGGAGTCGATCGACAAAGTGACAATGGGCGAACCCATCCCGCCCGATGTGGTCCATGCCACACTCAAGGTCCTTTGTGCCATCGTCGGACAAGGTGTCACTGTCGCCGAACCAGACGCTCCGCTTGCCTTTAGCAGTCCCGATATGCAGAATGAGGGTCGACGATTCATTCCGTTACAGTGCCCAGATCGTTGGGCTTTGGCCGAAATATCTGCTGGGTCGAAGGACATACGAGTTTACGAGCCTCAGCCCTCTCTGGAGAACCGGCAAACAGTCACAAGTTCCATTCTCGCAAGGACAAACGGAGTCCTAGAGACTGACATCGACTTTACCGCACCAATGCTTCAAGGAACAGAAGGGAGCCGGGAATCTGGGGTATTACTTCTTGTTACCGCATTCTGCTTGGCCTTACGCCTCGAAATTCCATCCCGTGTTGACTTCAACGTTTGGCGGCATGTCATTCATGCCATTCTGTGGTCACCATTAATGGGCTCTTATCCACAGCCAACAGGCTTTGAGAGCACCATCCACATCGGTCAGTGGCCTGAATCCTTCAGACCGACACAACTGGCCGAGCATCTCAACGCCATCAAACTGCAAGCAGATCTCGCTCTGAGAAGATCCGAGTTGACGTCTACTTCAGTTCGATTCGTTCTGAAACTTTGTATGCATCTAGGGAGCTCAGCTACGTTTGGCCTTGAAGGGCAGGAAGATTTTGCAGCGCGGTTACGGAGGATGAGGGATGTATGCCAAGTGATTCAGAAAAGGGTAGAATCGGAAGCGAGGGAGTTGGAAAGGGTAGTCGGAAATCTTCCTGTGTAATCAAGAAGGGCGCTACTGGAGTTTGGTTCAATTTCATCACATCCACTGCTGAATGGTGCCAGCTTTTCAGAAAACCAAATAACCCTACATGTCTGATTCAATTTCGAATAATTCTCACGGCTGCCTCAATGCTCTAATAGCTTCCCATCATCTACGCAATGGAGCAAAAGTTTACATCCACTGATTCCTGCTCACTCCAAGAAGGCTTGTAAAGCCTTCGATGTTCGCCGAAGTTTGCGCTTCAAAGCATGCATCTTCCGCTTCCTGTCCTTCAACTTTTGCTGGAGACCAGAAACTTTCTCCAACAGGTCGTGGGACGGAGACACAGTGGAAGGGCATTGCGCCTGGTTGACCGAGACCTCACGGTCCATACTCACACGAGTTTTCCGTCAGCAGGAGAACAATAGCTTAGTAATTGTACACTTACAGGCTGAGGAGACGTGACGTGTGGTTGCTGGTACCCTCGGTAGCGACGGGTAGCTCGCGCACCAAAACGCATGATGAATCGTCGCCGGAACGTTCGACTTGGCGGCCTGGACCGACTGCCTCAACGGACATTTGGACAGGTGATGGAATACAACCTGTTGGCGAATTAACATGCAGGAAAATTGAATAATGAGTGACAACCTTACTTTGGGTGCTTGCGGTGCTACAGATACTCACATGACGGCTGTTGTCATGTTCAAGCTTGGGGCAAACGGAAGGTGTCGGGGACGAGGCAGGGTCCACGGTTTCATCAGATGATGAAGAACAGTCCGAGATGCCGTACTCACGCAAACGTCCGGATTGCGAGGCGTAATTCAAAGCACCGCTCATGCGCGGACGACTTTGAGCCACTGGAGCGGGTGAGGCGGCCGTCAGCCAACCCCTGACCGTGTCATACGACGGTTGTCGGCCTTGCGAAGATGGACCTGGGATAGTGAAGGCTGGAGACAAAGGCATGTTGGTAAGTAGGTATGAATTGTGTTTGGGAAGGAGAGTTGATACAGATTGTGAACACAAAACCTTTGAGTTTCCAGCAAGTACACGGTTTTATAGGCAGACATTCAAAAAGTCGAGGAAAAGCTACCCGCAATCACAAGGCGTAAGAACCACAGAATGATCAACGATTACTATCGTTGAGTCGCTTGTGATCTGTCACTTCGCCGTTCGAACGAAAGGTGCTTGGGCCTTATGGTTCCTGGCACAACGAGGCTGAGAGAATGGACCAACAGTTCAGATGTCGACAGGCAATTGAATTTAGAAGTTGACAACGCGGGAGTGGCCTGGTGCCCGCGGTCTGTGCAAGTGGGTTTAATAATGCTGATCAACGGATCGGTTTAGATTGTTACACTGACATGCACATTTCTTCTCGACCATCGATGTACTCCAGACTGATACGTACTCAATTGGAAGCTCCACACGGGATGGCCGTCTCGTCTTCACACCTGCCAACGGACTCACCAACGGTCTTGGATGCCGGGACGGGTCCTGGCTCAGGAGGACACACATAAGCCGTACCTATTATCGGAGATGTGGGAGAGCACCAGCCGAAAGATTTAGGGCTTGGATGAAGACGGCAGCTCATGGTCAAGCGCAGCCCTGCCGAAGATGGCTCCGAGATGACGGGCCACAGGAACCCGAACCGAAACCTCCATGTGGTCTGAGGGTTCAATTAATTTTGCACCCCAGCACGTGGGATGTGATGGGAAGGAGAACTTCCAAGCAACATGACACTGCATAATTATTCCCTAAAAACATGTACAAAACTGCATACGCACGAAATAAAGACTTCATAAATGCAAACAACAACATTCATCACAAACTGACATGGCGGTTACTTTGACAAGCCCAGTCCTTTTGGCTGCAGATCTGATGACCAGACTTTTCTGCTTTTCGACGCCTCTCCGCATGAAGCTAGCTCACGGTCAGGTTGCAGGCCCATATGGATCTTGCCATGCTTGCGTGTGGGGTCTCAGCGTTATTGAGGACTGCCAGCCTAACACGCTGGTGACGAGAAAGATGTTCGCTTATTCTCTTGAGAGCACGAGCCTCTTGTCATACAGAGGCAATGTTGGCGGCCAAAAGTCTCTGTTCAGAGGTCCCCCCCGTAAGGATGAGCTCAAATTTTCAGTGTGAATGCTCCCTAACGACTTTTGAGATTAGTGGGAACGTTTTCACGAAGCGACCAGATCTCAACTCATCGCTCCATGTCTAACCTCGCACCTGGGGAAGTCGTCTTATACACAGCTTGCGGCAAGCTGATTCGCATGCTAGTTCTACAGCGCGAAGAGCGGCGGAAACGATACTCTCGAAAGCCTTTTCCGTAGCGGAAACAACTGCATGCAACGCATGCATAAGGCAATTAGAAAGGCCGAAAAGAACCTGTCCGTAAGTGCGGGAGCGCAATCGTGAATTTTGTAACAACATCGGGTCTTCCAGCTTCTTTTAGACATCCTGATTCGCTACCTGCATGGTGCTCACCGGAGCTTTGCTAAAGTTGGGGGGGAAATGACCGGGCCAAGAGTCTGCTACACTGGCTGAAGGGTCCCGATTTGATGACAAAGCCTGTGGCAGGGTCATCGCCTGAAATCCCGTTCTCTGCCCCAAGACCACGGAAACCCGTCAATATAAATAGCTTCATTATTTGGAACAAGACTCAAGTTTTTGTGTTACTTCTTTCAAATTGGGTGTCCTTGAGCGCATGGCCTGTGTCATACGGCCAAATAAATCAAAAAGGGCAGATCGGATGCCAGTGAACCAACAAAAAATGTTGGAATTATATTTTGTATCTTCCCCAACACGCAAACATCACGGTAATATGCACAAGAGTTGAAATAGCAATGAGACACTAGGGACGATCCTTCTGACAGCCCAGCACCACACATGACTACGAGTGCCGCGACTCTGGTACCCGAGTGAATAAATTGCAATTTCGTTGCTGTTGGGGGAACGCCCATGCAGACAACATTTCAGGTGGCCCTAGCTGCAAGACAACATGTCGATCTCCGTGCAAACGAACAAAAACGCCGTCTGGCCTGGAACACTCACAGAGCTCAGGCCTATCCGTAGGAAAGCCAATAAGACTGCAATTGACAACGATTGCACACAGATCAAACTCATCAACCAAGTGTGAGGAATTTGGCCAGCAGCAGTGGGAGTCATTGAAGTGTCCATGCAGAGCGGGACCTGTCTAGGCCCAGGATCCGTGCACGACTGTGATCAGAAATCTTTTCCAACGATTACCTGGACTCCCCCAACGGGCGCTAGCGGGGATCTCATTTGGTCATCGGCCGAGACAACACGGAAAGACGGGAGACTTAGAGACAGACGCGGGCATAAGAGCGCCGTCCCTGGTTTCGCCTCCTACGCTTTGGCCCCTAGCAACCGGCTTCTGCTCTGGCTTGTATGACTTCCTCGACGAGGAACAGAATATTTACGTAAAGAAGTGATCCAGGCAGCCGAGTTTCGTGTTATACGAGTGGTGGCGCAGAGTGCCAAGATTGCTCCGGAATTATTGATATTCCGCTCGGAGAGGTTTGCCTTCCGCCGAAGCGAGGGATACGAGAACAATAGGATAACAATGAAAGAACAATGAAGACAACAATCACTCACCGCCTTTAGACATTGGTCGACATGTTATGGTCGGTTTCACCCTCGCAACCTTTGACACAAGTCGTCGCGTTCATTCCTCCACCGTCTTTTCATTGACACGAGTTCGCTGGATCATATTGGTATCATTCCAGCTGGGAGTTGGCCTGAATGTGACAGTCTTCGACGCTTGGTGGAATCTAAGACAGCCGAAACCATAGCCAGAATGTCAGGCCCGGCAGAATGCAATGATGACGTTGGCAGCGGTCTCGTGGCATCAGATTCAGGCTCGGAATTTTCGAGGACAGGCTCTGAGACCGACCACAGCAGCTTGCCGTTTTCGGCTCTGCGACTCTCTGTAAAACGCGCACCTTCAAGACCACCTCTGCAGATTGAACTTTGTTTCCATAACGACTGGCCTGAT
The DNA here is from genome assembly GCF_013390195.1 of Colletotrichum siamense. NCBI lineage: Eukaryota > Fungi > Ascomycota > Sordariomycetes > Glomerellales > Glomerellaceae > Colletotrichum > Colletotrichum siamense. Next base: position 357,465 of record NW_023501031.1, on the reverse strand, counting down.
TCCTCGGCCGACTCGATCATCACGGTGCATTTCGGAGCGAAAGAGTCAGCATCTGGAAAGCCTTACATCAGAGTTGACCAACTGGATCGCGACACCTACAATGTCCCAGCCAGCAACTTATCTCCTTCACCGGGCGGTCGGGACCTACGAAGAAATTCCGATGAGCTTCAGACTCATGATGCACTCACCAACATGAAGGGTCAAGGTGAATAGAAACCATCATTTCTTACAATGCGAGCCAGCGTGTCAATGACAGACACAAAGCGAAGGAGCCGCTGGTAAGAGAAGCAACATAGACTAATGCGATACGTTCTAGGAGCATCGCAACATGAATATCCAGGGGAGGACTCTCCTACTGAGCCTCAAATCAACTTTCGCGTCAGCATTGGCTGTATCGGCCTGTACCCCGGTGGAGATAGTGGCGTCGACTTCTTCTCTCCGGACAGGAGAGTGGGACTTTTTCGATTGATTGTCTGTATGGTATCATCAGTATGGCCGACTATCTCAGAATTCACAGCACGGGTGTGTATGTACGTTCGCCAAAGACTGAGCTTGAACTTGTGTCTTCTCGCGCTGCTCGGCGGACTCTCGGCCATCACTTTTGCTGCTCGCAACGGCATACTTGGCTGGATACTTGGCTGGACAACAGCTGAACTTGCAACTCTTGACCTGTTTCAAACGAATAACCGCCTGGAGCTCATCACCGCTAGCGTACCTCGGGCTGTGCTATTGGGCGACCCACGTTTCGACTGGGTCATTGATGATTTTGGTCCCTTGTTCGCGTCATCCGACGATCAGCAGAACTTGACTGTTCCACCGCCGGATCAGTCGTGCCGCAGCTCGCATGGCCTATATGTGCCGGAGGCGTACTTCATCCGTGACCTGGCTGCAGCCCTCCCAATGCTGTGTCTCCATCTCGGACAGATTGCAGACCACGGACCAACATCTTTCCACTTCACGTCAGGCTCAAGCACGCAGTTCCGCTGGGCGACTCGGGGGAGTAGTTTTCTCTCTCCGCACGATGCTCTGCCGACCATAGAGCCTGGCTCCAATCCTTTTCCGCCGGAATCTAGCGAGCCAACTGCTCGTCCAGGGTCACCATATCTGATCAAAGATGTCGACCCTGGCCTTGTCAAGTTGTCAGAAAACATCCACCGACTCACTGGGGCATTGAAAACGACCAACTCGAGAATCAAAGCAGACTTGCAAAATGCCTGGCTTGCGCGAGGGTCTCAGCGGTTACGTGTTGCCATGTCCGGCCAGCTCAAGGTGCAAAGGGCACAAATGAACTCTTCGTACGGAGGTGCCGATCGAAGCCGGCTTGCCCGCATACGTGTCGCGCTAGAGAAGAACGGAGATTGGGTCCGCAATGCGGCCAATGTTCCGCTGTCCACCACGGTCAACGTTGTCTCAAGCGAGATAACTCAGCCCCCTGTCTTTCGTGGCAATCCAGGCTCAAGTAAGAAGCTTCAGTACGACACGACCGGAGTTCCCGAACACTTCAAGTCTCGATGGGTGAAATACATGTCCGCTAGGTCGCAGACGTTAGCGAGTATCAGGCCGACTGCGTCTATCACGAGAGATGAAGCTCTCCATGACATCCAAGATCGGCCATTGCGTCGTCAATTTTCTCAGGCACAGTTATTCAACCAGACCGCTCAAGATCTGCTGGCTCTCCTGGTGAGGGTTGTTGAACTCCGCTCAGCCGACCTCGACTCAGTTGAAAAACAAGACGACGACTCGCGTCACGGAAACGATGTCATAGCGTACGCAGATCTCATCGACAGCACAGTCGCCGCAGTACGGGAGCTGCTGGACCGCGCCTCCCAGGTGGAGAGAAGCTTTCCTTATCATCCGGGCTCTGGAAGATACCAAGTTGATATATCTTGGCTTCAAAGTGATATCTCGGGCGTACACAAAATTACACCTTTTTTGAGACACGTCGCGCTTCCCAGGTTGGTGATCATGGGTCGCCGTGCGAGACACGGCGCGGAATTAATTCAACAAGCCACGGTCTTGCAATCTCAGTTGAAATCGAGAATCCCCACCAAAGCGACAGACTGGGCTACATCCGACTTTCTCTTCGTCTTCCCTCACATCCGAGATCTGTTTAGCGACACTGTGTTCTTGGATCAATGGGTAGGCGCTGCCGAGGAAGGCGTGAGCAACGCAGTCGAATCGCTTGAAGCCCAATTCTTTGTCAATCTGGCGGCATCGGAGAAGCGTTTCGGTAAAACAGCACCAAGCACAATTTACAGCAGCTTGGGTCCGGACGACACACGAGAAGATCCATACGGCGAAGATGTCAAGTATTGGCGGTCGCTGTAATATCGTTCGGTGTGTTTCTGGTGGGAGCTGAGAGTGGGACATCAACAATGGCTTTCTGGTTGACGAAGTAGATGTTGGTAGAAATTGAAGAGTGGTTATCTTTCTTCCCTTCTAACATTTTCTTCGCAGTTTGCCGCCTGAAGGCGCACCTTGTTAATTGCTGTATAACTCTCACGGGGAAATATTCGAGGGCTAGGATGGCCTGGGCTTCACAAAGAAGCCCCTAAGGCCACTTATGGGGGTAAATGAAGAGAGCGCGAATCGCCAGGGGATTAAGAGTGGTTATTTACTCTGTACACGTAGCTGACCGGGGAAATTACTGTGAAGCCTTCGCTGGGTTGAATGGCTCATTCATTGTTGTATTTTCATTATTCTGGCAATTTCTGTTTGATTCGATGAATCTTTGATCGATTTGTATGAGGTGGACTCTGTAGAGTGTACTTGGGGTAGCTATGAAGTATGAAACACACGACAAGTCTGCTTTGCAATTCCCTTTTGCACTGGGTCTGAAACTAGCTCTCTAGCCTGAAAATCTGTTTCGTTCATGTTGTCAGACTAATGCTGATACAACCACGCAGTGCTTTGATCGACAAGCAAGTTGATAAAGTTAAATACTTTTTTGATTAACACTGAGAATAGCCTTCATTTGGTTTTTTAGGTTGGCTGATTCGATTGGCCGCTTTGGACAGGCTCTCACGATGCGTAACTAATTAACAAACTACTTCGTTCGCACATTGTCTCCCAACACTCGTAGCCTATAGTCCCTTCCTGAGCATCAACCCTGTTTCTTATTCTCGTGACGTTCCAACCACCACCGAAGCCAGTTATCCATCTTGTTCCTGTTACCTTCCATGTCGACAGGTGGAACGACTGGGCGGAGCCTCTTCCTCTCAGCTTCCATATCAACGGGAGGAAACATTGGGCGTTGATTTCCCGTTTCAACCATGCTGGAAGGTGAGCCGGGAGTTTGTTGCTTCGCCTGACTGATGCTAGGATGAACGACAGTGTCTGGGGAGGTTTTGGCGGGCATGTGATCATCGATTACGGGTGGGGTTACCGTGCTGGGGAAGCTCGAGTATTTGTTCCGGGTCCGAATCTGGGGGAAAATAGACTGTTGCAAAATAGCCTGTGGCCTCCGGACTTCTGGGCGAGGCGACTGACTGGCAGCGACATGAGAATGCTTCTTGACTTGGTTGGTGATCAGCGTCATCTCGGGAGCAGAGGGCGCATCTTCGATGACGCTGCTTTGTCCAGGACTGTTGGCTTCATGATGTACAGCGTGCTGAGACTGCTTGCCTTTGGGATTGACTGGATGCCTCGTGCTCGAGTGACCCTGAAAGTCCCAGAGATTACCAGGATCGGGCTTGCTGGTGGAAGCGTCCGTGAAAGGCTGAACAGCTGCATCCGAAATGTCTGCATCGCCTGTGCCTGCAGCAGGTCCGAGTGAGCGTTGAATTACGGGCATTGTTTGAGAGCAATGTGGGGAAGTGAGAAAGGGAAGATCTGGACGAGGCTTACCGAAATCAGTTTTTGTCTGGTTCAATGCCTTGTTCGCAACAAACTCCTGTGAGTCGTCGACGACGGCAGCGAGTTCTTTCGAGTCACAAGCGGCATTCGGAGTCGAAACATCTGCGCCAGGCACTTTGGAGTCCTTTTGCTTCTGATCCAATACCGCAGTTGCAGTGTCATTCTGCGATGTATTGCTGTCCTGGGTTGAGGCATCTGGGACAATCGATGATGAATCGGCAGGTTTGTCCTCGGGTGGGTCTGGCTCACTCGCCCATCGCTTGAGGTCAGTCAAAAGCTTCCGGGCAGACGGGTCGCTCTTCTTGAGCCACCGATCCTGAAAAGGAAGCTCTTCTCCGTCCGGAACTGGCGCCAATCGCTGCGCGTACTGAAGCAAACCCGCCTTGATGATCTCAGAGAGTAGGACGCTGTGGTGGTCTTCTTCCTTGCGTTCTAGAACTACGACAAGGCCTTGCAGCTCTTTGCAGCGCTGTCGACGGAGTGCAAGTCCCCGTTGCATCTTGGGAGGGTCCTTCGTGCCGTTGCGGTCGATGGTCACAAGCGGCAGGGACCGGGATTTCTTCTGTTCCATCAGGCCGCCCTAGAAAAGAGGGAAGTCGCTAACGATTATCAAATCTAATGATAGACAGAGGGCACAGCCTGTGGGATGGAGAGGTTCCTGGTGGCAGAAATCAGAAACAGTATATGCGGCTGGGAGGGGTGTGCCTCAATCGTACTCCAGTGACAGCACACTCTTCAGCGTTAGCTTTGGCTACAATTGCTTTATTGAGACAGAGGCACTGTCTAAGACGGTCGACCAACAAGGTGCAACGGTGTCAGCTTGTTTCAATTATCAGATTTGGCAGCCCTCTGGGGCGTTTCATTTTCTTTGTAAGGTGCTGTACATGCTTGAATAGACCAAAACCCTATAAATTCTCCTATGAAAGATTGTTGTCTCAAGCCGCTTCAGTCTATCCCGATGCCGCCTCATCCTGGTCCTGAGCACTTTCATCCTTCTTACAGGTCACCCGCCACTTGGTCCTTTGGCGACCGTCCGGGCCTCTGTCTAAGAATCGACTAGTGTAGATAGCTCGAGAGCGGAAATCCAACATCTCATTTGCCACCAGGTTCACCAATCTCAGATACTGTTCAACCTCTTTATCGGAGGACAGGCCTTCGGCTGAGGCCTTACCACCCGCGGAGGTCCAGGCTTCAATGATTGAGGCCTCAGCTGCCTCCACGGATGATCCGCTGATGAAGCCACTCTGATCAAGAGGCCAGAAAGGGGGTTGAAAGGGGTCAAGTCCGAGAAGCGAGAAGAATGTTTTTTCCTCCGTGTAAGCCGGAAATGCCGTGGAGAGGCGACGCGAAAGGTGACAGAGCTTCTGATGCACTTCTTTATCAACTGTCTTTCATGTCCAAGGTTAGAGATGAGCTGAAGGGTCTCAGATGTTTGAATATGCCCATGAAGGGACGACTTCTGTGCGGGACTTACTTACCTGAGCTTTTCAATGGGAGCGGAGTAGGTGGACTTTCGAGCCATAGGTTCAGATAACACCAGATGCCGGCCGCAAGAAGGGCAGCAAGAATCGCACCGTTCATGGCGACCTTCTGCGCAGAATTCATTGAACAAAGCTGGACGCCCGCAATTGATGTACAAGAGGTAACAAAGGTAAGGCAAAGTACTTTGGTAAGTCAGATGCGTTGACGAAACAGATGAGGTGGTTCTTAGACCAAGAGCTCCAGAACGCTGGACACGTGCATGGGGCAAATGGGATCTCGAATCTCATTTAACAAATTTATTCTGAGCTCACGAGGACGAAGATGCATAGATGATGAGCAAAAGCTGTTTCAAAATCGCAGCCATGTGGGAGTTACTGTTGTTCTAGTTTCCGACGTCAGAGCTAGACTCAGATCGCTCCCAGGGAGGCACCTGCAACCACTCAATTCGGTGTCTTGTCTCGGCTTTAAAACATCCCCGCGAGACCATTTGTGTTGGCCCAGATCCATGGGTTGATAACAATGGCTCGGCGAAGATATGTGACAGTCAACCAGACAAAATCATTTCTCACAACACACCGTTACTGAAACATTTGTTGATACACGAGGCTTCGCACGTCGTGAATAGTCATTTCCAAGTAAATACGGGCTTGACATGGAGAAAATGTGCTTCTGGCCTCTTCCGATGCTTTCTACTTACATGCAGGTACATCAAGACACTGCATACAAATGGTCGCCCTACCCTCTGGCGGCAAGGCATGCGGTCTGCATCCTACCGAGACATTCCATGTGGGAACAGACTTTGCACAGCGTCTTCGTCATAATCCAAAAAGATCCACCCTCATCTCCTATACTACAACACCTGGCTGCAAACCTGCATGTCCCACTGCCCACGTCATGGATCCAGGCGACTTTTTTCTGGATGATGCAGAGGTTCGCGCTGTCCTTGACAGCATTCAACCCAGCGCCAACAAAGCAGCCCTGACCAGATGCACCAATCCACCGCCAGTCATAGATGAAGAGCTGGGTCCTCTCCCGTTAGTTCCCGTTGGCGATCCAATCATTGACCCTCGGGAGAGACACTCATACGCGGCGCCGGGCGCTAGACCCACCGTCACTCAGATCAACGGCAACATCGGGGTTCTCAATCTCAACAGTCATTTTCCCGATGAGGAACCTGGTTCGGTCGGAGCGCTCCTCGACTCAGACACCTCAGACGTAACCCAACCAGCACGTGGTGACAGTGCTATTGGTAAAATCGACAATAAGCCCCAATCTGGTGGACTGGCCCACTTCGGGAGATTCACAGAAGGCGTGGGCAACGCTGTGTGTCAGCTTGGAGAGTTCGCGGGCAGTCTGAATTTCCATCGTTTGATCGGATGTGGGGTGATTGCTTTGGGCTTCTACTTCCGGGAGCCGTTGGTCAAATGGGCCGGACCCTTGTGGGACAAGTACCTCATTGGCGCGGATCCTGAGCCCGAGCTTCCAACGCGACATGATTTTAGATCACAGGGTGTTTTTGTGCCCCCTCTATCATTAGAACTGGCCGACCATATGCCTATCGCTTTGGCGCGAGAGGGCCGAATACTCGAAAGTGCCAAAAGTGATGCGTCAAATTTACTGACGAATGGGATCGAGATCGTCGCTCCCGCTGTGGCTGAAAAGGCTTCACAGGCTATCGAGGCTGCAGAGGCCGCCAAACACTCGTTGATCGGGCTTTACGTCGATCTTGAAAGTGACGTTGGCTTCACCCAGATGCGTTTGACCATTCTGCAGTCGGAGATGAAGACTTCGCCAGCCGCGTCCATGGATCCAGGCAAACAATATCTCTGGGGCGCAGTGAAGTATCCGGGACGACAGGATGCGCTACTGAAGCGAGTCTCAGAGTTCAAGGCAATCTTACAAGATGCCGAGACATCCCGGGTGACCTACGCCTCGCGCTTGGACGAAACCCGGTCGGTAGTGGATACCCTGAAGGCCAGTGCTTGCGTCCTCCAGACTGGCGTGGAGCAGCAGCTCAAAGAAGGCACCATGTTACTGCCAAACACTCTGGAAGTCGATGATGCAATCGTGGAGGTGCTGGACGCCACCGGCTCATCCGCAGCAGGTCTGAGTGTCATCTGCCGTTCCGCGAAGTGGACAGCCCGCCGGCATGACCAGTCGCACCGTCTTGTGGAAGCAGAGCTTGACAAAATACGGAGAATGCTTTCAAGCGATGTCCCAAATTTTGAAAGACTCATCGCCAGCTTCCAAGACGGCGCTCACCCCGAGGCTGCTGCAGGGATCGAGGCTGCGATTGACGGACTCATCAGAGGTTATCTGGCGTTGCTTCAGGATCACTTCAAGAGTGGGACTGTGAAGTCTTAGACAAGCAGCCGGAGGAACAGTACTATGTATTTGGTCTTCGTTTCTCTTTCACTTCAATGTTGGTTCAGGATCACTTCAAAAGTAGTGCTATGTAGTCTTAGACAGACAGCATGAGGAGCAGCACTGCGCATCTGGTGCTTCATTTCTCTTTGCTATTGCTGTTGCTTATGTCTAACACACATCGGTTCAGTCCTTTTACCTGTGAAACTACGCCCGACATGTTAGACTTGAAATCAGAAAGCATGGTCTTGCTGATAAGGTGATGATGGTGAAGATAAGTACTTAGCTTAGAACATCAGCTGAGAAAGGCTGGTCTCGTGTTGAGAAATTATTTCAAGAATGACCTCTTTAGCTCTCAGAAGCTGGTTGTTCTTTTGATCAGTAGTAAAGCTCTTGGAAGCTCCCACTGCTTATCTCACTCTCATAGCTCTAAGAAGCTGTTTTCCCTCCCAACGTAGTGTGCAGCTCTTAGAAGCTCACCTCACTCTATGAGAAGTATACAGCTCTCAGAAGCTTATTTCACTTTACTACCTACCTTAGTAGAATGAAGCTCTCAGAAGCAAGTTCTATTTAAGTAAAATAGCTCTTAGAAGCTAATTCTCTTAGATAAATAAAGCTCTTAGAAGCTACCTCTCTTAAAGAAGTAAGACTCTTAACAGCTGATACTACTAAATGTTTTGATGAGCTCTTAAGAGCTTCTATCCTTATGAGGGGTGCCTCTTGCCTCCCCCCTCCACTGTCTTTGCTCAGCTGTTACTCTTAGCAGGTAAGCTGTTAAATTCTGCACATAACCACTGGCATAGAACGCTCACAACACCTTCTGTGCCTGCAGACGGACTGTGGCTACAACCAGCTGTTCCAGTGACATCACGTTGCTGTTTGCCAACCTCGTTCCCGCGCACTCGTCTGTAGCCCATACCCAAGTCCTTGAAAATGTGTAGACATTCGAGCGGCGAGGTTTGTTCAATTGCCTTGCACCTGCAATCCTTTCTCTTGGATGCTGATGGACGTACTACCAGACCCTCTGTGGTGTATCGGTCTCCACGTACGCTTCCCATGTACAGCATCGACGTCGCTTTCGTCTGTTTCTCTGCCCTGCGACCCAGAGAGAGATCATGAGCCGACTTCAGGTGCTGGGCCGGACCAGACTTGACAATGCTGGCAAGGATCCCGCCGAGATTCAACGCGAAGATCACTCCCGGCGCAACAGAAGAAACCATCGCATTCGGCACCAGGCCCAGCGTGGACGTTACGCCCCATCACAGCAAGAACAACAGCGAGAGGAGGACCGTGTCCTATCAGCCTTGGCAGCGGAATGTGGCCTCCAACTCAAGCCTCGCGACTTCCCGCACCTTGCTCCCGTCATGAGAAAGAAGCTTGCCGACCAGATTCGTTACATGCTCAAGCGTGCAGCTCATCGCGGAGAGATTGTCAATGGTATTTGGGTGACTCCAGTGGTGCTTTCAACAGAGGCAGTCAGCAGCACAATCACTTCGTTGGAGCCGCCCTCACTGTCTCGGAACATTGCAAACGCGCAGAATGAGGGCATCATCATCGACCTGTTGACGCAGCGTTTTCGGTCAGTCATGTAGATAGACAGTTACCCAGCCTTACGATTGGCACGCAGTATTGTGCTGTTGGGGTTGGGCTGGAATTGAAGAAGAGCGCGTGCTGGAATACATCGCTGTCGTCACCAAATGAATTATCCTTACTCAAGTATCTATCCACCATTGCTACCTAGATTGTGAACTCAAAGTACACTTGCGCCTGTTTGCGCCCGTTTGCCCCTAGAATTCGCCATTCAGCGGCGATTCGCAACCGCATCAAACACAACCTTCTTCATGTGGCGCTCGGCTTGAAGCCACGCCGTGCCTTTAGCCACGCAGTCCTCCAGCGCAGCCTCAACCTCCCTGTCCAGCGCATCTATATCGGGCAGCGCTCTGGGAGACTCCTGGTTGGCAGGATCATGAACAGATGTGATACGTGGCTGATAATTTACACTTTTGCCGTTATCACCATGACCTCGAGTGAGCAAAGCGCCCGTGGCATTGTCGTACGTGGTGGTGAGAGGGCGAGAGGGGGTAGTGGGCTGGGGTCTGATCGCTTGCTGTTCACGATGGTGTCCGCTGACAACTCCAGGGTTGGCGGTCTGTGCATGAAAGCCATGCTCCTCGAGCGTGGGAAGCCTGTTGATCTCTGGCTTGATAGCCCGGGGCTCATGGACCGCGCGAGTCGGTGACAGGGATGGCGCGTTGATGGACAAGGATGGGGGTTTGATGGCGATCTGTGCTTTGGGGTTGTCGCCCTGTTGGACCTGATGCAGCATGCCGGAGTCATTCTGCCAGGCCTGGGATGGGGCCGCTACACGCTGGGGAGACATGGAAAGCTGGTTGACGCCATAGTCGATGAGATTGAGACCGCCTCCGGTTGTGTCGGGTCGGGACTGCTGGCTCTGGGTCGCGGTGTTTCCGAAATTCTGGTAATGCGTGCGAAGGACGTCGCTGTCTTGGGAGGCATTCTCTGGGCTCCAAGCTCCCGGAACAGTCTGTGCCACCGGCTTGGGTGTCGTTGGGCCTGGGTACTGCCCCTGTCCGTTTGCGCAGGAATTGCCTGGGACGGTGCTCTCTGAGGCCAAGAACTTTTCTGCACAATTCTGTTGTTAGAAATTGGATAAATAAATGCAAATAGAATGCACAATTGTTTCCTTCCAAGAGATTGGTCTCACTTACGGTAGTCTCGAATGGTCTGCTCATACTTCTCGCGGATTGCCTCCTTGGGGATCCCCCTGCTGACCATGGTGTCGAGAGTGACTCCGCTGACGTCTATGTTACCGTTGTCATCGCGATTGACAACAGAACCGTAACTGTAAGCCGAAAGATCTCGAGAAGGCGGTCGGTTGGGGTCCATGATGACTGAAAGCTGGAAACTGCAGATAAATCTCAGACCTGCATGTAGGGAGCAAAGAGCCCTGATTGTGGAGAATTGTATGGTTGAACACTTTATATAAAGAAAGCCAGACATGAGGCGAGACCTAGAAGACTCAGTCGCTGGGTAAATGGATCGCTTTTCATATTTCCAGAGGGTGCTCATATTGTTTCAAGCCACAGACTTTCGACCAAAACGAGATGACGAGCTTGGGCCTTCCGGAGAGGGAACATTGCCTCCCACATAGACAACCACTAAGATATTGACTTCCTAGGGTACAGCCGAGCAGTACATATGTCTGAAGCCAAGCAGAACATGCATAAATGTCTTCATGACATGTCTGCAGCACAGCAGGACATACATAGTTCATGACAACATGTTTTGAGCAAAGTAGGACATGCATCGAAGTCATGCATATCAACAAAGCTGTTGATCTCAGAGTACGTCGGAAACGTAGTCGTCCAATTGCGGCATTTGCGGTAGTTCATGAGAAGGCAGTTTTAAAGGTGATTAAAGTCCTGGCTCTATTATATCCAGTCCTTCTGTTATTCAAGTTGCATTTGTGGCTCTCCAAGTGAGAGTTGTCCTCGAACGTCGAACTGTCCAATCCCCCGCTATTTCCACCTCTAGAGAGTCATGGCACCTCCTCTGGTAACTACGTTCAACCACAAGTCTTCTCCATTATTACAATGAATACTAATATGGGACTACAGAAGTGCCACGGCACATTGATCAGCGACCTGAGCGAAAAGGGCTCGGGCGCTCGGATCCGCTGGCCAGCCAACACCCGGCTACTGATGTACGCACATCTCGCACGCCACAAGCTACACCTCGGAAACTGTCAGAACCACCGCTTCTCGGAGCTTGTCAAAGCGCTCAACCTGGACCATGGCGTCGAATTCAACACAGCGGTTCATCCTCGGCTCCAGAGCGCGCTCAAGTATTCTCTTGAATCTCTCGGTAAGATGGGGCATGTTGAGCTGTCAAGGGGATCACAGAGACGCCATGTCGCAACCTGGGAGCCGCACACCGATGCATGGGCAAAGCCTGGCTGGGACGGAAGCCTGGGCGGCCCGGAGGGCGAGGAGTCTGACTCTGGAGATGAGATGAGTCTTGACATCGAGAATACGCAGCCAGTCCAGCATTCCTTGCCAGAGTTTCAATTAGCGGCTCAAAACCAGCAGATAAATGTAAGCAATGATTATTTAACCATAGTCTGATGGCACTTACTGACAAATTCAAAGACACCAGAAAACTTCCACGAGAACACGCAACAATCCCAATCGGCCTCGCCAGGGTTTCAACTAGCGGCTCAACCCCAGAAGCTGGCATCAAAGGGTAGAAGGGACAAGATAAATGTAAAACCTGATGATACAACCAGATTCCAATGGTATTTGCTAACATACTCAAGACACCAGCAAACTTCCCCAAGGCCACGCAGAAATCCCAGCCTTACCCATCAGAGCTTCAACTAGCAGTTGAAACACAGAGATTGGCGTCAATTGATCGAAGAGCCAAGATGAATGTAAGTCATGATGATTCAGGCTAAGTCGTGATGGAGTTTGCTGACGAAATTAAAGCCACCAGAAAACTTGAGGGGACCTGTTATGTTGCCCAGCCACCCCAAGTCCACAGCACCTCAAATGGACCGCTCAACCATTCGAGTGGGTTCAGGTTGGCTGAGAGGCCATCTAGATAGCGCAATCTTTCCTTCGCTTAGATCTCCTGCACCCATGGCCAGCCCTGCACCCATGCCCGCTCCAGCGAGGAAACAACACCCGGCCCCGTCTGCTCCCATTACACATCGCAATGTGTCCCAGCAAACAGCACCCACGGTATCCTACACGGCTCTCACGCTCCCATTTGCACCTGTAACACATCGGAATGTGTCTCAACAAACCCAGCAAACCCAGCAAATCCAGCAAACCCAGCAAACAGGGTTGACCGTACCCACTACGACGTTCACACCCCCACCTGCACCCCTCACGGATCGGAATGTGTCTAGGGAAACACAGCAAACGGCTATCACAGTGCCCACCACGGCTTTCATGACAACAGGGGATTTCCAATACACGCCACCTGCCCGCTTCACGCCTGATCCGCCTGTGCCCAGCCAAGGCGTGGGCATACGTTTGCCGCGTTCTAGCGCACCGTTGCCACAGTCACCTGTCCAGGCATCGCAGTCCCAGTTGCGCAATCAACCCAAACCTCAAGCTGGTAGAGTTCATGATATTGCTGTGAGCAAGATGGCGTCTGTCATCAACGACATTGACAGACAACAATTTCTGGCCATGCTTTCACACCAAGAGAGTGTTCACAACAGGATTGTGGTGACTATGGCTTCATTGGCGTTTACAGACTACCTGTGCAAGTCGCATGAAAGGGGTGTCAGGCCTGGCACACCGGAGGACCTTGACCGTTACCAACGCACTCATCGTGTCTTGCAGAGCCAGCTTCGAGACTTCCACTCAGAGAATGAACGAATCGATATCACGATGCATGTAAGGTTTCCATTCCTCCAGGGACTTCTCAACGGGAGTGGTTTGTTCTCCGCAACGTGTCAATCAATGTTTTCCTAGGGTGGGTTTGGAATTTACTTGGCCAGGTAGTAGGCTTTGAAGATGGAAGGTAGCAGGATCAATGCGAGACGTCGTGAATGCGATAAAACAATTGCGAGAAATACATCCTGTTTGAGTTCGAGTTTCTCGAATCCGTGAAGGACCCAGACTCAGGCTGATGATTAGACCCTGAAACATTAATTTGGCCTCAAACCAACATGTTTTATGTACGTATCGGAGCAAGAGGGACTTCTTGATAGCATCACTGTCTTCCCAAGTAGAAAATTTGGACCAAATGTACCATTCCAAGGTCAAACAAGCCAAATGGTCAAGTTTCCCGTGGTTAGTGAGCAAAACAGTCAAGTTCAAGACCTCCATTTGAATGACCTTATTGAATAGAAGCGCTGTCAATCAACACACCAGTCACCAGACCTGGACCCAAGCCAGCAGTCAGCCAAGAGAGGCAGCACATGGCGTGAGTCAGACATCACACAAAGCTCGAACATCAGATGGATGTAGTCAAGTGGAGCTCTTCGCATCGCTGCCATCTTTGAACCTGCCGAGATCATAGTGAAGATGCAATAAGAGTTGCACAACAACGGTAGCAAACCCCAGGCCTGCACAAGGGACGCTCTGTAGGCGTGGTCCACCACGCCTCTTCGCCAAGCTGTCAATACCGTAAAACCTCAAAAATCTATTTTCCTCTTCACCCATTTCGTCTAACTGATTGGCCACTCTGTCACACCTCCCGGATCCCTTGGTGATTCCGTTTCGGTCAGAAATATTAACCTATCAGGGGATATAGAGTGATGGTGTGGAAACCGAATCTCCTGAGCTTCTACATCACAGTGCTTAGCCAAAAGATGACGAGATCTCCAGTGCCTCGGCCCGGCAGAGACAGGAAGCTAAGATCAATTCTCTTTGGGGAAGCGTGTAGATTGCTCCCCGGGTCAGACATGGCAAACAAGACATCTCTTCGCCTAAGGACGAAAATCAGCCACCCGATTTCAAACGCCCTTCTCAGTCCTCTCTCTTGGTCGCCACTGAGTGCGCCGGTAGGTTGAGCTTCAGCATTGCTGCCCCACAAAGAACAGAAGCGATGCTTACCGGCCAGCTTTGCAGCGACCAAGAAAAAGCCAGCGTTGGACAACGACAGTTGTGGGATTGTTTGGGCAAGGATGGGCGGCGTCTCAAATGTGCCACCCCAGTCTGAAAACCAGACGGCAGACACGGCAGGTGAAAAACAGACACGCTGGGTAGAAGCCCTGGGCATGATATTCGCGGGTTTAGATGAAAGATGGAGCCGCTTGCGTTGGTCAATCTCCACAGAGAGTGGCTGAATCCCTTTTCGAGCTTTTTCTTGACAAACGCAAGCAAGGTCTCGAGCAGCCTTGAGTCACTTTAGCGGTACCAAGGTCCAAGCTCATAAACGAATGTGAGCACTGGGCTGATTGGTACGAATTCCAGCTGGAATGACCTGGGCGCGGCTTTCTGACTGTCATCAAACAGCGAGATTGAGAAACAGATCTGCGCAGGGCAGAAACCCGTACCTATCTTAGAGGTTATGACCAATCCGAGACCTCTGGATGGCTTTGAGCCAATTTAAGCGAGCCTGTTCCGCTTGCAGCCCAGGCCAATTATGGCAAACGTGCAAACAGAACCACAACGCTTCGGCATTAGTGCCAACGGCTGTGGAGATTGCAACAAGAATTGGACCCACCCGGAGCGAGGTTCCGGTCTCGCCACCATTGGATCGTAACGATGAACGCGCAACACCAGACAAATTTGTCTCAGCATGCCTGCAGACGGACCGGATACACGACTTCACCCTTCCTTCCGGATCAACGGTCCTTGGTTTATGAGCTATCATCGATGCGCAATTATCGCTGAAAACACCGTCGCAACTTGTGAAAGGGAGAATCCGCTGAACTCCTGCCGACAAGGCTCCAGTTAGTTGGTTTCGGGCAGCAGTTCTGCTATCGGTGATTAGACCTATGTAGCCTCAGCACACAGGTGATCGGCGATTTCTCATTCCGACAGGTAGCGACAAAACTTGACCCGCCCACCACGCGAAGGTAAGTCTGATGAACAGAGACAGCGTGTATATCCGCCAGCGAGATTCCAGTATCCGTCAAGAGAGACACCATTCTGCGTCATATCAGGTAGATTTGTTAACCTAGCCGGAGCCAATTTCCATTCGGAGCTAAATCAGCCTCAGCGTCGAAACGCAAGACGGGCCCTTCCTGAAGCCATATGCCTTGGACAATATGCCCCCACTTTGTGCATGGCTCCCATTTACGGTTTCATCTGGTAAGGGCGGAGAGACTCGACTGCAGCTCGGAATCAGGGCTTTGAGTTGGGTTCTTTCCTCTGCAGTTGGGGGCGGCTGGTCATCTGCAAAGTACCGGCGGGGCTTGAGTTACTCGCGCAGTATAAACAACGTTCGCCAATAGTTGTCGCGGCTCAGCTTGTTTGGCATGTCAGACTTCAACCCATTTCATTCACTCTTGCCCATGCCCCTTGGGTAGCATTTCCTCCAGCCGAGAAAGGCGCTTCTGGGACAAAGAATATAGTCATGCTGCCACACAACCCTGCGGCACCTCGGCCCAATCTTTCTGCTGGGCGTGGTTCCTGGCGCATCCGCCTTACACTGCGTGCTTCATTGTTTTGACAAATGTCTTGAATGCTGATGGGTCGCATCTCATGGTTTCTGAGGTACTCCATCGAATAAAACAGGCAAAGGTGGCCGTGGTGCGTGCGTATATGCTGGGTGACTGAAGTGCACTATGTATTCCAAATCGGGCTGAGGAGTTCTGTACATCCTTTCAACTCTTCAACTCTTGGGCGCTTTCATCACATCGCAGACAGATTTCATGACGGGAGGCATTCGTGCTGGTCGATGAAAGATGCGGATATTCGTCATTCAAGCATCACCTTTGGCCGTTTGCTGGAAGCTTCCCAAAAGTGACGATGCTACTGGATATCTGAAATTAAATTCGTCCCGGGTTCGATTCTGCTTCAACTCATTTTTTTGAAATGTTGCATGTCTATTGAATAATGCGTCCAGTTCCGAAACTCCCCGTTCTTCTTGACTGGAACTCCGATCTGTTTTCGTGGCTGGCATGAATGAGACGAATTTGCCCAAGACACGTCTGTGTCATTCGGACGTTTTTGCGATCACCGAATGTGAGACCCGGCTCTGAAATCCATTGAGTTTGTAGCTTCTCTGCTTACATCTCTTGCCAGCTCAGACCGGTATTCGTGGAGGTTTTTGAATTGATACATGGATCTGTGACGTGTAATATGATAAGGCCTACAAAATTCTGCGCCTTCTAACTTCTTACGTATTGTTTAGGGTCTTTGAAGCACTGCCTGTGCTGTAGTCGGTGTGGTCCGCATTGGGGCGCAAGACGAGAAGATGCCGCAATCCACACCTCAAACTCAAGGTGTGAGATTTGTGTATAGCTTTGCAAGGTCTGTGAGACGTTCAGTTCCCCAGACTCACTTGGCCAGGCTCCTTCCGGATGTAGCTCTTGTGAAACTAGAGAGAATGTGAATGGATTGCCCGAAGCCCCGCGAAGCTGGTAATCAACGGTTCCAAACTTCACTTATATGCAATGTATTTGACGCCTCAAAAAGTGATGTCGAGCAGTGAGTCAAAGACCTCGTATGCCGTACTTTCTCTCGCCACCCTCGGCATACTCCATATGTTCATTGCTTTTCATTCATTCAGTTCCTTTTGCACATAGGAATATGTTTCTTGGTGACTTCGATGAGGGTGTTTGAGTGGCCTAAGACTCGCACGCCCTTAACCCAGTCTGCAGACATAGGAGTATGTACAGAAGGAAAGCTCAGCTTCGATCGTTCTATATGGTTTTCGAGCTCTGTCAGTAAATACCTGGGAGAGCAGCCATCGCAGCCCCAAAGTGCTGATGCGATGCCAGTCAATATTGCGATTCTGCGCGGGGCAGACATCGAGTCTTCCCACACTGTGATTGAAATGCCGATACATACTTCGTAGCACGTTCATAGAAAGAAATGACAAGGGCAGCACATTTTACAACCGGGCTATTCGTGAAGCCATCTTATCAATCGACCATTGCAGCTGGCAGTAGAATAGCTGTTGCGACGACTGACTAAAGCCAGTATCTGTTGTTGCATCTTACGACTCTGGAGACTTGGATGGACTTCAGACTGGGCGACGTTCATTTTATTACAGCTGGTCAAAGATATGCAGCCTTACACCCAGCTGGGACTAAGAGATTAAACATTAAGACCTGGTGATTGTAAAATAGATTCTTGATCCGTTCCAACAATGAGGCAAGCTGGTTTCAGCCGGTTTTGTCTTCTCGAACTACCGGTTGCGATGCGCAACGCTCATGCTCTGCCGACTTCGAATATTCAAGCTGAAAATCGGTCGTAGAGGCCTACCAATGGTCCTGTGATCTGTCCGGACGCGAATCTCACCGTGCCAACCTAGATTCCTTATTTGTCTTCGATCCAGTGTCTCGTTTAAAATCTCCGGAAGAAAACATACTACTACGTTCTCGGCTTTCGTGAACAATGAAGTTTGGAGCCAGCATGCACCCATTCTCTGCGTTTGGTCGGCGGGGTTCTTCGTGGTTTATAAGGCCAGCATGTTGCTGATATTGTACTTGATAGTCCACCTAAGCTGTCTTCTAGATCATGGTTTTTGCTGTACCATTGTTTGCCGCTCGAAGGAAACGGGCCGCACCTTGAACTCGAGATGGAGGAAGAACTCAAGCCGGCGTCATCGGCTTGTTGATCCTGCCGCCTCACTGCGTTTACGTCCGTGCTGCCCACCTGTCGCAGTTCAACTGCGTTTGCCCATTTGTCCAACCAGCTGGTTTTACTTGGGTTCTCTGTTGACCAAGCATCCAAGTTCCCTCCTAATACCATCTCACCAAGACATGGCCGGATTTTGGGAGCAATCTTTACGCAAAAGTGTTTTTCAAAAATGATTACCAGAAAGTGCTGTTCCTTGTCCGCAATTGGGAACATCGGCTCAACGTAGGCATCGGTCCCACTGCGAGCCCAGAACTTCTATGGCGAAAGCATTCATGGGCGGGGGGAGGAGTCTTGTGATGATGGGCTGAAGCTTGCCGCTGAACGGTCTACCGAGTTTTCTTCCCACGCCCAACCACCCAAACATTGTCCATCCTCTGCAATCTTTGCCGGGCCTTCGCACTTGACGCAATTCTCCGACCAGTAGATTGAATGCAATGCCGACCAAAAAACAGCGGCAAGCGAGGTGCAGGGAGGTGCAGCGCTCGACGTCACTGCAAATCTCTATGCACCGCCCCACGTCACAAAGAAAAAGGGTCATGAGCCATTTGTGAACATATCTAAAATAATTGCCTTTTGCTTCTGATGAGCCTCCTGTCCCGGGGTTCCTCTTCAGTAGCCCAAAGACAACTCGTTAGCAAAAGCAATTAAAAAACATACAACACCGGGCATTCGCCGGTCGTCACCGACCCGACTACTACTCCAGCCCTCATTGGCTTATCTATGGGAGAGCGGACGGGATCCCGAGTTTTCCAATGGGTATGGTCGTATGTGTCGGATGATCGCCAAAAGCCTGTCAATAAATGGTGGCGTTGACGTAGTTGAGCTCGGTTGCTCAGTACGACATGATCTCATCAATTCCTTCCAGGACTCCCACCCCTGCAATATGATCTCCCTGCATATTGATCAGTCCAAGCGACGCATTGCTGATTGCTTTGCTGCGCTGAGACAATTGTAGAAACTGCAAAAGATCCCTTCAAAACGGCCGAAGAATGAGTGCAAACGACCAGACGAGGATCAACAAGATTGCCGTTGGTCCCGCCGTCAAATGCCGTGTCCCCGGAGTCCTTGGGCTAACCGAAGAAGCCGTCCACGCTTGCAATCATGTTTGCTAGGCATGAATCAACATGAGCAACGATTGAATGCAGGCTTTTTCTTCGTTTCAGTAAGCTGCAAGATTTTTAGGCAGATGCTAGGAGAGAAAGTCGCAAGCCATACAGACAACTCTAGGCTTGCCGAACAAACGGGAGCGGCCAAACCGGACTCTCAAAAGGGGGATGTTATGTTCTTTCGTTACTAGATTCACACAGGAAACTGAGCCATGTCCCGCCCAGTCCTTCCGGTCCTTCCGCCAAGGGTACTTCGATTGAAGTATCAGATCAACGGCGACGATGACTACATCAAGTCACGGCTGGAAGGTGTCTACTCCTGGCGTCTACTTCCGATGTCCAATACAATGATCCAGCCGGCGTAGCCGCCGAATGTTGTTAGAAGACTTCTCAATTCCCCGAGATCAGGACCTGCCGACATCAAGCCCGCGGGTAATAATGGGACATGCATACTCCAAAGTGACGTTCAACGGAATTTTTCAATGGGACCCGTGCCTTTCTTCCATCGCGGGTTCCCACGCTTGACCGATAGTGCGTCCAGCAACAGAGCATCGAAGATCCCCAAGTGATGTTGTCAGCAATTCGGGCTGAGGGGGACGGAGTGTCCCGTGAATTCAGTTGCCGCAGTGAATGACACGCAAAGTGAAAGTCTTTCGGATGTTACAGATTCAATCCTCCCTCTAACCCTGTCAACGAGAATATACTTGAAGTCCCCCCCCCCCTTTGGGACGATTTGACGGTTTTCAACGAATAACCCAAGCCTTTTTGACTTTTCGCCTGGAAACATTCAAATAACTGCCGTTCCATACTACTCCAAAGCGCCGTGATAAAAACTTTAAATTCGTCTCTAATTATAAGAAATGGTACATTTTGCTTCGTAACCGCTAGCACGCCCGGAGCATCCTAAACTTGCGTGCGCTTTTCAACACAGGAGTCTTGGTTAGTCATCGTCAACAGTAGTTTGGGTCAATCGAGCTTGTTGCATTTCGTTCCATTTAAACTCCCTTTTTCCGCGTCCTCAATCAATTTCGCTTTCGCATTTAACGTGGCCTCTCAAATATGACCGGGGGCAGTTCTATTTGTGGTTAGTTTCATCTAGTTTTGATCGTCAACATTTAAACTTTATTTTCTCGCCCGTGTTATCCGCGCCTCCCGCGCGGCTATATTACACACGCAGTCCCCTTATGATCCGACTCGGGAAAGACAATTTTTACTGAACTTTCTCCTCTACTTTCTGTCCCTCTCGATTGCTACTCTCTTCCATCTCAGGTTAGAGTAGGGTTCCTCTCAGCCATTTTAAAATTATCACTGACTTAAGTACTGAGGATGAAACCGTTTGAATGCGAAAGGGTACTCCGTAATCAAGTAGTATCCAAGTGTCGCATGGGCCATCAACGTGACTAGTCAGTGAACTGTCATGCCTGCCGTCTGCTGCAACTGAAAACTTTACTTGTTGTCATCGTTATCCTAAACAGTCCGGTCCCAACGTAGAGTCTTGGCCCCCCTTAGGCAAAAGGACGCCGTATATAATAGGATGAACGACGCTGAGTCGCAAAGCGTGTGGTTCCTAATTATGCATCGACCGTTCCAAGAGATCGAATGAACGTTTTTGGCTTTGACAGACCACGATGGCCGTCTCATGGTCCAGGTCGCTGCCATTTGCACTCGTTATTCTTCTTCTCCTCGCCCTGATCTTTCATTCGCTAACAGCCAGCGCCCTATGGTCTCTCACACCCACTAGTTTCTATCGTTTGAAATCACCAAGTGGATCAGAACCTGCAGAGCAAGTCACCGACCCAAAAACACTTTTGCCGCACATTCCGCCCAAGATCTGGCAGGTTTCAATACTTCCCGACAGCATCGACTCTCAAGATCCAATTCAACCTCCTCCCTACGCAATTAACTGGCTGTCTCTACACCCGTCTTTTGCGTACACAATCGTCAATGCGGCAGGCGCTTTGGCGGCCGTCACGCGCCTCGAAAATTTCTTTCTTTCTCTAAAGAATGATGCGAACCACCTTTCTTTTAACTGGGCAAGTTCGGCGCAGAGGCGCAGGGGCCGCAGGAACATTCAAGGCGATTTACGCCCAGAGACCTTCAAAACCACACAGCTCTACACCGCAATCGCTCAACCGGTCATGCAAGCCGATTTTGTCCGCTATGCTCTCCTCGCTCTGGAAGGCGGCGTTTACAGCGATTCCGACACATACCCTCTGCGCCCTCTGCGTGACTGGGTTCCGCAGGAATTTCGCAACCACACGCAACTCATCGTGGGCATCGAGGCAGATTCCCAGCCGCCCGTCGAGGGAACGACATATCCTGTGCAGTTTGGCCAGTGGACAATTGCTGGCGCTAAAGGTCATCCAGTGTTTCTGAGAATGCTCAGGCGGATATTGGGCGAAGTTCGTTGGAGGACAGAGGGCTTCCCGACAGATGGTATTGCCGAACAGGATATTCAAGCGGGCTTCACCAATGAGGACATACTGAGGGTGTCAGGTCCAGCAGGTTGGACGGAGGAGATTTACGAGTATTTGAGCGACGTGACGGAAACCAGCTTCACATGGAGAAACTTGACAGGCCTGGAAAATCCCATGTTGTTTCACGATATTCTCATACTACCTATTGACGGTTTTGCGACAGGGGTACCTCATTCTGGAGCAAGCATGGAGCCCAGCGGCTTAACGATGGTCAAGCACGATTTCTTAGGCTCTTGGAAGCATCAAGTATAGAGAATGAAAATTGACCACGCGAACATTCCCAAACGTGATGAAGGCGTTGAAAAAGCCGCGCGGGACAGCTGCAGATCTGATATGGCGCCATGTTATGCTGAGGAAGTTTCGAGCCCACCTAGTAGGGGTTTTCACAATAGGGGGAAAAGCAGTAAAAGTACCTCAGTTAGTGCCTAGTTTAGTAGCTTCGCAGTATATATACTTAAGGGTCTAGATTAACTACCTATACTAACCCTAACTCGCTAAATAAAAGTATTTAAGCTAGATATATATACTATTATAGCTATTAGTTTTATTAATAATAGCTTTATTACTAATAAAGTTAATAGCTTTACTTATATAACTTATATAGAGATAGCTTTATAAGGTTTTTAGCTATAGAAAAGCTTATCTTAGCTATATACTTAAGATACTACTTATACTAAGCTTTAAGCTTATTCCTCACTCTTAATCTTAAGTTAATACTACTAAAGTAAACTATTTAGATTTTTATACTTTTATAATATATTCTATCCTATTTAATCTATAGAATCTTATATTATAAGGTTTTACTTAAAGTATACCTTAAGATACTAAAATTAATACTAACTATAGGGCTAAGCTTATAGTAATTAGTAAGATAACGCTCTTTAATATATAGAGCCTTATAGCTAAGTCTTACCTTAAGGTCTTAGAGGCTAACCTTAATAGTAATAATATAGAGGCTACTTACCTACTTTAGTAAAGCCTCTTACTTAATAATATAGATATATTTGCTACTAATCTTAATATTTACACTTACTTTAATAATATCCTTAGTAAAGTAGTATAGCTAGTAAGTTAACTAAGCTAACTACTATAATATTATAGGTGTTACTAATAAATATAGATATATCTCCTGAAAACGTTATAATAGATATCTATCTTAGAGGGCGTTTATATATAGCATAGGTAGTAGAAAAGATAGCTAAGCTAATATAGCGTATATATAAGGGTTAGTAGATAGGTTAGAAAGCTAGAGAAAGTCTATAGTAATTAAACCTAATTAAAGTTATAAAGTTATTATTAAAGTAATATTAAAAGTAATAAGATTATAATAGTATACCTAAGTATATATAGGGGAAATAAGGCTAAAGAGATAGTGATCTATAGGACTATCTAGCTAAGCAGAAATCTAGGGCGATCATATGACTAGTAAGCTGTTAGCTGAAGGGTGAAGTTAGAGGTTGTTATAGTATAGGTTCCAGGTAAAAGTCACAGTAGCTGGCTAGAGGCTATGGCGCCATGTTATGAGTTGAATCAAACTTGATGTAGGACACGTTCGAAAGAACCTTCGCGATGCTGCATTAGATAACAGATACCTCTCGGCTAGATCTTTCCCCCTCTCTCAAAGTTTGACAGCTCTTTATGCATATAATGTTTTCGTCGCCTTCTTTAAATATGATGGAGTGGACTACAGTTATTCATTCAAGAGCTGAATTAATTCTAATATGTTAGGTCTTCAACTACTAATACTTCAGTTAAGGAGGCGTAATTAAGCACGCCAATTTTTTGCGCAGCGCATCCAAGTCGGTTTTATACTTTTCTCAATATTTCGCATAGATGCATCGCATTTCATATATGCTCATCAGACCAGCTTTAACCTAATTGCCCATCATTTACAAGCATACCTACCAGATAGGCAAAAGTTCCAGAAGTAGTGAATAACTTTTACAGCTATTAAGCGTAAATTATTGTTTGTTAAGAAGCATACGCAGAGGCTTGTTTATTACGTTCTGTTTGTTATCGTCCTAGCGATGGTAAGGAACTTAAAGAACCGCTATAGGAACTCTATTAGTTACCTATAATTGAGAGGCATTATCACCTTACGTCTTAATAAATCAAAAATCAAGAGTAATCACTTCAGGTAGATTGAGAATTCCGCTAGTTATGGATATAAACTCCGCTTTCTAGTTATAAAACTTAGAAGCTTGCAGTCCTTTGCGTTAAGATTAATATTTGCGGCCTTAACTTAACTAGTGTTAATAAGATGCTGTGAGTTTATGTGGATTTCCTCTTATACTTAAGTGTAATTGCTTATTTAACGATGTTCTAGAAATTAGCTGATAGAAATATAGAATTAGCTGGGTTTTCAACTTAGGGAGACTTAATACCTTTCCTAGCTGCTATTTAATTATATTACTTTGTGAGATAGTGGTTTAAATCAAAATGAGTGCAATATTCTAAGCTCTTTTGGAATTTATATAAATAGACCTTAATTATAGCTTAGTTTCTTATAATGCGATCTTTAGCATATGATTAAGGTGAACAGCGATTTTTAACGTCGCTTATTAAAACTTAGAGCTAGTTTAGCAACCTTAGAAAGGAGACTAAAGGAAATAATTATTAATATAATATAGAAGGTAGAAACATAAAGATTATTAATATTTTATATTAGTAAATACTTATTACTATGTAATTAATCTAAGCTAGTAGCTTTTATTTAAGATTTTATTATCTTAAGAACTTATAGATTTATTTTAATTAATAGAAAATATAATAATAATAGTTATTATTTATTTTATTATTTTAATTAAGTATATATATAATATTAAAGCTATTATTATAGCTTATTATAAAGAAGTATTAATAACTATATATAATATTTTTATTAAAAGTATTAAGAGTAATAATATCTTAAGCTTTTATATTTCTTAAAATATATTATAACTTTAAAAACTACTTATAGCTATTTATTAAACTTTTTATATTTATATAAAAATTACTTAGTTATAAATAATAAGTAAAATATTAAGTTTACTTTAGATATATTAAGTATAAATTAAATAAGTAATCTAATATAAGAAACTTAGATTACTAATTAATATATATTAAGTTTATATACTTAAAGTCTTATTTACTTAGAAATATTACTTTAGTTATTTACTACTATTTTTATTAGTTAACTAATAGTATATATTAACTAAAAGAAGTAGGAATAAATAAGTAATAAAATATCCTCTTAGCTAATTTCTAGCTTTCTAAAGTTAAGGTACTAAAACTATAAATTACTTATATAACTTAATATAAAGTTAGTTAAAATTCCTTAATATTAAGTTTATTATTAAGCTATCTATTTAATTATATTTAATAGTATCTTCTAGTTAAGAATAAGCTTAGGTTACTATAAGACTATAATGCTTATAAATTATTCTAATAATTACTATAATAGAAGATTAGGAACAAAAATAGAAGAAATATATAGAGAGAATTTACTAACTAACTAAATTATATACCTATGTTCAGCTTAAAATTAAGCTGCATTATCTAATTTTAAGGCTGATATAGAACTTTCTTTAGACTGTCAGCAGCATAAATAACTTCTTTAAGCACCACTTATATTAGCTTTAGTGCTATTAGTAATACTCTTTACCTCTTCTCATACGCTATTTAAATACTAAACCTTTAAATATCTAATATTAGGGAAATGTTCAACTTTAGGGGATTCAAGCAGATATTTTAGCGTCAACGTTCCCCTCTAGTCGTTAAAACCGCCATTAGAATCCAAACCCTAGTTTAGACCAGCCCCTCCCCTCCTTAGCTGCCACAGACCTTGCCCCTTAAAAGCCACAACGATCGAAAAGCTATAAGCAGACTATTCCTTAACCTTTGCTTCGTCTTCTCATCTGAGATATTACAAGTGCACAAGCATAAATCGAGAAGTTTCATACAGGTACTGATCAAACGTTTTGCACATAGGAAGGTTGGGAGTTTGTGCATTTGCAGCTGGTTCTATGAGGTCTTGAAAGCCTTCCTCTAGCACAGAAGGATATGTTAATTCCCACCTAGACTACCCGTCTTGTAGGTTCGACTGATACAGCCAGCCTATGTGGATCAAGCGACCAGTCGCAGCGTCGCCCGTTACGGCCTGAACCCGATGAGAACCTTGTGGTTTATATCGGTCAGGCGTTCATCTTTCAGTTGAACGAGCATTCGGTATCACCTCCTTGTAAGCCAAGAAAATCTGGCATCCGGCTCTCTCTCGCGGAGAATCTCCGACATGATCATGACAAGCCAACACAGCGCGCCCGCATGCTCCAATTTGCCATGGTCTCCCGACGATAATCTGACCACACGCTTCTCAAACTTTACTCTTGCTTTTATGATACTCTCAATATAAATGTTGTACGGGTTGGCTGTCTGTGCTGAGCCGAACACCTAGATGACCAAGATGGGGACTGCTTCTGCTTTCATTTTGTAGCCTGAAATATTCCGCACGGTATTCTCGAATCTGTTCTACAGAAATATCAGGAGACTGGCAGGTCACTCTGGCATGACCAAGGCAGTTTAAATGCCTCCTAGGGCCGATTGCTGCCCCCGGTCTCTCATGACTTCGTGATGACTTCATGGCGTATTCAGTCACGGAACATCTGGCCAGCCAACAGAAATCAGTCGCGATTGCCAGAGACCCACCAATCATGCCCCTACCAGCCTTTCCTAAGAATCTTCGCATCCACATCAGCGATCAGGATGCTTGCCCAAACCCGTCGACAAGTTCGCTGCACCCAATAGCACCCTACAATGATGGCAATCATTGTGCCTGTCAACCGACAAATAGTGCTGATCAAGGCTTAAAACCTTTACTCGTCAAATGACAGCCTTTTCAAATGAACACAGCCTGTCCCGCTTTCCCGCTTATTGCTTCCGAATTCTTTCTCCGACGACATCGGAACTCCGCCTGTGAAATGTAGCCACACGGAAGATTGTCTTTCTCGTCATCTTGACAGAAATGCCCATCTTTTAATGTTAAACTCTTAATCTCGGCGATCGATGTGACACCCGCATGTCACGAGTGGTTCCGCTCCTCTCCCAGCCGAGCTTGCATTTCCCCGAAGACGGCGACAGTGCTTTCAACTGCCTCGCCAGACTCGCGGCTGGTTAACAAGTCAGCGTTTTGTGCCTCCCTCCTCCGACGCAAATCTTCTAATGCAATTGCCACGCTTATTTGTTTACTTGTGATTGTCAGATGCCTGGGGAGACTTGAGGCGCCTGTGGATAACAGCACACAATCCGAACCACGACTGAGATGACGATCTATTCTTTGAATCCTGCAGCATCGGCGAGGTGATTTCGAATGGGTCAAATCCAACAGGATGACGTCTTGGTCCATATCAAGCACATGTAAAACACTTAAGCCTATGGGCATCGGTAAGATGGCTGATCTTGATTGCCGTTTCGAGACTCTGACCAAAGTGACTCTGGGCTTGGAGCTGAACAAGATCACCTTGGGACGTTTCGTCCTCTGAGGCGACAGGTTAAAATTCTTTGCTCGGATTGATGGGGTCGCCTGATTGAAAATGGTCACTTCTTGCGCGACATTTTGGCCTGCAGCTTTGGACAGTCTACGGGCAAAGCACGTAGCATACTTCGAAAATTGCGGTCGCTTTCGTGCTTGTGGCTTATAGGGGGGCGTCTTGATGTGCTGCTAGCCATTTGCACAGTGTCGTTCCAGTTACTGTGAACGAGAGACAGAGGGTTTCGTATATGTTGGTGGAAGATGCTTTGCGGTAATCCGATCGGTGATGTTTCATGCGAGCTTCAAGGGTGCTTAAGTGCCAGGCGTTGAGCTAGGGAGCAAGCCTTCCTACCCGCACAATATCTCAGTCGAATTTATTGAAATCCTCCGATCTTCAGAAGGGAAATATAGCGACAAATTAGGCGTGTAGCATGTCTGCTTTTAGGGACGTTAGTTGATGATGTCCAGAGGGAGCTAAAGAAATAATTGCTGAGCACTCTGTCGACTGAATTTGAGGGCTGCTGGAAACGTTCTTAGTGAATTCATAAGCCAAATGTTAGCTTACTCTGGATGCTGGCATTACGTTTGATGCCATCTGAATAGTGTTTGTCTTGTCGATGGAGTTAGTGGCTAGGACTTTAGCAGCGATAGAATAATAGAGATGAAGGGATATTATCTTTTGAGAAAAGGTAACTTATCGTTCACACTATGCCGCTTGGCTGACATTAATCCATCTCGAGTTATCAAACTTGCGGTCAATCAGCTGGTCGTAGTTAGCTATCGCTAGTTGCATTATCGTCATCGCGCCTTCAGGGTGATATAAGAAAGCCTGGTGGCTCCTTGGATGGCCTTAACGTGGCCGCACACCAGGCATAAGACGACCTTCGCTACTAGCTATAGGTGCGGGCTGCGTTCACAGGGATAGCCTCATCCTACAGGCAGGTCGTAAGTGAGAGCACACAGATAAAGTTCATTTATTGCGTTCGGCGATGTATTAGTGGTGCAATATTCGCCTAGAGTAACACGAGTAATGTAATATGAGCCTTAACTCCCCTTTGATCGTGGCATGGGAATTCTCGAGAGTTAGTGGTTAGAAGGTTGGAAGTGTCCGAAAAGGCCAGCAGAGTGGACGCGCATCAGCATCTGAGCAGAAAAAAAACACAGGCTACGACCTGTCTCTAAGAGTTGCGGCCACCTGTCTTTAGGGGGTCTGTCGTCACAGTCGTGCAAGATTAATGCTGTGTTCCGGGGCTACAGAGCTACAAATGATGTACTTTTGCGAAATAAGTTAACTGGCTACTGTAAGACAAGATAGGGAGCATGTACGTCCGAATGGAATCGCAGGATTCGTACTAGCTGATGTCCTGGCACCTAGCTGGCGGATTGAGTCTGGGATACCCAGGGAGAGTGTACGATCGACCGCAGGGTGGCATTAACGGAAAAAGCTAGGATGACATTGACTCTAGGGACAGCGAGGTGCTAGTATACTCTTTAGGGAGGCTCTTACTAGGTGTGACGGTTGACTCAGCTGATGCTTCAGACGTTCTTAAGGACAGACGATGGTGGGGTTTGTTGATGCATCTAGAGGCTGCACTGGAATCCCAGCAGTCTGGGAGCGGCCGGGACTCGCTTGTTGGAGGTTATGTCCGATTGGATACAAAAGCGTGTATCTGACTAATGTTTTAAGTAGCATGAAAGACGTTATTAAGTATTGCGACGTAGGTAGAGAGCATAGGAAGTAATAAGCAATAGATCAGAAAGAAACAAGAGACAGGATAGGGTTTAGACCTTTTCTTTAGCATTACTGCACCTAATGATCCTTATAGCAGGGCAGGAAGGACTTAACCACTTACCTAGAGTCTTTTTCCGTTTAGCAGTAACTCTATAAATCATTCCTTCTGTCTTTACGACTAGGAATGTACCTTATTGCTAGGTTAAGTCTCAAAGTGTGGATTTACCTATCCACTAGTCTTGCCTAAGCCTCAAGTCTGCGCACGGGCTTCCCACCTTAGGACGTCATATGACAGGACCTCGCAATTTTTTGCGGTGTCCTGTCACATGTCGCTGTCGCACGGATCCTAGGGTGGCTTACACAGGTTTATTTTCCCAGACCTGCACGCTCTTCCAGACCCGCAAACCTTTTCTAGACCTGTATGCTGTCCGACATGCATTTTCGCATGAGCCAACGTCTGCTACCTAAGTCACCACAGTACAGATATAACGACGCAATGCGCCCACATTCAAGTGATGGGCGTCGCGCGAGGTTAGCTTCTTTTGTCTAATGAAACCCCTTAAGTCTATTTACTTTGAAGCCATGGTGCACCTGTAAATGATGATCCGTACACCCATCTCGCAACACGCGGCCGGGACAACAACCGCCATTCCCAGCATGCTGCGACCCAAGGCGCGCCGGACATGTTTTCGCCAGTCCCTTCGTGCTCAAAGAACGATTGAAGCCGAATGTCATGATTGAAGCTCACGGTGCCGCTGAGGTCAACCAGGCCGCGGACAGTGGCCGACGCAAGTGAGGCGGGGCAGCCTGAACGGTCGGGTGCTCCGGGACAGCGATCCAGCCCCGCTCCCACCACCGTCCGCCTCCGCTGCCCCGTCCCCGAGCCTTCATTACGGACTTCACAGACACGACCCATCGCTAGCAACCGACCTCCATCGGAGTACACCTTCGCGACCAAGCTGGTTCGCATTCAATCCAATGCATTTCGAATTTATGCATGGCGTCCGAATCTGCATCTTTGCGTCCTGGGCCACCAAGGATTTCCGGACAACAAACGCTTTTCGCTTCAGCTCCAGCGTCGCAGATCGCCGCAATTCCTAGGAACCCGTTTGCCTGTGCATTTGCATCGCGTCCAGCTTCGTTGCAGTCCCTCCTTCGCCTGGCACGGCTCGTTCGCGACCATACTTCCTCCGCTAATAGTGCGCTCGCCTGCACACCCAACATCTTCGGTCAATTCCCTGTCGCGACACCACCCTGCAGTCCGCCGCCAACTCGATTGATCTCACCACTGGACATGGCGGTCTCCAAGGGGGACGCAACCCACCATCTCCAATTCAACGCATGCGCGACTTGATATTCTGCGACGCCTCATCACTACTAGTTGACTTCCTGCTGTGGTCGGCGCTCTCGTTGATATTGCGCGTCCATCAACCGTCGCCATCAATGGAAGTTGAACAACGACACCGATTTTTGGTAGCTCGATGGTCCGCACGACATGGAAGGTCCGTGCGAAGCTAGTTCAATGGCTCCATGCTGATCCATGCCGCTAAAATCGGCATCAAGCCACCAACACCACTGCAGCCTCCACTGCAGCCACCACTACCGCCGGCCGCCACACCCAAAACCGACGACAACCTCGAATTGGATATCAGCCATGGGCAACACCACCGCCGATGCAACGCTTCCTGGCAATCTTCTTTTGCAATCCTTGCACTCGCACTCTGCCGGGCTCTCCGCCAAACACAATTCCAAAGTCACCCGTCTCCAAGCAGTCCCTCCAATGGCCGTCGCCTGCATCAAGTCACTTCCCTCGGTGACGATCCGTGAACCGCATATTGAAACCTCGACACGTAGCACAGCCGCCTATTCAATTGCAGAAACGCAGGCTTGAAATCGTACACCGCAACCTCCATCATTGATCACCCCGCACATTTAGCCCTCAGAGATAGTTGCATGCGACCACTGCCCGAACACGCTAGATTCAGAGGTCTCCCGGTGTGCTGCGGGCTCCTGGCGGTTAACTCCTGCACTTTGTGTCGAGGCGAGGACAGCAACTACCAGGCTCGCGCACTTTCCATGCGTTATGTCAATGACGCAGTGTTCTGGCGGAAGAAAAGCCAGAACGCTACGTCATATGATGATCAAGTGCAGGCGACAGGTGCGACCCAGCCTCCGGAGGATTGTGCCTGCCTGGCAAGAGAAGCGTCAATGACGTAGTGTTCTGGTGGAATAAATGCCAGAACGCTACGTCATTCAGGTGCTGGGGGAAGTTCCGACCTTGTGCCTGCCCGACAATGGATTGCTGCCTCTCGATTCCGGCTCGAGGGGGACTGCGCGATTCTGGTGCCACCAACCGTCCTCGACGGGACACCCAGAAACGCACTTCGCCTCCGTCATGACGAACCCTGTCTCGGATGCTTTTCCTTTCGCACGCTCACGTCTTGCGCGATCCAAGCCCATCCCGCCGCATGCTGATCCTCCGGCAGAGGACCCTCCAACACCTGCGCAAATCTCAACACCACGGGTCGTCAAATCGTGTCTCCGCGAGCTCCTCTGGTCCAGCTGGGCGTGCCGGCACCCTGTGTGGAAAGGTAAGCTCTCCAGTCGTTTCTCCGCTGGCTTTTCATCGGCTCATCTCGTCATCATCTCGCAGAAGCACGGCAACCCCCATGTCCTCGACCCTGTCTTTCGTCCACCGCCGAGGTCCCGCCTGGCAGACCTTCAATATTCCCTGTTCCTTGCCGGGCCATGGGCGCTAGAACCAATGACAAAAGGCTTTCAATGGACTTGCAGCAGACCGCGGCTCGTGAGGTGCAGCTTCGACCTTCGTGTCTCGGGATGGGTGGAAATGTGGCGACAGAGGGGCCTCCTTCGCACAGCCACGTACGGTGCTCAAGGCGGATACAACATTTTGGGTGATGCAAAGTCGGTAGTTAAGCAGAGGGAGGCGCAGGATGGCCTTTTCTCTCGCTGCAGGTGATGCAGGTCTGGTAGTTAAACGACACCTCGGCGGGGACCAACCGAAGTCTCGCAGAAACCTGCTCAAGCCCGGTCCTTCGGAACAACCCTTTGTGTCAGCTTGGTCGCAAAGGGTTGTGGCTATGTGTCAGAAGCGCTCGGCGGACAAGAACGTTTTTTGTCGGATACCTACCCGCCGTGATGGTGACAATTGTTTACCAACACCCAAATCACAGACCCTCGCCATCCCGAGCGAGAAATGCCACCGTCATTGTGTCGATCCACAAGAAACACTGCACGAGGCAGGCTACGGGTGTCCTCGTCGGCATGGAACGCTGCCTCTGCTTGCTGAAAGCCTGCCAGCTGCCCAGTGCCCACCGATAGACCTCTATGTGGTCCGGGTGCTCTCCATCAAAATGGAGATGATGGACTGCTTGTAGGTTTCTTTGATATGGAGTTGTTCTCTGGTTTGTTGCCGAACAGTTGCCCCTAGATGTTATTGGAGGAGTCGCACTAACGAGCCGAAGGATTCAGCGACATCAATAAGCGGCTCCTACTACACCCACACGAGATCTCGATCCAAACAAGACGACGACCAAAAGCTTGGCTACCGCATCTTCCACAATTGAGCGACAGCTCAACAGCTTTGCAGCGATTTGGATAACTGATTTGGGAACGAGTGCATTGGCTCTGGGGACAATATTGGGGACAATGTCTTTTAAAAGATAATGGCATTCCGCCGCGCCAAGATCCGACACAATACGGAAGCCACAGCTGGAGAGTCCGCCTGGCAACAGCGTCAGCCAGCACTGCGAACGATCCACAGCTTTGAGGAATCATTGGGCCGCCAGACAGCCCCCTCAACGGCGTCCAACCACGACCTAGTCGACAAACAAATCAACACCAATCCCTGACTCTAGCCAACTGCTGACTCTACCAGGTCGCTACCATGTCTCCCCACTCTCAAGACCACCAAAGTCGTCATCATCTTCATGTATACAGGCACTGTTCAGAATCGCAAGGGACAGGAGCTTGACTAGATGCTCGCACATCTGCGGACCGTTTCCCGTGCCGCAAGAAGATGGCTTCAGTCAGACCCACCGCTAGAGAACGTCAGCCAGGTACACTGTGCATGAAACAAGTTTGACAAGTATCGGAAGCGACGCTTGAGATTTCGCAGAGTCTCAAATGGCACTTCAATCCACACAAGCTTTCTGACGGGTCGATTCGCAAAGCATTGCCCCAAGACGTGGTGTGTACGACTGGCGACCAGGTTCGGCGCGAGCAAAGGGATGCGTGACAACTCCTTTTGTGACATGATGGGCGTGTGAATGAGCAGTATGGATTCGGACAGGCAGTCTCACCTATCTTTGCTTTGTCTTTGTTTGCTAGGCCTGGTTGGTGCTGGGACCGCGAGTCCAGGACTTTTGCAGTGGACTTTGTTCCGTTTCGGGGCACCCGGTCTGATGAAGACAGGCAGATGGGTCTTGCCCACGGGAATTATGACTTGACAATCTTTTCTTCCCTTGCTCCGGGCAAATGCTGGTCGTTCCAATCTCGGACGACCTTTGGCTTCGGAGTCCCTTTTGTGATTCTTCCACGTTTGCTCCAACGCAACTATGCTGACATCAGCTGTGCTTGAGGTAGCATAGTTTTGACCTTTGTGCTATATTAACGTTTCGAAGAGCAATCGACGTAGCAATGCCGAGGAAGAGCAGATGGGGTGGAGACTTCCCGGTATACATGGTGTTTCCTTGACGGGGCCGCGAATAACCCGAGGTCCTAAACCGGCGTTCGCGGAGTCTCGGCACCATTGCTATCAAGGTGGTGCGCGACATCAATGCTAACAGCCACAAACATATACACCTTACAGAGCCATAGTCCGGTCCTTTTGCTGAGAATTCTATTAGTCCATGTTGTTTAGAGCATGTTAAGGGTTGCGTTCATTGCATGCTGTCCATTCCAAGATGCAGTTGAAAGTGAAATGTGGGGGACGTCTGTAGCGATCTGGGACCTGATGTTACCAAAAGAGCTTCTGTTCCATATCTGTCCCATTCTAGAGTGAACTATGAGATTGACTGGGTGCATTGGATTGGGAAAGCTGTGTTTCCTGCCAGCTTATGAGAGCAGTGAGCGTCATCACCCCTTTGCCAGCTCGTAGCCCTTGACAGAACTCTCAGGGTAGTTTCGATGCCAGCAAAGCCTCTAACAATGTCCCAGCACTTACTCATTTCGTACCCAAGATGCACTGTGACGGCTTTCTACAACACATCTTGTTCAAAGGAGGCCGGCCTCGCGAGATTGAATGCCCGTTTCGAGAGGAAGATAGAGTGAATAAATGGCTTCTAATGCCTTCCGCTGAGGAACGTTAAGCCCTGATGCGTGAAGACAGGAAGCGTTTATACGCAGTGTTTGGGGCTTCGCTCTTAAATTGGTGGTTGTGAGACGTTGAGGTGTGAATGATAAGTCTGCTTTCTTCTGTTGCGCGACTTCGAGGTTTCTAGGTAGAGAGGTGTTTTTTGCATCTACTGGATTCCATTTTACACAAGTAAACGCACCAAAGACGACCGGTATGGTGCTGGAGCCGTCGATGCTTGTGCTGTAGTTCTTGCTCACCCACATCTTGTAGAGGAAATGCGCGGTCGGTTCACAAAGCAAAGCGTTAGCAGCGAATGAATGCGGGAAATCATTCTATAAGATTATGCTGTCACCGCCCGCAATACTTGCAAATACCTGCAAGCGATGCCATGATCTTCGACTGGTCCTGGTTGGAAACTCGAAGAATGGACCGATAGCACGTCAGATCTTTCGCAGCGCGGATACGTACAACCTTGCTGTGCACAGTGCAGAGGAAGCCCAAGCTTAATAAGGCGCTTAGTAGACTGGGAGACTCGGTTCATCACACGTCAGAGTCAGAAAGTAGCCGATGTTGGGGTTGTAGTGGACAGGACGCGCAGGATTGAAGCAGTCTCAAAGACAGAGCATGTCCGATATGAGAGCGATACTGGAGGGCAGGATTGAGAAGAATTTATTACATTGCTGCGGCAGATCCTGTAATTTTTTCAAAAGCTCCCACGATTGTAGTTCTTTTTGAACGCTACTACGAGAATGGGCTGGAGCTTGTGGCTTTGCGGAACTATCTTGATGACGAGACCCCCTCCCACGTCGGCAACATGATTAGCAAATTGACCATTGATTGTAAGAGCGTCCTGACACGATCACTCGACGTTGCTCTCACCGGGACGATAAACCAGTTTCGGTGTCACTTCCATGCAAGGGCGATACTCTTTTCATACCAAGGATACCGAATGAAGCTCCCTCAGAATTGTATGATGGCTGAGAGTCAAGGTCGCTTGCTGGGTATGAGGGCAGAGTATGGATGAGATTGTGAAGTAGTCCCCTGATGAGTTCAGCGGGCCGTGGGAAGAACCTATGATAAAGTATGGCTCGGCATGTTGAATGGCTGCATTTCGACTCAGAAGGCCAAGTGTAGATCGGGATGGGCATTTGCAATGCGATGCTTCCATTCTGGCGGACTTAAATCTCGTCAGTCGCATTCCCAGCTATCTTGTTTGGTATTCATTCAAGATCTTTTGGTTTCTTCCGTGCGACTACGACACGCAACTAGAGCTTGTAGCTTCATGATGACTTTAGGCTACTTGCAATATCTTAAATCCAGTTCGCTCCTGTTGCCTCGACTCCAAACTTCCATTCATTTTCCCCTTCTGCCACAATTCTACGAACGGCATATGTGACCACGAAGATCTCGAACAGCCTCTCTCAAATGTCGGCGAGAGTATTCTGCGTCCTAAATTAGGGCATGGTTTCGCAATTTTCTCGGCAACTGACAGGCTCCCGCTGCCACGCAAAACAGATTGCTCTTGCCTCACTAAAAAGCTCTGGAATCCCTCGTTGGTGATCGTAAGTCTCTCCTTTACTAGCTCAACTAGTCGAGCCGCCGAAAAATTGTCTTTTCACTTCTTCCTCATGAGGTGTCGACATAGAGCCGACCTTGCACTTCTCTTCTCCACAGTCCAGTTCTACAAATTACCCACAGCCACTTTTCAGTAATGTCTCACTGCGATCTACGATGTCCCGTGCGATTCAACACGAGGATGGGGCCATGGGCAGTACAGCAGCCGGATGACTGCCCCTGGTAGCACACGCGACGTTTCACTTCACTCTTGGAGACTTCCGTATTATCTAATGCAACCCCTTGAGGTCACCGCACTGTCTTCAGTGGTCATTCAATCCGCAACTATACTATACTATAGGCTTCAGACACAACATCAAGAGGGCAAGATGATTAATATGTCAGTGTCTGACTGGTTGCTTGCTCGTCTACCGGACAGATAGGCTGGTGCTATTCTCAAGCTCAACATGCTCGGCCCGAAGCAAGATCGTCAACCTTGCAGCGCCCAAAGCTCGGAAGTCACCGGCGGCGGCGGCAACCTGACGCTGATAAATTGTTTTATTCCTGTTGCAGTTCTGAATCATGCAGCTAGCCAAATATGTAAGGACATTAAAGGTTATCAGCTTGAACGGTGCGACACAGGGGAATTCTTCCGGGTACGTTGTTCGTCAGAGCTTGGCTGCGAGCCCCGTTCCCCCGCAGGGCCATGCAGCCTGAACATACATTCTGCTTGCAACTGATCAGCTCCATTTGGACGGAGACTGAACGTGCTGCACATTGAGCACGTTCTTCCTCATTTTACCCCTCATTTCAACCTTCACTTCAACCGTCACTTCACTTTTCACTTTACCTCATCTCACTCTTCATCCCACTCCTTTAAGCACCTCCATCTAAATGAACATGGGAATCAACAGCGAACTCCCAATGAGTTAAGGTAAGCATGGAAAGAGCTTCGCGACGTCACGGTATTGAAGTACGTCGTTGCGCAAAGGCCGAGAGCAACTCAACCACTGCTCTGACTGAGGTGTTCTCCGGTACTAATTTGGCATAATAGGCACCTGAAGGACATGCAAGATGAACGGGTTTAATGATGTTCTCCATGATATTGAAAGACCTCGGAACTCAGATATACACTCAGTACTTGATTTCCAAAGCCAAATATCACTTGGAAATGATAGCTCAAGCAGCAAATGACGGGAGATTCCGATCCTTCTTTGCCAATGCCTCCATTTGTATGGGGCCAATGAACAGAGTCGACCCCCCTCATCAAAGAGGGCGCTGTCTTTATTCATTATGTCTGTTCTGATGTCACAAATGCTCCAACTTTCCTTTTAGAGGCGTCTCATAAGCTTGAGCCACAGGACGCTCAACCTCGGTGGTAGTCGACCGTGGCGGCAAAGCTAGCCAGTCCGCCTCCAGTTTAAGAACCTGCGGGCATAAACCCCAGTAGGACAAAGAAGGCGGATAGGAACACATGGTGAATGATGATGCTGCAACTGATATGCGGACAGAGGCCCACTCCACTCCAACAGTATCAGTCTGGCTATCACAACGCCATCTGAGCTCCGAATGTGAAAAAAACATGTTTCTTACACAGAGCACCCCTGTCCTGCAAGAGATCTTGATCGGGTCTCTATTTCATTGAAAAATTGCCACGACAACTTGAACAACTATCGGCATGAACTATTTCCAGCAAAATAACGTCATCAAGAATGCCAACATGCATTGGCTTCTCCAAATCTCAACGTGGTTGGCCTGAAGTTTTGAGTTGCAAGTCTTCAGACTCAACAAGAAAGTAGATATCTAGAACAGCTCTATTTTCGTGAGAATAGTGAGACAAATCGAGTTTTCACATACGCTTGTGGTCCCGAGTTTGATGGATGGCATGATGTTCCCAGAAATATGGACAATTATGTCGACCGTTAGAAGTCTGCGGAGCCAGCGTAGAGGTATGCATTTACAAGGTCGACGCATCACCCTTCCGGGCTCCCGAAGTATGGAAGGGTATATCTGAATCAACCGAGTTGAGCCTGCATAAGCTCGGCTCAAGAATTTAGATCAGGTCTGAAATAATCTACGATCAAAGAGCTGGAGCCGGGACGGGTCAACATACCATTTTGTACGGCCTGCAATCTGACGAAAATCAGTAGGGAAGGATCATTTTGTGACTATACCCACACGCTTGCCATGAGGTACTGATTCGGCCTATCAGTCAATACACTATTGCGTCTGAGACGCCACTTACAAGTTGCTCATGAGGATCAAAAGATGGTAAATCGCAGCGGGATCGATGAGAAACCCTGGAGTCATGTTCAGTGATTTATAAGTTCTCTGTTATGAAGGGTAAACTTAATGGAGGGTAAATTACTTTAACCCATAAGCGTAAAAGACTGTTCAGTCGTAGAGAGCACTATACGCGAGAGAAGATCTACACGCTCCGCTTGACCTTAAGATGATCGATTAGATGCTTCTCTCGTAAGATACGTTGATCTTGCTCTCTTTTCTCCATCTGGGTCTGCCGTCAGACACAAATGCTCGGCTCCTCATGCATCTACCAGGGTGCTCCCATCCGTCCAAGGTTTTGTAGCTGGCACAGAAGAATGGAAGTTAATGGCAATCAGGCTGAAACGCAAAGATATCTCCACAAGTTGAAGTTTTACCGTCAGCTACGCATATGCGCAAGATAAAATGCTCTGCTCCTTCCTGGCATGCAAATGATCGACTTTCGTCGCTACTCTGTGGGCAGTTTTGTGACCCCTGAGTCCATTTCATTGCGCCGTTCAATATGTCTTTGTTCTAAAGATTTTGAAGCTTTTCTGTGTGTCTGAAGGAATCTGTGGATATTTGGCTCTTATTCCCCATCTTCACACAAGCACATCGACATAATGGTTATGCTGACTGCTGCAAACTTGCTGAGCTTGTCCGACCAGTGCTATCTCTTTTATTGCTGCAATTCAGCGATCATCGGGTCTGAGCTCTGTCGCCGCTCTCCGTATTGGTTGAATCTGCTGTTGATTTTGTTATTCCCTGGTACGCTTGTAGGGCATTCACATGAAGGGGGTCATATGGCGGTCACAATGTTGAATAAAACGATTATGAGCATAGTCTCGGCGCCCAATTGTTTTCCATCACTTCCATGGGCTACACTTCCATGTGAGAAGCTGATGCATTATTCCCTGCAGCTTTGTAGAAGGCGTCCCTCAATTGAATGATCCCATATCTCTTCAAAAACGCAACGAGACTCTTGGAGGCTTCCACTCGTTTGTGAGGGAAGCCATTTCGACCTCACACTTGTACATATTCTGGATTTACCACTACCGTACGATCAATGTCCCTTTCGCTTGGCTTATTGGCCGTATTCAGAAACAACCCAGGGCCGGGGTCTGCCTCACATACAAGCTTTGCCGGCAATTACTCCGAATCAGTATCACGTCGCAGCCATGAAATAAATCCGGGGAGATCTAGTAATTTGTTCCACCACAGCGCGATGGCGAAGATCAACGCTGAAGTCCGGTTCGGTGCAGAAATCATGGGGGGCAAGGGGTACCTTCATGGCGTTTTCTGTCATCGCACACACTCTCGGCAGGGTTCGACTGCAATTTCTGCGTAAACTTCCATCACAATGTCAGCCACATGGGTAATGTGGTTAAGGGACCGTCTTGTTCTGAAGTACCTACGGATAGCCATACCCCGACTAGCCGGCATTCCTTCCAGGGAATCTGGCGAGAAGATCATCAGCATTTTTTGTAACGGAGAATCAGACGTCTAGAAATCAACTGCGTCATTCAACATGTCTACAGTCTGAGTACAGATGGCAAGGGCCATCCGTTGACCACTCGCATAAAGCATAGAACCAGCTATCTAACCCCTTGTGCGTCACTTGGTGGAAAGCTGAGACAACCATCTGCAACATCGTCCCAAAAGTTTGGCATTGTACTTTCTACATATGAAGCTGAGATAGTCGGCGCAAGAGTCGAAGTAAGGTTCCGCTCAGCACCTCTGCTGACTCAAGACGATAGTCAAAAGCTGCAATCACCCGACAGACTCACTTTCGTTCTTGCACGGTTCGCAACTTGCAACTATCACGGGCTGCATGTAAGCCTTAGGATTTTCCCTGAAACAACTCTCCCTACGCGGCCGTGCGCGAGCCAAACCCTTCCAAGGAGACGCCCCTGAGTTGCCGATGTGCACTCATATGCGTGAAGTAGTGCTATGTTTTACGAAGGTATACTTTCACCTACGGTGGCCACAATAACTACGACCATAGCTAGCTGCCTTCAGAGAGAGGTAATCTGCGGTGGTGATGAGCCAGCTCAAGTGTTGTTGACTGTCTGGTTGGTATCCATTAAATGGCGGTATCCAGATTGAAGTCAGTCGCGAAGTCTCCGAAGAGAAGAATTCGTCCTTTCGGGCCACGACATGGCACTTGGAGGTTCTGGGGAATTCTGTTGCTACTTTTTCTGTAGGGATATCAATG
Organism: Colletotrichum siamense; assembly: GCF_013390195.1. Taxonomy (NCBI): domain Eukaryota; kingdom Fungi; phylum Ascomycota; class Sordariomycetes; order Glomerellales; family Glomerellaceae; genus Colletotrichum; species Colletotrichum siamense. The sequence continues at coordinate 317,303 of NW_023501031.1, read as the reverse complement.
ATCAAGCCCTCTAATGGCCAGCATGCTGCTTTTGTCGATACGTCCTTCGGCACAGCTGACCATCTTAGAGTGTGGTGGACTTTGGATTGCAGCAGCTGGTCCCATGACCACTGGTGTATGTCAATTATTAACTCAAACAATATGGAGGGAGGGTAATGGAAAAAATAATGAGTTCGTCTAGGGGAGCTGTGGACTAAAAGCTTCCCAATATTTCCTGTCGGTTTCTCCCTGGTCTAGGCCGCTCTACTTTTACATCTTCAGATGATTGGCTGCCGGACTGTTACCCTCGCAAAGGGGATCATGACTCGTCGGTACTATTAGTGTCGCTGTCGTGGGAAACCTCGACAGATGCATCCTCTCCCTCTTCCTCGTCCTCGACGTCGTCTTCATCGGTCTCTTCTTCCTCGTCAACGTCCGAGTCCTCGTCTGAGACCAGTTCATCCAAAGCAATGACCCTTGCATGTTCCAAATACTGCCATCTGTTCACTCCTACCAAATCCTTTATCTTCTCCCAATATTCACGTCGCAATGCGAAAGGGACTTTCCTCTTCGGTAGCCATTCAATGTATGATACTCCCACAAAGCTGACATGGAACTCTTCATCTAGAAGCGGATTCGTGGGGTCCGTGGGGTTGAGGCGAGAAGCCAGGATCTTCCCTAGCCAAGTCCTGTGATGCATGTGTTGTCCCCGACTGCCACAATCCTTCTAGTACTGGTGCACAGCTGTTCGCTCGGAATGTTCGACGACTTGCTCCGATTCCCATGTTTCCCTTCCGTCATTCCAAAGAATCAGGAGCTCGAAAACGTCTGCTCCTGCTCTTCTGCTGAATTTAGGTGAGGTCTTGTGCCGGATGATTCCGACGAAGACGGCGCCGTTCTCGGAGATCATGGTAGGCAGCATCTTGGCGCGATAGAGTCTCGGGGCTCTCTGCGGGTTGCTCGATGTTTTGATCGAAGATAAGATGATGCCGTCAATATGCGACTGCAAGTAATGCCGTGCTGTAGTCTGGTAGTTCGATGGTAGTGGAGGTCGAAGGTTGGAGGTTGCGCAGGCGATGACGGTGGCGGATGGAATGTCGTCCGCGACCTGGTTACTAAGAACCTGATGTAAGGGAAGGCAGTTAGGGAAGGCATTGAGGGAAAGCAGGGAAGGCAGGAAAGGCAGGAAAAGGCAGGAAAAGGCAGGAAAAGGCAGGAAAAGGCAGGAAAAGGCAGGAAAGGCAGGTGCAACCAACCCGTTGCCCCTACTCAAGATGGCTCATGCAAACAACGGATTATGCACAACCCCGGTCCGCCACACATTCAATCAAGAAGGATAATGCAAGTATCCCGCCTTCACTGCCCAATGACACGGAGACAACTGCCTGCGATCCGACTCAACGATTTTAAGACTTCCCAGGCCTCGGTTATTCAGTACAATACCCGAAAGATTGGCAGCCAAAGATGGTTGCTCTGACTAATCCCTGCCGCAGGAGGTCGCTCTGGTTGCTTAACCGCGAAAGCATTCGGACGAAAGGCATGCTGACATCTTCAGATCTGCTTCTATGCGCATGTCCTAACCAACCGGCCATTGCAAAATTCACCAAAGCCAAGATCAACGCAGCTTTCCGAGCCCGTCAACGATGACAATTTTGTTGGACTTCAACAAGCGTGGCACGGGCAAATGCCAAACCTCAAACCATCGCCTCCGCGGCACTCAGACTCCCTTCCGGCTACAACAACGCGTGTCCAATACGCAACCAATCACCCGAAACGCTTGAGATGCCAAGTATCCCCGATATCTTCAACGTGGCTGAGGCATTCTGCCACCGCTTGAGTCGTCCACAGGAACGAGCTGCCAATATTGTCCGTGGCCTCTACGTTTTGGCGTTTGGCCTGAAAGCGCGTCTTGGCTATTTCATCAGACGCTCCCCTCATTTCAGCTTGCCACATTCTCTGATATTCCCGAGAACCACAAAGAGTAAGGGCGTGGTGCTTTGTTAGTTCCAGATTGTGTATTTTTGTTCGTCACTTACAGCCTGGGATGATGACGGTAATGAGACGCGGGATATGTTGAACCTAACCTTTCTCGTCCAAACAGCATCGCCAGGGGGCAAGATTGTCGTGAATATGGAGGAACAAAGCAGCAGATTTTGTTTCTGCAAGGATAGAGAACAAAAGTATGGGTCTTTGAAGTGTACAGCGATGAAATTACGGTAGCTTCCCTTACCTTGTCTCCCGCCTACCGATAGGTTTTTGGCCTGCAAATCGCAAGTGTTAGGATTCCAGGCCGTTTCACGGCTTTTGTTTACAATAAAGGAGTCTTCGTCGCACAAGTTGAAACCAAGCCAAGGGTTGGTTGAATGGGTGGAGGCAAATTCCATGCAGCCGCGGTGCAGTATGTCAACTTGGCGAATCAACAATCGTTCTCCGTAGAGCGGTGAAGGCGATCGAAAACAGAAATCATACATTTATCATTATGAAGAGTTCGTCTATGTACGTTAAGCCGACAGAGGGTGTGTATCATGAGTGTCTGATTCACAGCCTGGTAACGGATAGCCTTCACTTGCAAAACTAATGTCCTCTCATGAGCTGGGAGAATGGTGTAATTCATGGACTGCTGCGAAAGAACAAAGGCTGGGATTTTTATCCTGTCTGCCTCAGTATACAAGGCAACGGTTGTCGACTGTGGTCAGCAACTAAGTGCGGCAGCATTGAGGCTATGGCTTTTCTCGAGCGATCTAAAGAGCCGAAAAATACAGCGTTATCCAGGTGATGAAAACCGAGGAGATTAAGCATGGCTGGAACTACCAAAAAGGGCCTGACTGGTGAGATCATTGCTTTCAACGAACCTGGATGACTTGGCGATGGTGCAGCGCGAGAGCAAGAAATGAAACTGGGGTGGGCTGCGACGGGTCGGAACAGAGTCGAAGGAGCGTCGGCCAGCGTCGGGCGATGGCATGGGGTCGTCGAGTGCCAAGTCAACAGCGGGAGTTACAGCGGGAATGACGTATACATTCTGTGGGATTTGTAGATTTTTGGACAAGGGTTAACGCGGAACGAGGAAGCATGGACAAACAGGCCAGGGCCCGATCATGGACTTTGATGCAATTCATTCCAAATCAAAACCACGAGCAGTTAATCCTTCAATGCATTTATTATCAATTTGGACACAGAAGCTCCCGTTTCTGCTGCGTGTAGCCTCGAGCTATTCGCAAGGTCACTGGTACACACCTTGTTCAGCGCACAGCTTGCAGGCTGAACTACAACCTCCACCACCAGATATCTCAGCCAATTTGAATTAGGCAAAAAACCAGTTATTCCACTCCATACACCTTGGTATTAGCGAGGGATTCATTTCTGACTATTGAAATTTGACCGCAGCCAAAAAGAGTAATTGACGACCAAAAAGGTGCGATCCTGAGCAATCATACAATGCAGATGACGAAACTGGACACGCTGAAGCTGAGCCCGGGGTTACGTAAGGCCATATGAACAAAAGGGTTTCACATAAGAGATACGGAAAGTCTAGAAAAGGGTTATGAGGCTCTTCCTCCGGTTATGCGTCGTTGCAAGTCGCATTTGCTCATCATTAGGCCTTGAGATGACCTCTGGTCCACCCCTGCAGAAGACGAGCCTGTCAGCCGAAGGGAGAACCCGGCACGTACTGCTCTCAACAGGGAATACAGCTCGTATTTACCCCATCATTTGATTCCGTGAATGAGCGTGTCGCAATACTATGTGCTATCGAACTGGCGAAAGGTGTCTATGCGCTTTGCCATGACATCCAGGCGCAGAAACTCCCGAAACTGGGAATTATCCCTTGCCACTCGTCTGGTTCAAATTATGCATCCCCTATCTCCCGCAAAGACTTCCGGCCAGGCGCCTGCAAATGCAAGCAGATTTCTGTCATCCCGTCGACGCATGTTTCCAACTTCTTGCCAAGCATCCCCTGCCATCAACACCACGTCCTGCAGACGACAGTGTCAATAGTCCACGCCAATCTAGGCATGTACTCAAGATTCAGTCGATCTAGAATGCCGAACACAGCCATTCTTCCTCCCCAATTTTCAGCCTAAATAACGCTTTCTTCTGCTGATAACTAAGCAAGGATTCTCTAACCTCTAGTGTATAACGTCCCACACCCACTTCTCAGCCACCCCCACATTTCAGCTACTCTAAAATACCTTATTAAAAATACTTACTACTATTTTTAAACTTAAATAATTTTACTAATCTTTATTTAATTATTATTATTCTTTTTATAAAGTATAATAACTACTAAATATATTAATATATAGAGGATAAAGTTTTTTAAGTACTTAAAGCTATTATAGTTAGTATTAGCTTATAAAAAGTTTTATTATAATATAATATTCTTAGAATAATACTTTAATTTTAAATCTATAGTATTTAAGTAAAAGATATTATTTTTTCTAATCTATAAAAACTTTCTCTAATTTAAAAAAGCTATTTAGCTAAATAAATTTAGATTTAAATTATTTTAAACTTACTTCTAACTTATTAATAATTTAAGGATTTTACTAAATATATTTTATAAGTTTATAGAAACTTTTAACTTCTTAAAAAGAACTAAATATAATCTTTTATTAAGAAAAACCTATTTATAAAAGTTTAAAAAAGTAAAAATAATTAATGTTTAGTATATTAATAAAGTTTTAATTAAGATAATTAAGTAATAATTTAAGTTCTTTACTATATTTAAAATTATAGCTATTAAAGTTTCTAATTAATATAATATAAATAAGACTAATATCTTAGAAAGTAGAGGATTAAATAGGCTTATTCTTAGATTATTAGAAACTTATTCTATTTATAAGAAATAGCTTAGATTATATATTTAGATATTTTTAATTAAATATATCTCTATAATTAATAAAGTATTACTTCTATTTATTATATATAAAAGTAAAAATATCTAATAATAGTAGTTCTTTTTAGATTTAATATTATATAAATCTTAAAAGTTTATAGCTATAGAAAATAAATAAACTTTAGACTTTATAACTATTAAGTAGTTAATAAAGGTCTTTATCTTTTTAATTTAGCTAAGAAACCTCTTAGAGGTTAAATTATTAATTTTAAATAATTATAGAAGCTATAAGATTACTATTTTTATATATATATACTTTAAGAATAAAATATACTTACTATTCTTATTAGTATATATATTATATATCTTTTAGCTACTTAATTAATTAGTTTTTAAACTTTTTAAAGTAATATATAAGAAGAAGCTTAGATTATTAGCTAAATAAGATATTAGTATAATTATAAATAAGAGAAATTTTATTATATACTATAATAAAATATATAAAGTAGTTTTAATAAATAAGAATATTATTAGTAACTAGAAATAGACTAATTTATAGCTTATTAATATAGCTAGACCTTTTATAAGTCCTCTAATACTTAAGAATACTTTAACCCCTACTAAATTAGCTAATTAGGTTTATAAAAGGTTCTTTAATAGTAGAGAAAATAAAAAATAAGTAGTAGAGATATTAATAGTCCTTTAGTTAATTTCTAAGAAAAGGGATAAACTTTAAAATTAGTTTAACTTATTTAGTAAACTAAATAATAATAAATATATATAGTATTTACTTTTTTAGAAAGTTTAAAAAAGCTTTAATAAGAAAGTATACTAATTAATAGTAACTTAATAAAAGATTAAAGTATTATAAATAGAAATTAATATTAATAAAACTTAGAAATAAAAAAAAGTTAAAATAAGCTTAAATTTAAAGTTTACTAATATTAAGGCTATTTAGAGGGCTTAAATTAAAGTAAGTAAACTTAAAAGTAGTATAGATAAGTCTAATAAGTTTAAAAACCTTAATAATAATAAAAGTTATATTATTATAGTATTATAATATATATAAATATTAGTTAAAGTTAATATATATAAATATGAGGGTATCAAAAGTGGGTAGCTGAAATATAGGGGTAGCTAAGAAGTAGGTGTAGGACGTTACCACTAAGCAATAGGATAGAAGGAGAGGGATAACATGCATATACAGCTCGCTGCGTACGCCCTTAACCTAATGCAGGGACTCTATTAGCTACTTTCTTACGAGTTTCGCTGAGGAGCATCCCCTGTCCAGATGGACGTCACAAAGCGAGTTGCAAATACCGTTTCCAAAGTTTACCCGCGTGCTCGGACTATCGACAAAACTATTACAGATGCAGCCCAGTGATAGACAACAAGTCCGACAATGATAGAGCTCATAGGGCATGCCAGTACAAGCGACACCCGGTTGGCAATAGTGGAGAATGGCAGCGGGAGGAACTCCGGTCATTGCAGCAACGACGAGCAGCTTCCTGCGTATCTTGAGCCCCAAAACCGGCGTCTGGGTCTTCTGGAACATGCTAGGTATGTGTCTTTGATTGGCATCGAAATCAACCTTGGATTCTTGAATACATGAAGAGGACTGGAGTGAAGAGCTCACCCAATGGGCCCCGAAAGTATATCCCAATGGTTGTTGACATTACTTCGGCCGCGCCTTTGAGATGGTCTTCAGACTTCTTCCCCCCAGAACCTGACTTAAGACACCTTCAAAGAGCAGACGATTCAGAATGTAGACGCAGATTCAGGCATGCATTCTCCCCGGCTTTTGCGTGCCGCCCGACGAACCAATCGTCTCATATTACTCCCTCCATAGTCAAAGCTGAAGGCTGGTGGGCTCGAATTCTCTGCTTCTGAAGGGGGACAGCCTAACCAAAAAGCCTTTGGCGGTTATCTCTTAGAACAACGAAACACTGATGCTTCTTCTAAATCCTGCCGCTCGCATGGGAATATGCTTACTTTCCGAATGAATTCAGGGGTTATTCAGTGCCGACGTCTGGACTTTTACTTACTCTACAGAAAGTATGCCGGCCGGCTTGCCTCACGATCAAGTGGTAGCACCCATGTTACTGCTTGATGAGTTCGCATTCAAGCTGTCGCGTCACAAGGACTCCTCCCGCTAGATTCCCCATGGGCTGCTTCTGTGTCTTCAACTACTACTCCCGCAGTGCTGTAACTCAGTCTGCAACACTTTTGAGTCTCAGGGTAAGCCAGTTCAATACCAACTCGTTTTTACTCACCTTTAGTGTTGATCGATACTCTGCGGGCGGCATTGCCGACATCAATACGATGCGCTGACCTTTACCCCTATTCATATTCAGATATCCATTGTCACTCCATACGCTTATGTACCTTTGGCAGATAATATGCTGAGCAATGAAAAAGATATTTGTCTTGAGGATTGTCAACGTAAAATTGGCATTGATTCTGGCGATGTGGGTGATCTCTGACTATTACGCAGCATTAAGGCTGAGATGCCGTATCGTGAGACACATAACCAACAGTTTGGTCCGAGCGATGGCCTTGTAGAGCACACCGGGCCCGTAGAATACCTTGTTCTACAATTTGGGAGATTCTGCCTGGTATGTGCTCGTTTTTGCAAGCAACGGTACTGCAGTGAGTTTTGTTATAATTCTTCATGAGGGGAACACAGACTCGAAGACGAATGATATCAAGTGAGTAAGATTGAAAGTCTCCAACACAAAGCCGTACTCGATCGATTCGCGTACTGAGTCTGCATCTACAAGCACAGAGACTCTCGAGAACCCGTTTATATCTATGATGCCGAGTCAATTCGAAATCAACTACGAAGTCTTTGCGATGTGGAAAGATCTCTGAGCGCTGGAAACAGTAATGAAGCCATTGAACTGCAAGGTCTTCAGGCTTCTTTGTATTTGCATGATTCTGGTTTCATGTTCAAACATGTGGCGCGACCGTGACGCCATTGATCATGCCATTCTGGGACGTAGCTGTGGCTCTATGTTCCCACTCATTCGTATCGCCCGTGATAACGCCATTATGATGCCGAAAAACCTCTATTCTATTGAAATTCCCTCTGAATCCCTGCGGTCACCTTTGAGTTAGGCTTCAACGGGCGAACTTGGAGTAACTTAGAAACACTGCGCGTAAATAATGAATTGTATTCCTAGAAGTCTAGAAAGTTTTGGGTATCCCATGATGATCGTCAGCCGAGGTAGAACTTGACCTCGCAGTAGCATTTTTTTCATCTCAATTGCATGAAGAACCTGGAGATAACTGGCTTCATGTGGCTCATGATTCAGTCATCATCAATTGATGGCATTACCGTGCGCCAGAAAAGGGGAAAGGAGGGCGGTCAAAAGGCCCCCAGCATTCAAGACAAGGCCCCTGACATCTACAGTAGAGCGGTCATTCCATACGCCAAGCCTCCTTCACTGACCGACGAAACATTTACTGCGTGTGCGGAGTTCTGTCAAATTCGCTCGCAAATCCAGCCACAGATTGTTGGTCATCGAGAAGCCCGCTGAATAGCATCGCCATTATGAATCACAGTTTTCAAAATATCAACGGCACTGGCGGGTGATTGACCAATCTCGTATTCTCCCAGCTCCCTTTCTCAATATCAGAGGTCGCACCATTCCTCTTCACCAACGCTGCGTACGTGTCTTATAAAACTGCCGCAGATGGATTCTCAGCCTTGAAACACCCTGTGAACGAGAGTCGAACTCATGGGTTGACTGAACTCTTCGGTCGATCTCCATTACAGCGTCTAATTACATGATTGCTCCATTTTCATTCTCAGAGCTACGAAAATGATGACCTTCAAATAGTTGGTAAGAATGACCGGACCGGGGCTGCTGCGCCACAAATGGCATCGTGAAAGCTCCGACAGCTCGGTCAACACAGTTTGGGCCGAGAAATCTGCCCCGGGAGATTCTATATACTCGCGCTGATACTTTCCGCGGTCCGAAGTGTCTCTTTCGTCCTGTTCTGGTTCATCAATTACTCTCTTTGAGTCAGTCATCTTGACCATAGACTCATTCGATGACTAGCCCCCCGCTGCTCCCCGACCCATAGAGTTTCCCATTACATCATCGGGAGATCTTGGTTCATGACATCGAGTAAACAGTACTTTCCTCTCGAAGGTGCGGCGTTCTGCGATTATACTCATGATCACTCTCTAGAATAACTACGTCTCAAGAGCTGTGAGAAGTTGAAATTATCTGCAGGTACTTTTGCCGACTTGTGAGAAGACTACACAGCTTTGACGATATTTAACCTTGCTGCTATTTATTTTCATTGATCAGAGTGTTCTGAAGCACACCCAGCCATGACAGCTGTAGGCTTTCCGTCTAGGAGGAGAAAATCAGTTGTCGTCCATCATACCACGCAACTCTTGTGATGTCTTGAGGGTTAAATGGGTAATGAGATACAACGAATGAAGCCCGTGAACATCGAGTCACGGCCGGAGAGGGCTTCGGTCGTAACTTTGATGATCCGAGGATGGCTTCAGCTTGAAGCCGTCTCCAGATTAACCAAGTTAAAATTGCACTCATCTACTGATGGAAACTTTCCGTCTTTGCAAATTTATTTTGTCTCAAATTTGAACCATTAGAACCCCAACTTCATGTGAGGTCTGACTCACCGTCCAAGCCAGAAGAGACGACGAGTCACAACCTCGAAGCTTGGCCTATCTGTAACAATGTCATAAGACTTCTGTTTGTATGCAAAGTCCTGTGGCTTGGCTCCTCACCCCTCTGTGAGCCATTTTTCGCAGTACTGAGCGATGTCGAGCTCGAAAGATCATTTCGACTTTAGAAAGGGTACAGCTCTTGGGGTGGTATTCACAGACTTCCTGTATGGTTATAAAAGTTCAAAGAATCGCAGTACTGTTTGAACGGCTCTGCATTACCATGCAACCGTCCAGATATCCAACGTCCCAAGCCTGACAAATCAAAACCAAATTCACTTTGGTGTTTCCAAAACATGCAATTAGAAGGAAAGAATAGAGATCTTGGAGGACAAATGAGATTCCTCCATGAATGACTTTGAAGGATACCACATTGTCCAATATTGAGATATCGGTCGTGATGAGTTGAAGATGAAGACACGTTGCCAAGTCAAACTCACCGATGGGAATGGACTGTATGATGAGAAAAGACAAAGAACTTATTTACTACGGTATTCACTACGGATGTGAATGCATAGAGCTTCATGCGCCCAATGCTGGTGTTGACCAAGGTTCAAACGTTCTGGGCTTGTATTGTTACTCGACTATGTCATAGATCAACTTGGTTGAAGCCAGCAGTGAATACGGACTATGCATTCCCACCGCTTCTCATAAGTTGGCTATGACCGCCAAATGCTACTGGTCGTACACCCTCCGAAGACGACGGACAGCCCTCAGCGACGTTTATGAGGGCAAAAGGCGAAAGTACGTATCAACAAAACGACGCACCGATGCTTCGAGGTCCTATCGATCGGTATCGGTCTTGTTCCCTTTACGTTTGGGCTTGCCAACATCATCGTCACGCTGGCCTTCTTCGAAAGCTCGAAGGTAAGTCAGCCCAAGGTCGCCTACGCGAGATATCATCGCCGGGGGTCATGGTTTCTCGGTTTGAAGGGCTCGTCGGTGGGCAGGCGGACGAAGGAAGAAACCAACCGTCCGAAGCCAGAGGGTCAGAAGCGAAGTCAAGCTCGGGGCTGTGAGTGTCAAGCCATTGCCTTCGCACGCCTTTTATGAATGTTATTTCCCAGCTATCTAGACCCAGGATAGCGGCCGAACTACTATCAAGGAGGATTGTGAACTCGATGCGTCCCTCTCGGCATGATGCCCCGTCCTTCATGTCCCAGTGTTAACAGCTTCGTGATTTCCAAAGAGCTTGCTAGGTAAGATATTCAGAAGAGCAGTATTAAAGCTACTAGGTTAGATTACGCCGATAGGATGATTCAGTATCGCTCAGGACACTTTCGTTTCCACATCCCCCATTTACATCGATTGGGGTGGTGTCGGGACACTTGGAGTTCAGCCTCAGCCATCCGGACAATTGCAGTCCACCGTACCCAATTTTGGCCGTGAGAGGAAGCGGTGAGATAAAGCAAATCAAGGCGGCAAGTGGAGGCGGAGCTCACTCCAGTCAAGCCCCGGACATATCTTTAATTCGTGCTTGGGACAGGGGAAACAAGCGAACAGTGAATAGGGAGGAAAATCAAAACGGCCCAAGTCTTGGGGTGGACAGACATAGGATTACCCAACTCTGGGTCCTTGTGGTGAGTAATGGCTCTTGGCGAGATCACGGCCATGTGGAACGGAAAGTCAACTCTTTCTCTTGTGATTGTCGGGTCGACTCTTCCGCGCGCCCAGAAAGGGGGCTTTGTTCAGATATGATCGAAATCGATGAAGAACTTGCTTTACTTCGGTCGGGAGAAGACCAATTGGTGGCGGTTGAGAAGAGAAGCGGTGGAGGTGGAGGGGGGCAAGCCGAGCTATCGGAACCGGGGCGGGGTGTTGAGGAGATTGGAAGCCATCTCTCCAGGCGAGACGGATGTTCAGTTGACGGGGTGCATTGGGATCATAAGAGACCCTAACTGCAGCGGAAACTCCTCGATGAAATCAGACAGTAAGAGAACTCACTTTCCTGCCAATAAGTCACAGATGAGTTGGCATCGCGGTGATGGGCGTGTGCAATGCTGGGGTTCCGTTGTGGACAAGAAGAAATGATGCATTTGTATCTATCAGTCGAATCTGACACAGCGCGGAGGCCTGCCCCTGAGCTCCTGCAAAATAGAAGAGGGCAAAATGGACCCGCAATGTCCCGGTATTGTACGACCTCCATCCTGCACAATCAAGGCCAGACCCGCCGCGTAGTGCCTTGCGGCTCAAGTAACAGCCATGAGTATGAAAGTCTTTCCTCTTGAAGCAAGATATACTCTACATCAACCGGGTGGGCTGTGAAAGTTTCTCAGCATTCTACATCAACTTGCTGGTCTTAGGGCCCCCCGCGATGAATGCCCGTACCGATAACTGATTGTCCGCCTCCGAAATGCTGAAATGCGCTGCATCGGCCGCCAATCTTGGACACAAAACATGTTTCTGTGCCAGATCAGCGTACTCAGAGAGCCTGGCTTTTGAAACAAATATAACAACAAACAGCCACGACCATGTGCAGCCCATTTCTCCCCCAAAGTTGGTTTATCTTCAATTGGTCATGACTGGCAATTTGAAGCTGAGAAGAGGAAAGCTCGGTAATTCAATCATCAAGGAAGAAATGTCGAGGCATCATGAGAAGCTTTGCCATATTTTCTCACGCGATAGCAACCTCCAAATTTGAGAAATCCGTGGCGAGCTCGCTCTGTGCATGACACTCCCAGGGTATTCAGCCGTATTCTGCAGGGCAGTTCAACCCTTGTAAGCCCAAAGCCAGCATAAGAGATCATTACTGCCATCTCTAAGGGATACTCAAGATAGATAATAAAGCACCGTTCCAGACACTGATTCTTATGGAGGATTTAGACCCGCGATTCGCCAAGCTCATCAGTTTGGATCTGAACGTTCCACCGAGATTTTGGCTCGCCGTTGCGACGAGAGTTTCAACCTCGGGGTTTTCAACGAGATGCTGCACGAGGAAGCAAGGCCGCTCAACATACTGGAGATTTGGGTTCGCACAGATGCGGTAATCTCCTCATATAAAAGTAGTTCGACCAAATACCGAGTAGCGGGTCGACCAAATATAGACCAGAGTGCACCCCGAACTTTCCATGTTTTACTTTAATGGCCCCATCTCACTCTTGGGGTCAGAAGTATGGACTGCTCGGTAGGCATGTCAGTTTGCATGAGTGTGAAGTTGGGCTTTCAAGATTGATTTGATAATGGCGTTTCGTTAGTGGTCTTTCTTGTCGACCAGCGCGAGTTGAGCATTTGCCTGATAACGCAACGGAATCTCCTCCTTCTTGGTCAAAATATGCTTGTGCCTCTTACTTTACAGCTCCGTGTGAATTTGTTTGAGTTCGAGTACTAATGCTCCAATATCTTTCGAGCGATTTCCTCTCATCCAAAGGCGCTGGCGTTAGAGATCCTGCATTGCTGCCTCTGCTATCATTATGATACTCGAAAAGGCCAACAATAGCAGGCGGTGATATATGAAGAATCTTGGCGATCCTTTTGATGTGACTCTTGTTGCCTGGAATCTCATCTTATTGATCTGGACCAACTCAACGCACCATTATATCTCGTTATACTTGGCAACTAGCAGGTGAAAAAGGAGCTGTGGTACCCTACTAGCTTCATCGAACTTCTTAAAGAGCTGAGGAAAGGAACTGCCTTAATCTCGACAAGTATGACGGCAAGATCAAGTATAGCGAATTGTGTATGGTTGAACAGCAAAGAGAATCGCTCCGCGTACTAGTAGCTTGTCATTTGAAGACCTTGGGGGAGACAGATCGAAAATCGATAACGCGAGAAGCGAAACGAATGGTTATTATGCACAAAACGAATTCAGAACCAAAGCTTGGCTTGGGATTGCTCGAACACTCAAAGCAATTAAAGTCACCCTTCGAAAGTTTCTCGGGTGGGCCTGAGTTACAGAACTCCTTTCACACCCATCAGCAGGTCCAAGCTGATGATCATCAAGCCAAGAGTGCGTGTCAACTGACGAGGATTGCTACTGTTGCCGTTGCCATACCCGCAGCCTTGGCAGTCTGCTCAATGGGCGGGGAATTTGCGGTGGAGAGACGATATTGGGCGGTTTCTGCACCTGTCACTGCTCTTCTGGTCCTGTGGCTCATACACTCAGATGACATATCGAGGCAGCGGGAAATGTTCCAAGAGAAATTCACTGCAAGCTTTAGAAAACATTTCCCCACCGCTTGTAAAAGGAGGAATGGATACTCATCGGGCTAGCGAGTATGGTGGCAACGCTGTATGAAGTCTAGGGCGTTCTCGTAGTTATCATGCAGGTTATCAGACTCCAAATTCATGGATTTCTTCAATCGCAAAACCCAGCTTGAATGATATCGAAAAGGCAGCTAGGTGCCTAATTATGATTCATTTCAACCTTGCCCAATGTTTCAAATGTGTGCAACACATGAAGAACCCCTCGACTTCGTCCGCCCTAAAAGGTCTTTGTTAGCAAGTCATTCCCTTCAACTGCGATAATATCCATGCACACCCAAGCTTCCACCTTCCTGATAAACCGAACATGCGGGCACGAAGGGAGCCCGAAGATAACTCCACATGCTTGACTTTCCGGTCTACCGCTACACCCAAGCTTGAAACATATGCTGAGGAATTGTGAAATCATGCTTGGGCCTGAAGCTTGAAGATACTGCTAATCGTACACAGCTCCGCTTCGCCCTTGGACATTGACGAGGACAAATGCCACCCTCTGAAACGTGATCGCCAAGGATAATGGCTACCTTGCGGGCCGTATGCCCGAGCCCGAGGAGAGAAAATTCAAGGAGATGGAGACGCTTTTCAATGATCGAGAGTCACTAATTAAGGAAAGCGCACGCCTTGTTTGTGGAAACGAAACACCGAGGTAGCAGCAAAGAGATGGAGTATTCCTCGAATGCGGAAATGGTAGCGAGGCGTTTCGGGTCAATAGGCCAAGTCGGTCTTTGATGCCTACCTTCCAGTCTATGCTCACTCGACAACGACTCGAGCCCTACACAAATAGCATAAAGTCTGTCATGGGCATGGTTCTCCGTCTCCGTCTCTGTCACCGGCTTCAACTCCGTCTCTTTCGCGGTCTCCTTTTCTGTCTCTGGCCCTACCCTCCGCCGGTCACCAAGGAAAGGGAAAGTCACACCAGATGTTTTCCTCAATCGTCGACCTTAAACAATATTCGTGGCTTCCAACAGATTTGAGGACCAGGCATGAAACTTGGCTTGAAGGGCGTAGGCAGGGGGCTGAAGATGAAACCGAAAAGCGTGGATGCACAAAGAGCCTCTTCAAACCAAATTCTCGGCGGATACTGAGAAGCAAAGCTATGTGAATGGCTGCTATGCATGGCATGAATGAAACCAGTACAAGGAATTCCATCCAGGGTTGATTTGCAGCACCACTTGCCTTCAAACCACGGCAAAAGCAGATGTCCTCAGTCATTCCAGACCGCGATGCAATCTGCCTTAAATCAAACAGAGTAAGGAAATGCATTGAGAATGTTACTTTTTCAATAGACAAAAGCTTCAAGAACATGAATTCAAGGCGATGCCATACCGATTATCAGGGTCGACCGCCAGAAACTCACACACACATTGACTGCTCCATGGTCGACATCATATATTTCCGGAAGCGCTCTCTGCATAATCTAGCCCTGATATCGCGCCGTCTGTGCCCATCGTGCATAGTCTTGGTCGCTTGGAGGCCTCTGTAGATGCAGCAATTGCTTAGGCTAATGCTTCCGTTTCTTTCCCGAGTTTCACCGAGCATGCCCATGCAGTACCTTTGTCGCAAACACCATCTGGCGTCTGCAGGTTCACACCTATCAAATATCCCTCCAGGATCCATGCCCGGAAGATGTCAAAGCAGCATTAAGAGGTTCGGTCCAGTTTTTGGTTCAAGAAGTAACTGTCACAGCACAAGATGCCACCCGCGTACGAGGGACGACAGTGTAATACTCCCCGCGCCATGAATTCAATTAAGAGCACATTCCATTTGCCTCTCGTCTCCTGGCTTCTATATCTCTCTATCTTCACCCTCACCCTCACCTTCACCCTCACTCTTACCCTCACTCTCACCCTCACTCTCACCCTCACTCTCACCCTCACTCTCACCTTCACTCTCATCCTCGCTCTCATCCTCACTCTCATCATCTCATATTCACTCTCACCCTCATCTTCGTCTTCACATTCATCTTCATTTTTCATCTTCACCATCATCTTCACCCTACGCGACCCGTTTCTAGGCCAACACCAAGTTCAATTCAAGTTTTAATCCCGCCTTGTCTCGGAACTCGCTCCCATGGAGCAGCTGCGTCGCGGAATCGTCTTCGTCCCGTCGCATGGGAACTTCCCTTGGCCTTGAACGGTCTTGGTGTGATTGGATCAGTGCATGAAGAAGTTCATGACGGCCATGCGAATCGAGCCTGCGCCAGTGCATGAAGAGGCGTGAAGAGACGTGGAGAGTGCCCCTTGACGGCCCCCAACAGCAGCAGCAGCAGCAGCAGCAGCAGCAATATGACAGGCGAGAACCTGCAGGGTACAGTCTCGATATCGCCTGAAACCTAATTACAGGCTGAGTTCAAGATCAAGTTCAGCTTCAGCCTTAGGATAAGACCAAGACGCAGATTCCCAGGTTCATGCCTAGGTTCCAAGGAAATGCAGGCGCAGAGAGGCACCTAGATCCCCAACTAAAGCCCCAAGGACTCTATAAGTTGGGCGCCTGAGGTTCATAGTCATGTATGAGTTTATTGCTAGGGGCTTAAGATAGGATAGGATGGAGAAGGGTTGAATCGGTTCAGAGGCCTGCTGCTAACAGGAATGGCATCCTATCTGTGACCCTAATATCTGCTAAGGTTACCAAAACCATTCCACTAACCGGAATGCAGCCTTCACTGAAGGGAGGAGGATCTTAACTGACGAGGGGTATAAATAATGTTTAATGGTTCTTTTAGTGTGAATATGAACCTAAACAAGGTATATTTCCTCATTCCAGTTGATTGACTGCAGGAACCTCGAAACTGTGGCTTGGCGCGTTACAGTCCCCAGGAGTAATAGCGGCGGCAGTGAAATATCCTACTCAGGATGGAAGACAAGGGACATTATCCGTGGGGTCAATAGAAATGTCTGTAGTGCTAGAGAGGTGGTTAATGGTGAGGCGATGTTGCGCAACCAAGCGAGTCATCGCAGCAGTTCCTCTCGCCTTGTGTTCTTCCTCGTCACTATCGCTGTCAACAAATTATTAGGGGCACAGAGTGTGAATATGGGCCGAATTTCCGCGTCGCTAGTAGCAGAGATAGTTAGCTAGAGCGTGCATGGTTGAGGCTACGATCACATATGGTTATTAGCGAGCATGCTAAGCCGCACTGGCGGCAGTGGGTATCTGACTAGGCTGGCTTGTGATGTGAAGTCGGGGAGCATGACAGGCATTCATACATCAAGAGAACGGGTCTGCAGAAGCGAGCATGCAGAATAAAGCTGTGCAAGAGCAATACAAACTCATGAATTTGGGGAGCTTTAGAGTGTCTGTTTGACTGTGGGATATGAAGCAATTGGAATGTGGTTGTTGAATAATAGAGGGAGTTTAACATGTTATGGAATTTGTGACTGATTATGGGCAAGTTGCTAGATAGGTAAGTTGCGAGAGCAGCTGTCTTTGGACATATCGATAACGAGCTAGTTAGTATAGGACAGTAACGAAATTCTTTAGCGGTCGGGCTCACAGTCACAGATGCAAGTCATGCCGATAAGACGTTGGTCGTCAACTTGTTGCTGCATAGAGGAAATGGAGGAGTGTCGTGGATGTTGTTTCGAATAACCCTTAGTTCCATTAATTCGGTCTCATGTAGAGGTGGGAGTGTCGTAGCTATGGACTCTTGTTGGTGTTGTCGAGGTTGGTAGCCTAGATTGTCGGAAGTATTCTTTGAGGACATGCTATCCCCTATGGATAGACGTCAGTTGTCGACCGGTGCCCCCGGAGCCACGGAGGGGCAAGAAGGACCTATCGAGGACATTGAATCGGGACGTTAGAGGTGGGTATGCAGGTGGGACGATGAAGGCATTGCATCGGAAGCAGGCGGTCTGTTTGCATGGGGCATGCCTACTAGCAGAAGAAATACCAGTAGCTGTGCACAAGAGGTAGAACGCATGCGTTGACAGGAACCTTGATCCATAACCATGGTCTCGATGGGACGAGACGACGTGGAGAGAAGAGAGAACACCACTGCTCCAGCTCAATCCACGCCAAATGACATCGTTCCGTCCTTGTGCTTGCGACGGTGATTGAAATATCCAAGACAAGGAGAAACCTTCGCATTTAGGCTGTAGCGGTCTTGAGTTGAGCTGTGTGGATGTCTGGTGCGGCAGGGTGGAAGAGAAGACGGAGAAATGTTGGAGGAGGGTCAGGAAGGCATTTCGCACCATAGCTAGCCAGACCCTGTACTTGCTGATCATGGTCACAGAGAATGATCGGAGTGCAGTGCGGGGACTCGGACACAGGCATCCCGGAGGCAGTAGAGGGACGTTGGGAAACAGAGGCAGGCTCCCACCCGGCATCATTTGGCGAGAAGGCGGGAGAACATCGCAAGTCCGATAGTGATCATGCTCTGAAGTGCGCGCAGTTCGGCCCAAAGACGACCAAAGATGGGAGATGGTCTCGAGCCTTCAATTTGGATCTCCGTAAACTCCTCGGGGCTCATAGACCGCGCAGCACCTCGGGAAAGACAACAGTAAACGTCGAAAGCTCCAGCATGGGATGTACAATTGCGAGCAGACTCCAGACCCGTCGAGAAAGAACGGTGTTGACCGGTCCATCCTCAGTCGCAGACGGGGCGGCGGAAGGGGTAGCGGACCAGTCGGACGATCATCGCATCGCGGCCTTGCTGGACGACGGCGTTTGGGCTAGGAGCAGACGGCTAGATCTGGAGATTGTGTCTGCTTAGCATGTCCGACAGCAGACTGCGCATTCGACAAGCCCGCATGTTCTCTGTGCCTCTCGGCACTCAGTGAATTCTACACCTCTTGCTTGTGCTCGACTTGTTGCTTGTGCTCGAGTTCTTGTTTGTGGTCGACATCTTGCATGGCAACGCTAGCGTTCGAGCTCGAGCTCGGCATCATTTCCTCTTGTCAAGGATCAACCGACGCGCGGTAGGCCGTGTGCGGCGAGAGTGGAAACTTGCGAAGTGAACAGCTGATCCCCATCCGCTAAAAACGATCCCAAGTGGTAGTCCCTGCATGGCATGCCGCTCCAGTGGTGTGGGCGTCGGGAGCATGAAGAGACCAAACATGGTCGGCTCGAGTTGTAGTTGCGGGACAGCGGGCGGCGGGTGCGGAATCCGGCTGTCTGAGCAGGCCTTGTTCGCGCAGGGCGTCGAGGTGTCTTCAGGTCTCGGTGCTGGGGAAAGTAATCGATTGTCGGAGTGGAGTGGGAGCTATGTGGCACGGTCGATGACGAGCTCGACGATGTTTTCGCAAGGAGGGCGCTGCGGCGGTCGTGGTGCGATGGGCGAGACGTCCTTGAACAAGGATCCAAATTGACTTGCAACGGAGCTGCTGGACTCGTTTGTTGTTGTCGCGCTCGACGTAGGCAGTGCCGGGGCATGCGCGAGCGATAGAGACGCGATGCGAATCGGGATTCTTGGAGATGGGGGGCTTCGTTGGTAACTGCGATCGTGGCCAGGGCGGTCGGTCGTCTGGGCGGTGGGTTCGTGGATGTTGAACAGCAGCCATAGCAGCGAGTCTGCTCTGAAGGTGGCTTGGTGGGGGCGTCAGCCTGTTGCATCGGTTGAGCATCGTACAGCTGCATCATCTGGGATGAGCAGCATCTTGCTCGCTCTAGATTCGAGGTTCCCGACGGTCACTCGAGCTGGAGAACTGCGTGCGCGGCAGCAGGGTGTCGGATGGCTGCGTCGGTCGCGTAGAGGGAGGAATCGGCGGGGGGGACGACATTGTGGGGGAGGCTCTCGGCGACAGAGTCGACAAAGAAAGACGAGGATTCGTTTCCATTGTCAGGGAGCTGCGCGAATGGGTTGGGAATCATGTGGGATACTGGATGTTTTCATCTTTGGGGTCGTCCAGATGCAGCTCGATCGGGACCGGGGAGAAGGACGTGGTGGTAGCGTTGGCGTCCATCGCAAGACTGCGTGGCATGAGCAACTGATGAGGCCATTCGGTGGAAAGCACTCGGCGCGCATGGCAAGGCCCTGTACTGGAAGTAGCACCCTCTGTGCTGGACGACCGACTTCAACGGAAAGGGACATTGTCGGGCTCAAGGCTCGAGGGCAACAGCCAGCACTTGATGATTACATAACATTAGTGTTCTGGCGAAAAATAGCCAGATCGCTCCAGTGACGTAGCGTTCTGGCATTTTTTTTCCGCCAGAAGACTCCCTCGGTCACTTAAGGTACGTACCTGGGGTGGTCCCTGCACCTGTCAAAGTCTTGGCGTCCGGTTGCGCGACCCACCAACTGCACTGCGAAGCTCATCGAAGCAGAAGCACCAAGATGGCCAGGGTTGACGCCGTCGAGTGCAATTGAGGCCCTTTGCCCTGGGGAAAAGTAGCTGCATCTATTCATGGAATTTGATTGATGCATCTCGCTTGCTTCAATGGTACGCGAAGTGAAGTTGTTGTTCAGTGGCCGGCAGCGAAGCGACTGGTCAGGTCCTCCAATGGCGAGAAAAGTGCAGAGTGAGGCTGAGGATGGTGGCTTTGAGAAGAGATCCCCATGAAACCGAGGACTCTCTCAGCATTGAAAACTTCTGTGTGAGCGGCAGCTGGACAGAGGATCGCAGCTTTCCACAAGAAATCCCCATGCAGCAAGGGACTGTGGTGTTTTCTCCAGCTTAGGGGGTCATGATGGGTGACTGTGGCCCTCGTCGATTCCTGGTGGTGAGTCTGCCACAACGCCTCATGTACCTTGGTGGTCTGGCGGGAAAGAACAGCCAGAACGCTTCAGTGACGTAGTGTTCTGGCCGATAAAAAGCCAGAACGCTACGTCATTCAAGTGCTGGCGGCAGGTCCGCACCGAATCTCGGGCATGACGCCTTCTGATGGTGGGGGGTATCACGACCCAGACTCAGACGACTTCTCCGCCTACCAAGGACTAAGGTTGGGGAAGAACAGTCAACAAAGGCTTTGGTCCCTTGGATTTGGGTGTTGTCGTGGGGAGCTGGCACAACAGCTCAGGCGCAGCAAAACACTTCGTGTACCTTGGTGGTCTGGCGAAAATAAAAAGCCAGAACGCTTCGGTGACGTAGTGTTCTGGCAGAATAAAAGCCAGAACGCTACGTCATTCAAGTTCTGGTGGCAGGTCCGAAGCAGCATGGCTGAATCTTGGGCATGGCGCCTGCCGGCCACTTCCTCGCGACCTTCCACAGGCGCTGAGGGCATCACGACCAAAACTCCAATGACCTCTCTGCCTACCAAGGACCAAGGACCAAGGACCAAGGTTGGGATAAAAAAGGCCGACAAGGGCTGTGGTCCCTTGGAGTCGGCATTCGTGTCGTGTGGAGTGCTATGCACAATTCCCACTCGCGAATCCAGTATCAGTCCCCGACGAACCCACATGGCGCATGGTGGACATCGTCGGGCCGCATCACCCCCCGACACCCAGAGGACGACCGGCTTCACCTGGGGCACTGCACCGGCGCGATCGACCTCTTGCGCGCAGCCAAGAACAGCGCCGATTGTCGCATCTTGTAATCGCATAGATTGTTTCATGATTAAGTGGTGCAGTGCACTTGTCCGCCAGCGTGGAGGCTTCGTGATGATCGGCGCTGAACATGAAGTGGACGTTTGAGTTCCGCCAACAGGCTGTCTTGCTTTGGATGGTTCAACCGGTTTACTTCGCGATACTGGTCGTCGGTCATCTCGTTGTTTTCGAATGCTTTGGCGATGTCTTCGAACTCGTTGAATATTTTGAGAAGAGATGGATCATTACGGCCGTATCGGCGGAGGATGACATATGCCAGTAGGCGACAGAAGAACAATGCTTCTTCGAATTTGTTGCGGTTCTGAGGGAAAGGGCGTTTGCTTCGAAACTTGCAGACATCATGCTCTTTTTCTCTGATGAGCTGGGTGAGGCTGTCACCGCTCTTGAGGTAGCGGTCACAGAGGTAGTGAATGTAGTATTGCTTCGGCATTTTGGTGTAATGGGTTGTGGCAGCGTGAAGAGGGAGATGCCTGCCCCCTGTAATCGAGGCGATTCGCGCTCTCTTCATATACCCCCATAGGTGGCCATAGAGGTTTCTCTGTGAGCCATCCTGGCCCTCGAATATTTCCCCGTGAGAGTCATACGGCAGTCAACAAGGTGCGCCTCCAGGCGGCAAACTGCGAAGAAAAAAGTTAGAAGGGAAGAAAGATGAAGTGGACGTGCCAGCCCAGGCCGAGCGTGGAGGTACAGAAAGCTAACCAGATGTGTGGAACCCCCTTGTGCCCCTCCCAGCTTGAGCAGCCAATAAGATGTGTGGAACCCCCTGATCCACTCCAGGGGGTTCCACGGGTCTGATTGGCCGTCTAAGGTGGGATGGGGTTCCACACATCTCATTGGCTCCCGTCATCTTATCAAAGCCACAAGTGCTCAGCCATCGTCAGATCGCGGAGAATGAACTTGCGCCGCAGTGCTTCTATGCCTGAAGGTGCTCTGAGTAGTGGTGGGATTTTCCCAGGCGGGCCCAGGCGGGGCGAAAATGAATGTGACGATTTTGCCACTGAAAACCGTCACATTTGAATCCTCTTCGCGCACCAAGGCAGGCACAGGTGTTGCAGGCAGGGCAGGTAGGATGCGTTGCAGGCCTGCGCAGGCGTCACGGCTGTGGGTAGCTGGAAGTCAGCTATTAACAGACCTCTGGGTAGTCGCAAATCAGCTACTGACAGCGGGTTCTCTGGGTAGCCGCTAGTTAGCTACCGACAGACCTCTGGGTAGCCGCAAGTCCGCTACTTACAGGGGTGTGGGTAGCCGCAAGTCAGCTACCTACACCGGGATCCCACACTTCTGATTGGCCCGCTCAGCACCCAGCACCCCGGCCCGTCACAACACTGCACTGAAGACGACACACATCGAGACCACACTGTCCATCCCTCAACCAGCGCAAGATGGACAATTCGCGTGCCTCGTGTGCGTGAGTCGACAAAGGATCGCTTGTCGCTGGCTCAAACCATCAACTGGGACATGCCAGAGACCCGGCGGCCGGGCAAACGGCCTCGTCACAACCACGGTGCACCGCTCTGACCTGCATCATTATGGAGCAACGGATTCGATCCTCACCGTCTTGACTCCTGCGCGGATAGTGTCAAGCTCCAACTTAGCGACCACTACAGCTACAGCACGGGAAATATCTCACAAAAGGCGTTCAAAAGTGCAGGTACAAGAAAGCCCAGTGTCCTGGTTTTCCGGGACATTGAGTTCAATGTCCCGTTTTCTATGTGAAGGTGCCGGCCCGTCGCCTTCCGCAGTCGTCCAGCTGCGACTGCGTGGCCCCGAATTATCGGCAACACCAAGCCTGTCACCTGTGACCATGATGTTGCCTCCCCATCCCACTTCCCAGCGACTATAGCGACTTCTTCAGCGGTGCCGCAACGGGCCCTTCCTGCACCTCTTCCTACGGACGCCGGACAGACCACACAGGTGAAGCATCACTTCGATCCCGTCACTAAGAAAGGAGACGACTATTTCTCCCCCCCTATGCAGACACATGCGCAGACTTAAGATATATCTACAATCTATTTGGAAGGAGATGGCTCCAAGAGCATCGGCGAATATGCGCATGATTGAGCAGCATGGGTTCACCACGAATTGCCTCCCGGGCACACCAGCCACTTTCATCGACCTCACGCATGACACCCCTGATGGGTGCCGTGCTAGACATCCTACTGCGGACAGTGGTGGTGCTGGCCGGGGTGTGTGGAGGCTTGCGGCCCTGAGGCAGGCGTTGGCGGATTTCCAGAGTGCAGGATTCTGGGCGAGCCTACGGGGACTGCGACGCAGATGCCGTAGACATACGCTTGAAGCAGCTGAAGTTGCTGCAGCTGCACAGGATGCTCGGACGCAGGGAGGTTAACGTGCTTCTGATGTTGTGCCCTGGTAGCAATGGCTGGGTGGAGTTGCGACTGTGGTTGTACGACCTTGGGGCAGAGACAAGTCACCCCACTTGCCCGCTCTCTGCGATCGTCACCTCGCGTCCCTTCACAGTCGGCGCCCGACGCCATCGTACGTAGCGTACCGTCGCAAAGACGTTGTGCAAGAGCAAGCTCTCGAATAGCCTTGTTATCCTCCCTCACGGCTCCCGCGGACTTGTAAAAGGCCGTGTCGCATCATCACTGTCTGTGCCGTCCTTGGAATGTTCTTGTTCGTGCTCCAGCGTCACTTGCTTCGGAAGGCGCCGATTCAGCTGGTTGATGGTGAGTCGTTGTGAAGGCGGAGTTGAGCGCGTCCTCCACTCGAATCGACCCATATCTTCGGATGACCGGCTCCGAGCAGCAGGAGGTGGCTGCCGTTCCATAAAGTCCTCCCATGTCGGCCTGGGCCGGCGCGCGAGGGGTTCGTCGTTAACAGGTGCGGTCTGCGCGCGTTTCGCAGGTCTCTCGGGTTGTCTCGAGGCCATCTCCGCAGCTCTTTGTCTGAATTTGATGAACTTTTCCTCGTTCAACCCCAGCAATGTCTCCAGTCTTAGGAAGATTTCGTCAGGATCCTCCATGTCGTTCTCGTTGTGGTCATCGTTGCCGGCTGGTCCCTCGCCATAGTCGGCATTCCGTAAATCGTAAAACTCCACGAGGTAAGCTAGCATTTGTCGGTTTCGGGCCGTTGTTGAGTCCCTCAGCTGATAAAACTGGTCCGCATTCCGGGGAAATAGTTGGGGATTGGGGAAGAGCACGCCTTGGCCAGGACGGTATATGGGAGGAGGGCGGATGGGGGCCTTTGGGTTCCTCAATGCGCTGTTTCGCATGTATGCTTGGGTCTGGCCGACTTCGGCTCGAAGTTCGCAGACATCGGTCTTGAGCTGGGTGACATCGGTCTTGATTTCGTTGACGTCGGTTTTGAGGACATCGACATCGGTCTTGATTTCGTTGACGTCGGTTTTGAGGACATCTACATCGGTTCTGAGGTCGTGGATATTGGTCTTGATCTCTTGCATGTTGTCAAACACCTCTTCCCGGAGGAGCTGCACGGATTCGCGAAAGCCTGCCAGCTCCGTGTTGAGCTGGTCGTCTTGCCGGTTTCGCAGGGCCACGAACTCGTCGCGCGACAGCCACTGCCCCCCTTGGGAGGCAAAAGTTGAGGCCATCGTGGAGGCTTGGGTCTTGAGATACATGCGCGGTTGTTGTGGCGGTTCGCAAAGTTGATGATTGTGTGGTGGTTGCAGGAGGCGTGAATGGCCTCGTACCGGAAATTGGGGAGAAATGGGTGCTCAGGTAAGCAGGCACGTGGCCTGGCACAGCGGCTCAAGGAGCGAGTCACAGTGCACTTTGCAGGGGTCCCTGGGTGTGGCTGACTCAGCTTCACGCGGTGGCGCGTCACCCGAGATTTGCCCAACGCGAAAACACCCGATATCAGGTGACTTCAAAAGCCCGCCACTCTCCGCCAGCTGGCAAGCAAACTTCGCCTCGCAGCCATGGCCAACCCGGTGTTGTGCCACTCCCCATCTTCTGCCACCATAAGTGCACGGCATGTTCCTCAATTTGAAAATGATGCAGATTCCTGTAGATTCTCACGAACTATGGACAAGGATGGAACACCAAACACGGCGGCATTTATTGTGCAATCGAAACATACGCTGGGCTTACGGCGAGCTTTCCTTGAGCAAGGGCCGGCACGCATGAAAACTGGCCCGATGCTGAAGCTGTCGATTCCCGTGTAAAAGCAGTTGCCTCTGAGTTTGCGCGACGAATCGTATCCTTCTCGACGACTTTCCACTTGCATGCCCGTTTCTTGCAGCCGCTCTCCCACCTCCAAAAACCGTCACTCGTTCCAGTGTCCCTTCGAGTCTTCCATGTCGGGGGACCGCCACCAAGGCACCCCACATGCGACCAACCCTCCACAATGCCCTCACTTACGTCCGCCAATGCTTCCCCAATACTCTTCAAGCAAAGCAGGGTTGTTTTGCTTGACGAAGGCTTCCGACACAACCGACTCGTCCTTGGACCCAACCCAGGTGACCGTCATCGTTGCGTTCTTCTTGCCTCGGGTGAAAGTATGCGACTTCACAGCAAATATGTGCCACGTCTGCCTCTCTCGCGGGGCCAAAACGGCACGGTGGTCGCAGGTTGCGATGTACTCCTTCCACAGCAGCGGAGCATCTTCTTGGATCAGCCACTCGGGCTCCCAACTGGTGTCGTTCTCGGCCACCTTCCATCTGCACTTGAGGATAATCCGGGTGGGGTCGTCAGGGTCGATGTCATGATCCAAGATATCCACCAATTCCCACTTCTCGTCTGCGTCCGTCGCTATGCTGGTGTCGGATGCGAGTGCCTGGGACGGTGCCTGTTCCTAGTTGGCATCGTCGGTGTGGGTCGCATTCTTGGCCGGCTTGTCGGCAGAGGTGGTGGGGGTGGCCGGAATGCGGGCGGCGGCAGGGGCACCCTTTTGTCGGCGGCCCAGGCTTCGGACGCCGAGGGCTTGCATGGCAGATGCGCTTGGCATGTACCACTTTTTGCCAGAAAGTCTCGCCATTTCGGAGTTCTTGGTTTTTGGTAGCCGCGACGGGTGATTCGAAGTCAGAGATGTTCGTCGTGGGCAGAATCGTTTTTGCGACGCAGACAAACGGCAGGTGCTCTTCAGTTTCGTACCCACACTAGAACAAGGCAAGACCGGGCCTTAAAATGCACGAGTCCGCAATGAGTTTGTTGACAGTGACTTCGAGCCGGGCGATCAGCCGCGAGTTGAAGTAAATTAGATTGCGTCCAGGGAAATCGTATCGTCGACGTGGCCCTGCGCCTTGCCGCTTTGTCGGTAGAAGGAAGAGAGGCATGCGACCTGGATGGACTGCAGCGCACTGAGGATGAAGCGTCAGCCACTTTGCGGTTGGTGTGGCTTGTGGTTGGGGTGGCTCGTGCTTGTGAGCTGCCAAAATCAACCGTTGCGGGCAGACCCCGCCCAGCCAGGCACCGGCCATCCCATCCGCAGACGCAACCAAAAGCACCGTCTCTCCAAGCACACTGTGAGGACACAAGGTGCCAGGAGTGATGAGGCTGACGCGAATCGGACGAACCCCCACGTAAGGGCCACCGTCTAAGACGGGACGCAACGGCACAAGATACGTTGCTCCATCTGCTTCCCAACCCCATGCACGCCTCATGCCATCAAGGCCGGCATCAAAGACCGCCTCTCCCAAAACGGTTGCCACTTCTCCCGTGGCCGAAATTCTACGATGCATGGTCAATCCCTCGCTACACTGAGCACGATGGCCGAGTGATCACCAGAGTCGCGCCTCGAGCGCATGTCTGAATGGTGTGAAATGCGGTCCACGCCTCCGCGTTCCGCTGCAAGCTCTGATAAGAGCTCCGATAAAAGCTCCCCACTGCAGCTCTTCGGACAGGCATCAACCACCTCAAAACACTTCTAGGCGGTGTGAAAATGAATGTGACAATCTTCCCAATGAAGACCGTCACATTTAAATCCTCAGGAAGGACGTTGCAGGCCTGCGTAGGCGTCAAGGCCGTGGGTAGCCACTAGTCAGCTACTAACAGCCCTCTGGGTAGCCGAAAGTCAGCTACCCAGACCGGGATCCCACACCTCTGATTGGCTCCCCACTAATGGGAGTCGCAAGGTGTACTGACTGCGCGCTGGTAAAAATTCCAGCGAGCACCCTGCTGGAAGTTAGGTACGTTCCTTTGCAGCAGGGCAGGTCCAAAACAAATGTGACGATTTTCCCACTCAAAGCCGTCACATTCGACTCCGCGATGGACCTTCCTCCAGCCACATCGTTCATCACCATTCAATAAACGCCCAGTCCTCGTTCTGAGGCGGTTTTTTGCTGCTGCCGTATGCCATATTGCGGAGATGTTGTGAATGTAGCACATGCAGTGGCCATCCGCAGGTTTGACTTTGCGCACAGGGGACTCGTCGCATGCACTCGGGAAACAGACGCCGACGGTGATGTGCTGGCTGCACTTCACCTCGGACATGAACTACTGCCCATCATCTCCTTGAGTGCATGTCATCTTTTGGAAGGATTACACCCTTAAAGGTGGCCGCGGGGTAGGGGGATCTGCTCTACATGAAGACTCCATTTCGCCGCCAGGGGTCTTTCGATGGATTGCCACACCGCGTGACTGCATCGTGCGTCCACGACATGCAAATAGTTCAGTGATGCATCGCAGGAATCTCTTGGCCAAAGACATCAGAGCCGACATTCATCAAGAATAGCGCTGTCTTCGGGATGATTTGATGTGCACATGGGGGGCATCACAATAACGCGAAGGCAAACTACTCTGCTGGCCACGTCTGGGAAGCAGTGCTACGGCTTCAATACTGCGCGGGGGAATGCAGCCGGAGGCTCCAAGTGGGATGCGCGTGGGGCCGACGGCGGCGAAGGTGGCGGGCGCACGAAGGGCTCGAGACTTCTGAACTTCGCAGCTATCGAACGACACAACCACTCCGTTAGTCAACGCCCGTCCTCCTCAACCCTCGCCGCCCTGGAGCCGGAACGCGGCATTGCGCAACTGCTCTCGGCCATTCCAGCCGCCGCGGCCAGACGTGGTTGTTGGCTGCAATGGCCGCGGATGTGTCTTCGTCGTTTTCGCCATGTTCCCACAGCCGCAACCTCTGGAGCTGGGTGCTTGCGCGCCCAATCCCCCATGCCTCTCTTGTTAGATCGTTCGGTATTTTTCGCGCCGAGCGGGAATCATGATGACGTCCTTTGCCTTGCTGCTGAGGATGGTGGGATGGCGAGCCAGAGCGACAAGGGGCGGCTCGTCGAGGAGGTCGTGGTCGCCGGCGGCGGGGTATGCACGAAAGCGGAAGACGTTATATTCTGTGTATTCTGTGGTCTGCGTGATGCTTTCGACGAAGCAGGCCACCTAGGTATCGAGCACGCAGGCGAAAGCGAGGCATACCCCAAGGCGCAGCTTTCCATCGGCACTTAGGAGGAGATAACGGGCGGGAGAATTCGGTATTGGTATCCTCGTCCATGTGCTGCCAGAATGCGACCGCAGCTGCAACGGAGGAGGTGATGGAGGTGTGCCGCAAGCGCGCTATGTCGGTGTTGTGCTTCGCGGTCAGAGCCTGTTCGGTCGGAGTACTGCTGGCATCGCGGGACGAAGGCGAGGAGATGACGGCGTGAAAGACAATACGGATTGCCTGGTGCGTATCGCAGAGGGCGGCGTCCCTGCCGAGGGCTGCGTCGGGGGCATTGTCCGAGGACTTGAGGGGGTCGGGGGTCGGAGGAAGACGATAGCCAAGCGTCTGTCGAGAAGCGAAGGCTATGTCATCATGGCGTGCGATTGTCGCATCGAAATAGAAGGGATTGAGGTTGATGCAGGAAGGGAGCATTGGGGACGAAGGCGAGGGACGACCCATGGGACAGCGACAATAAGTGCTGGCGGAGGGGCACCGACGCTTTGATGAGACGAGCCAACCAGATGTGTGGAACCCCCTCCCGGCTTAGGGAGCCAATCAGATGTGTGGAACCCCCCCTGGTCCACACGAGAGGGTTCCACAGGTTTGATTGGCCTGGCACATGCACTTGGGATCCCACACATTTGGTTGGCCCAATCTAGTTACCCACATCAAGGGGGTTCCACACATCTGGTTGGCTCCCACCTCCGATTGCATTTGGGCGAAGGGCTGCGCTGCGCTGGTCAGCCAGCGGATGGCGTGTGCTTTGGCCGGCATGTACACTCGACATTTAACCGGAAGACAGAGGTCGTCGCCCAGCCGTCTCCGGGGAATCGAGAATAACATAACGACAACGGCTGCTGGGGCCAAGGTCAAGAGTGATAGCAAGCTTTTGTAGGCTAAAAAGAACATCGCAGGTCTGCCCGAGCTGGCGAACTGCCGCTGGCTGGGGTTGTAATTGCCAAGGCGAGCGCACGACATTAGGTCTTGAAGATTGACGGAGGAAGTTGTCGCCCGGCAGCCTCTGAGCACGTCTCGATGGATGCTTCGAGGACGACCATCAGCAAAGCCAATTATTTGCTCAGCAGACAACGAGTTAGAGGCCCTGGTGGACGTGTGCATTCGGTGTCGCAAAACCTCACTCGGTGGTGTCCCTCGTCAGTGGGAGCTTGCTGCTGAAGCAGGCACCACTGGTGGGTAGCGGACATTCAGCTACCTACAGGGCAGTGGGTAGCCGAAAGTCAGCTACCCAGACCGGGATCCCACACTGCTCATTGGCTCCCCCGAGGACTAACGCCTGAACGCCCCTCAGCTTGCGCCCTAACTTGAGGCCCGCGGGGTCTGCGTGCCTCTCTCAACATCGCAATCGTCGACATCGCCATCTTCAACATCACCACTGCCGACTTTTCCAACGCGAACGACACATTTTCAGCCTTGGCTGGCTGCACTCCCTCCATCGCCATGCCAAAGTCTTGGCCGCCGATGTCCTGACATTTCGGGCCATGTGACTGCTGATGGGAGGACTCCTCGCCGATGTCCTGTCTTGGCCGCCGATATCTTGAAATCGACGATTGACAGCGGGGGAGGCGTCACATTTGATTTTCCGGGGCATGCACCTGCATCGCAGCCGATGTCCTGGTCGCAGCGGGTGTCCTTCTTCTCGGGACATGTGACCACAGGCTGAGGGAAAGAGTCCCATCAAATGTGACGATTCACAGTGGCAAAATCGTCACTTTTGCGAGGGCTGTTCCTGCGCTGCCTTGCACCGTCGGTACCTTGCGGGAGCCACGGTCTGCACATGCGACGGAAGGCCCTCGTCGGTGTCCCCATTTTTCGGGACATGCACCTGGGTCCACGTCCTCGAGCTGCACCTCCCGAACTGGTCAGTTTGTCAATCTTCGTTTCCTCGCGCCACCTGCCTGACCTTTCCAGCTTTGCTGATCCTCTTTTCAGCGTGGCAGCCGGCGTTCCCATCCCACCACGGCAAACCTCTCCCACCACAACCTTCTTCTGTGATTGCGAACCTTTGCAACCACCAACCCTTCCGACCGCGAACCTCTCCAACCACGAATCTCCAACCACGAATTTCCGATCACGAATCTCCGACTGCGAACCTCTCCGACTGCGAACCTTTGCAACCACCAACCCCTCCCACCGCGAGCCTATCCGACCGCGAACCTCCGATTGCAAACCTCTCCGGCCATACCCCTGGGGCTGCGAATCTTCGCCATGTTGAAGCACGGCGATGCGCTCAAAGCCCCGCTCGTCGGTCCCATCGTTGCGCTCCTCGTGTGCCAATCCCTTGGGGCTACGGGGGCCACACATTTGGGACACAAACGCTGACCCCGTTGTCCCGTGTCAAACTGGCGATGGTGATGACCCTAGATGCAACGCAGCCGGACAAGAAATGCCCAAGCAGCCACTGAGCTCTTGTACGGTCTCAAGGGAGTCGGTTTACAAGTCCTTGCACCCAGGCTGCGGGCGGTCTTGCCACAGCCCTACGACGACCCTGTCGACCCCAATTGCCACCCGATCCCTGGCCAGGAATGGTGGTGGAGCAGACGCAGCATTGCGAAACTTCACACGAGCCCCATAATTGGGATCGAGAGGTCTGCAACAATTGGCCGAGTCGCCTGCGCATACCTACCTGCTGAACCTTGCCTGCCGAACGGTACTATCTTGGATGGGACCACCGGCATTCGTCAGAGCCCTCGCCGTTTTGGTCGTGACTGACACTGACAATGTCGCGGCCACAAGAACCACCATGATTGTGCTGCCTCCGCTATTGCCTGCCATGGACCTTTCCTTGGCCCCCCCCTGTCTCGTGCTGTCTGGTCTCCCCGAACCGCTCGACTCCCGTACCTTGATGTGCTTGACATTCCAGATTTCCAGCTGCCTTGCCCATGACTTGTGCCTCTCCCGCCTGGTTGATTGCCATCCAACGAGCGAGAGCGCGTCGATGAAGCCTTGGACTCGGAATCTGCACTGCGCCACCACGTCCACGCCAGGCCCTGAGCTTCAGCCACACGCCACTCAGAACAACGCCGTGGCTGACCCGCCGAATCTCAGCCAGCCCCGCCATTTCTGCACAGCAGGAAAATTGTTAGTCAACCTTAAATGACGACATCCCATCGTCGTAACGTGAACCGAACCGCGAATGGGTGGGGTCCGTAAAGCTCCTTTTGACATCAACAAAACCCCGACCGCACTATTTTGCCTTGCGGGAGACTCGATCGGATTGCGCCCCGAAGGACCGTCGCTGCCATACCATTCGCCATGAACAACATCAACTCATTCACAAGCATGGCTAATTCATGAACGCACAAAACAAGGGCTCCTGCTCTGCCTCGATTACCCTTACGCTGTCGCGACCAACCGACCATCGCCAGAGCCGGCTCGAGCAAGCTGCCTCCTATGCCTCCCGCTGCTTGCCACGGCACTTCCGCCAAGGTCCATGCCATCATCCATGAGCCCATCACAGTGTACAGAGTACCCAAAACCTGACGTCTCCAGTGCTTGACCACCCCTCTACAATAGGTACGCGCATTTCCACCTGGTGCATCAGGAGACACACTAACATGACTTCACAGTCCCTACACGCCGACGAGACGAACATGACAACACATACACCCAACGTCCGAACAACCCCACACCGTCACTCTGCCCTCGCCGCGATCCAGCCGACTCCCAAACCCATCCGCCGCTAGCAAAATTGCTAAGCGGCCCACCGTCTTCGCACAAGAACGATGGTCGACAAGAACACCACAATATACCCGACGGCGACCAGCCCGCTCTGCCACTGCCACTAGGAGAGGTTGAGCCGGCTGCTCACCTTCAGGATGATGGTGGGGAGGACTGGTGTCCCCAGCGAAGGCGCCATCCCGAGGTAGAGTCCAACGTAGCGGTGGAAGGAGGTGACCGACTCGTCTAGTTCCGCCGCTGTCGGAAAGCCGGACTTGGGGAGCTTCCGCCGCCCTCCAGCCTCGGCCTCGCCCTGGGTCGTTGGGGCCGGGATTGGAATGAGTATCTCGCGCTCGTCGATTGGGGGGGCTGGAGGGTGTTGCGCTGGCGCATTGGTCTGGGTCGGTGGCCGAGGGGACTGAGAGTCGGGGTGCGTTG
Organism: Colletotrichum siamense; assembly: GCF_013390195.1. Taxonomy (NCBI): domain Eukaryota; kingdom Fungi; phylum Ascomycota; class Sordariomycetes; order Glomerellales; family Glomerellaceae; genus Colletotrichum; species Colletotrichum siamense. Next base: position 284,651 of record NW_023501031.1, on the reverse strand, counting down.
ATTGAGGCTGCGCCAAAGGCTGAAGCTCCATTGCCTCACCTTGCGGCTGCCAGTTTGCCGCGTTGGCTGGCGAGGCGTGGTCGGGAGGCGCGACATCGGCAGGAGGCGCGACATCAGCAGGAAGCGCGACATCGGCAGGAGACGCGACATCGGCAGGGGTAGCTTGGCTCATTGGCTCCATTTTCTACAGGACAGATAAGCATGGGCGTGACACAGTGACAAGGGGGAACTTACCGTGTTTGCGAGCGAAGTTGAGTGGTTGGTTTGAGTAGTTGTTGGTGGGATTGTTGCTGTTGGCTCGTAGAGAAAGGGTTGGTGGTTGCCTGAGCTGCAAATTTTGATGGGCCGAACGACTTGTGGATGGCGAGAACTATTCTTAAGTGCCTCCTCTGCTCAAGATCAGTCCCCCAGGCAGAAGTCGAACAGGTTGTGCTCATCCACAGCCATGGCCCAGCTGCAGAGCCACCAACCCCATATCTCAGTCAGTGCCCGAGACCTCAAAGGCCTACGGAGCACTTGCAATGGTGAAGGGGCGATGCTTCTGCTGCTGCTGCTGCCGCCGCCTCCGGGAGACAAGGACGGTCAAAGAAGCAGCAAGACAGTGACAGGTTTCTTGCATGCCTGCATCAAAGCAGCCACCTCAGACCCAAAAGACCAAATCTCCCACCACAAACAAACCAACAACTCCAGTCTGTAGATAGCTGGCTTGGTGCCTGAGGACCCCATCCATCTCATGCCACGACAAACAAAACTCACATCAACACTGCGGATGACTGGGTGCCTCAGGATCCCATCCAATCCCATCCGACGTACCTTACGCGCCTTCCACCCAGTGCCTTCCCTTCACATCCTCACAGCCCCACTCACCATTCACCTTCAACCAACAAACGCTCCAACCTCTCACCCATCTTCCTTCCACCACAACGCAGTGCACACTCTTCACAACCCAAGCACATCACCACCTCCCACGCAACCAAGAATCGCATCGCAGACACCACCGCCATGAAGCCAGAGCAGCAGCTGAGCGATCTCATTCGAACCTTCCCGGGCCCCGACGCCGACACTACTGCTGTGCGTTCCTAGTTCGAGCGCATCATTAGACGTCGCCAGGTGGATGTCCCCGCAAACTGGCGCCTTTGCTTGACCGGCTACGAGATGAACCACCCAGGGCTCACTGAGAGCAAGGTCCAGCAGACTCTGCAGTACTATGGCCTTGACACCCTTGGTGCCCAGTACCTTGCCCAGGATGTCCTCCATTGTCGCAAGGTCAGTCTTTCTTCCCTTGCACAAGTCTTCACCATGCCAACTTTGTTGCTTTTGCTAACTTGTCCCTGCCTCCTTTTAGAACTACGACTACTACAAGATGCTCGCTGAGAAGGAGGGAACGGTCTGGCCCCCGAAGGATGTCATGCAGGATGGGAAGGCGGGACTGGTGGCAGACCCCTCCACCATCATCTGGACCATTTTCGGCATCATGCTGGCTTTGGCCATCCTCTACTGCCTCTACATCAAGGTTGACGCCTGGCGTCACCCCCAGCTCTGAGTTGGGCAGACTTCAAGCGCCAGCCGAAGTTATTCGGGTACTCGGACAAGGAATGGGTGGATTCGAAGAAGAGGGCATACCCGCGTGGGCAACTGCGCCAGCCAGGCAGCTGGAATGGTAACACACGGCCAGATGAGCTCAAACTTTGCTGTTTCGCAGGATAATTTCTCAATTTGACATGATGGCCACCACCAGTTGTGTTTCTCAAGTTTCCTCCGTGTCATGTTGTGACGTATTGATCGCTCTTGCCTTGCATAATTCCAGTCTGGATCTGGGTCTCCAACTCGATGGTCTCCCCGTGGTAGATGGAGCGTCCTGATTCTCAAAGGGGCCGCGGACGCGTTGAGTCTCGGTTTGTTCTGCCGCACTGGGCCGTCATCTCCAGCCACACCTTCCGTACGCCACAGCTTCAGACCGCCGACGCGCACCGCAGAGACAACACACAATTATTTACACTCATGCCGTTCCCACCTGTCTTTCGCATGGCAGACCCTGAAGATGAGGCTAAGAAGTCACTGACCAAACTTGTCGAGTGTACGCCAGCGCGGGGCATCTTGAAGGCAGACGAGGCGGACGAGGCGGATGTAACATCTGCTCCCGGCAGTGAATCGGATGCACCTTCTCTCCATCGCAGTCCTTTGCTGACCAGTCGGCAGGGGATGATCCTACAGACGACCTCGGAGCTGGCGCGCTGTGCCGCACCCCCCAGCGGGAACCGCTCTTCGGGGATGGACGCGCGTTTGGGTCGAGTTCATGACTGCAACCTCACGAAAGCCTGACGGCGAGAGGCGAACACTAGCTAGAGGAGAGGCACCCGATCCGAACATTCAACGATTGTTTGATGGCCCGCGAAGCTTGTCGGCCGACTAGAGTCAGATTGAGTGGTGATTTGAGGGGCAGAGAAGAGGCTTTGCTGGAAGCGACTGCGGCAAGACACAGCCAGAACTGGGCGCCTTACATCATGACGAGAATACGCCCCTTCCATCCCTCGTCCAGGAGTGACACACTCTCGTGGCCAAAGATCCTCTCATGCCCGGTCAAGCCGAGGCTCCCTCCCTGAGTCGCACTCTCAACTGGAGCCTGAAATCCCCCAAAGTTACAAGCGAAGATCGACTACCACTTATCGTTCCGTTCCTTGGGAGTCTTCGCTCTTCCATATTACATCTCCATCAACTTCGGCCACCCTCTGGAGGATGTCTTGAACCACTTCAAGTCGGCAGCGCCATCCCGACCGTCTCCATGACCCCCGACCGTCCAAGCCCGCTCATCTTCCCCAACCACGCGCTTCAGTTGACAATTTGTCTGCTCTTCGGAGCAGATAAAGAGAGCCTGTGAAGCATGATAGGCACCTTGCTGTCAGATATTGGCGTCTTCTTCAGAACCAGCACTAATACCCCCACAAACGCCAGCATATCGATCGGCCAACTCCAACGGCAAAATAACAGAAGTATAAGCCATAAATGGAACGCCATCGCTGACAGTCTTCTTTTTTCGTTTCTGTTCGTTCTCCTTTCAACGGCTCATCTACGCCTGCAATGCCTCTCTTCCTCTGTCCTTCCACGCATGATTGCAGCCGGCACGCCATGCACTATCGCAAGCCTGCGGGGAGTAAGATAGCACGAGCTTCCGCAACGGAAAGACAAGCATCCTCACGCTGCAGCCGTTATCGAAGTCGAGGAGAGGCCCGCCAGTGTACTTAATAGCCTCTACCCATCCCACCGCTCGGGCTTTGAGTGCCTCCTCTATGGGAACCTCTCTTCCACGTGTCTCGCAGCGAGCATATCAATATCCGGTTCCCACCGTCATACGCCACGGCCCCTTGGCCGCTGGGCTTCTTTCTGTTCACCTAAGGACACCAAAACCACTACAGTCACCCTCAACGCCCCTCCTTGAAAGGCTCACACTCCTCAAGTGGCGAAAGGCCCATGCCGATTCCCATCCCCTGTCCTGAGTTTCTCCAGTCTGTTTCGAGTCTGAGTCCAAGTTTGAATCCGACTTCAATGGGTTGCTGCAGCGCGGCCAACGCTTGTTCGACACGCCCTCCGAGCAGCTTTTTGGACCGGCCAATCGCCGGCAAACTGTCTGCCCATCCACATCACCCAAGAACCGCATTCATTTGAGCAACACCTACCGGTCGACCTACTATCCCATCAACTATGATACACGCAGCAGTTTCAAGACAAACAAACATGATGGGCAGCCTGCGTTGGCGATGTCGCTTGTTCTACACTCGCTCTCGGCCTCCACACTCGGCCCTCCGACACTGGCTTCTGCCGTCTCGCTTTGGCAACCTGTCCAACCGATGGCTTCTGAGATGCATCTCTTGGGAGGCGTTATTGCCTTCTGACTTGGGTCTTCATCACAGCAGTCTTCTGTTCCTACGGCATCATGAACTGGATGCATCATACAAGCACGTCGTCATGTGATCCTGTTCCATCAGCGGCAATCACCATGCTCGTGCGAATCAAGGCAAACCAGCCAGCACCAAAAGCGATCAGAAACAATTACTTCCTTGTTCAGCGGTCATCGTCTTTTCTGCAAACCAGAAGACGATATCCCGCATGTCTGGGAAGCACTCAAAAGTCAACCCATGCCGCCGCTCGGCCTTCGCTCCCCCTTGAGGAGACGACCGATGTCTCGGCCAGCTGACGTGAACCCCCATCCTCAACTCATCGACGCTTGCTCTAGGTGACAACTCGATTAGCATCTGACGCCGCTTTATGCCAGGGAGCCAACAGTTTTGGCGGTGGGTTTGAGCAAGCCAGGGGAGCGGTCTCGCATTGGCAAACGCGATGCCGAGCAACCTAGAGACAACAGCCTGTCTTGAGGCAGGATATCGGACGTGAAGATGACAACTTACCACCACAACACTCATCCACGTAGGCAGCAACTTGCTTCAGATCCGACTGGCGATACCAAGCCAGCGATGGTGAATCATTCTCCTCATCTTCACATCTTCTCCTGTACCGACCGCCCAATTACTTTTGTCCACAAAATGACTACAGACCTGCCTGCTTGTCACCCTCAGAGTTTCCACCATAGACGTCCATTAACCTCCATTATCCATCTGTCTTCCAGCTGCCCTTGGCCTCCAGCATCCCTGACTGAAACCTTCGGATCCTGTAGATGCTTGCGCGGCGCATGTGCTACGCGGATGTATAACGGAAACACCACCAGCCCTGCTGACGAATATCTTCGGTATCCCACGTTGTTTTCAAGAAGGGACTTCTGCCATTAGGAAACGATTGTTAGTTGAGAGCCTTTCTGTTCACTGGCTGGCACATTTATCGCAAAGACCCTTTCTTCCAGCCAGCATCTCCATCCATGGCCGCCTCCAGATGGATGCGCTGACAACGTCAATTCTATCACAGACGCCGAGGTCCCCAATCTAGATCTCAGCCGTGAGGTGACAGGATCTGAGCCGTCTTCTGGAGGTGATTATCAGAGGATGCGCTGCCAGCACGACATCGCCCTTGCATCTTTGCGTCGGCCCGTCACCGCTGCCTTCACGCATTGTTGCTTCCTGATCTCTGCTTCTTACTTACACCTTGACGTTTTATATTTGCAAGTCTTCCACCTCCGAACTCTGACTCACGTTTCTCAACTTCAAATGTGCCAATTTAATTTCACCCCGCATCGCAACCTCTTTCTTCCCTTCTAACTTTTCTTCTTCGCAGTTTGCCGCCTGGAGGCGCACCTTGTTGACTGCCGTATGACTCTCACGGGGAAATATTCGAGGGCCAGGATGGCTCGCAACCTCTGTTCTGCCGACATCCACCCCTTCGTGCTATTGTATCCATGTTTCATCGTCTGCGCAGATCGCGGCCTTTATCTTGGCTATGGATGGGAACCGTGGCCCAAGATCTCTTGCTTTCTCGAGCCCCGCGAAGCGGAAATACATAGGCCAGAATAGAAATGCCTGGAAGATGGCATCTGCCAACGCCCAATTAGCCCTTCTTCCAGCAACCTATCCGCCGACGTCCATCGAATCCCGACCTTCTCCCGCTTCTCGTTGCATGATGTTGTCAATGTATTGTTTGTCCGCACCGAGCTCTCTCGCCGTATTCATGGTTTCCACCATTGGATATGAAGTTGGATTCAGCCTCACCGAAACATGTCTGCTGAAAGACTCTCCAAGCCGAATAAGATTTGACGTCGCCAACTGTGAGGTCCCCGGCACACAACTCCCGGCATTCATTAGTGACAGCTGGACATTCGCACCGATTTCTGGGATTCTATCATTACGGTGTTTGCCCTGAATTCCAGAGATGGTCCCCGTGTATGAGACTTTGCATGGAGCCCAGATGAATGGCAGAAGACGCTGTATCTGGCGAGACTGTGTTGATCCGGTTTGCGCGCCTCTGGACCTCGCCATCATGGTGACTGCTGCAGCGACGATGAGGAATGAGGTCGTGGTGGGAGTGGACGGCACAACACCCAAAGAAACATAGTTGGCGAGCATTCAAATTTAACATGATGGTTATTGCCGTTGGCCGGTGCTTCTATTTTGCCTTTGTGGCAGTGAGGAGACGACTGAAGGCGAATGCTGGGCGCTGATAATGTCCTTAGAATATCTTGTTCCCGGAAGCATCTTCACATATCTGGGAGGGGCGAGGCGCAACAAGAGAGACACAGATGATGCTGCCGAGAAGATCAAGTTTCTCCTTCCAATGGACTTTGTGTCAGAAAATCTCCATGGTCACGTTTCTTGACTATTTTGATCGTGAATTAAAGTTTACGATATCAGCTCTGGTTCTCATGTCCGATCGTCCGACTCCAAGAATTTGTTTCCGCGATGTAGTAACTATATACTTCGGTCCTGGAGCGATCTCATCCCGACTCAAGTATGGATGTCAAGTGCCGTAAGTCTCAATATGATACAAATGAGGGAGCGTACTTCCGCTGCACTCTCAGTAATAACGGACAAGGATGCAAATGGATTCGTCTGGACTCAAACGGGATGGATGCAAGGCCAAAGTCAGGAGATCACTCAAAGCATGCCTCAACCGCCACCACTTTGAGACCCTCTCACCGCCCATTTGGAAGGCAAAAGCTGTCCCGCCAATCGGAGCATATTCTCAGATTGCCATGTGCAGTGATTGAAACCTCAAGAGTAATGAGAGAGTAAGAGTCTTCGGGTCGAAAGTCAGGTCTCCTGATCCAAAACTCGTGCAATGACATGTCCCATCGGTCTTGCGACACACACCAATGGAAGGCACCAATAGGTCTTTATTGGGAGCGCACAAAGAGGCATTTTCGCGCCTTAATAATAATGAAAAGCAAATGCGTTCAGGCCAACTTCGTTGACTGACTCAACGACGGCCTCTTCCGCTTGACGCTCCGCAGCGATCCTGAGCCGTTGGAGACTAACTGTACCAGAGCTAACGGCAGAACCTCGAGCATAACAATGGAGCCTGGCGAACCACATAAGCTTGAAACACCGCTGTCATACGAATTGTATACCCTTGTCCTTTTTCCGCTCTTCGACCCACAACATCATGATTTGAGACCTCGCAATACCTCTTCGGATTGCAAGAGGAAAGCGAAACAAACGTAATCTCAGGGCCTGATCATATGAGCCACTGGAATTCAGAGACTTCAGATAGACACAGAGGTATCTCAAGTGGCAGCTAAGGCCAGTTTGCTGCTACAGACCAGGTCTCACGGGCGACGGATAGTGGAGCTGATATCGAGCATGAGTGCAAGCCACACTCTCACATTCATTAACGAATCCACGCGGTCCAGTATGATCCCGAATCTCAACGAGAATGAAGATTCAGAGGAGAGGAACTGGATTTATGAAGCTTTCTTTGGCGAGGCACTCTTCGCGTGATGGAGTGCAGAGGGTCGATTTCTTGTCGATTTCTTGTCGATTTCAGATACAAATTCAGTGCCAGATTTGAGGCTGTATGGGAATCAGTATGTTCTTGAGACCGTGTTGGTCACTTCTGATATTCGTAAAAGTTGACTTTTGGTTTCAGCAGATTCATTCGACACGGAGACACTGTCATTCCGCGAGCCATTACCTTATTACCGTTTCTGCTCTCCAATGCTTTCAGGTCAGTTGTCTGGCTGCGTACGATCGGAGGACGCTTTGAGGGGGATGGGAAAGACGGCTGCCCTCGGCCGAAACATGTTTGGCGCGAGCGTGGGAGGGGGACAGTCTCAATCCCCGGCCGATGACAATGAGCACAGCTAGCGGGACGAGGTCCCCGAGAAGGCCGAGTACTCGGAATTGGCTTTTGCTTGGGAAAGAGGGCAGGGATAGAGGGCTGAACGCAGATATGGGTGATACGGTTCATATTTGTGTGGTGAGAACGCATATTTCCATCTTTTGTTTCTCATGGTTTTGGACTATGATTTGTGCCCCTCATCTTTTGTTCACAGGCGAGGCTTGATGGAACGTTTGCAACGCACTACCAGGAGCATGTTGCATGGGAAGAAACAAACAATTTCAATTCCTTTGTGTAGTTCAGGTCTGTGACGAATGTCAGGCGAGTCCTTGGACAAAACGAGGGAGGAGGGTGAGGAACAGGCAAGCAGAATGAGGCTTCTATTTGCGTAAGCTGGGTAGATTATTCATATCACTCCTCAAGTTGATTGACGTCCATCAAACTTCGTGGCAAGAGGCCTTGGGCGCCGCAACAGCCGTCGACCGCAAAGAAAAGCCAAAGCTCAGTCAACGCTTTCTTTATGCAGTTCAACCTATTGAGGTGTCCGAACCGTCCGGCCTGAGAACACTACTTCGAAACTGAGACGTACTGACTTCCACTTCACCTCAAGCACTGTATCTGAGGAAGATGATGCGAAAAGGCCATCCCATAAGTAGTAGTTCCAGCTCCATATGCTGCTTCAGCCTTGAGACAATCGAGGAACAAGATGAATAGACGGCAATTCAGTATCGCAACCTTTCATGACAGCAAATTTCACCGAAGCCAAAAGGATACGCCGTGCTTGATGATTTTGTCGCAGGCACGCATAAGTATGATCCCTTCAATGCTGTGCAATACGAGCCACACCGATGCCTGTTTTGTGTGTTGTTCCAATGGTCTCGTGGATAGCTGACACACTCAATTTCTCACAGGATGGCGAAGCTAGGGTAAATCGCCGACGAGGGCTTCTGAGGACAAGTCTCAACTAATATTCAAAGTCGAGAAGGAGGGCTAGAAAGTTCAAGCGAGCAAGATGTCTTGTTACGTGTTTGATCCCGATAGTAACGGATGTTTGGCGTCAATGGCGTCAATTACTTTCCAATAGGAGCCCTCGACGTGAGTAATGGGTTTTGGCGAGCTCGACAAGTTTCAATTCAGATCAGGCGGTTCTTGCGGTGGAAGATGAGCCCTTGAAATCATACGGTCACAGTCGGAAGATAGAATTGCTGGCCCTGGGTCCAATGGAGGTGTTGCGCGACGGGGCTGACACCGGTTGAATCAAGATTGGCTTGTAAAACAACCGTCGGCCGCCTTTCTACGATGTGAATCCTTGAGCTGACCATCTTGTGGGTTCAAATATGCGAGTAAAGCGACATCCAGGGCCAGGTTGGCTTGGGTTTGGTGACGGACGTCATTGAAAGACAGCCATTGAAAGATGCGAAAGTGAGAATCCCACTTCGCTTTGGCGCAAGAACGACTAGTGAGTACCCGCAGGAGTAGGTCTACATGAAGACACACACGGCAACTCGTTTGGAGACAGATGTCACTTTACACAGTGGGTTCACAAACAAGAAAGTGTTCCCCTGCTTACGACTTGTCTTAACTTTGCCTGAAATACAGATCTTTGTTAAGAACGTCTTTTTTTACTGGCTTTCTCGCAGTGATACCATCAAGCACGAGTAAATAATCTGCGTAGAAACAGGGCCATAAGACCCGATAGGCATCCATTACTGACGCAAGTTTTCCAACCCCCTGCCGCTATTCTCAGTCTGTAGCTGGGTGAAATCGGAAAGCCCGAGATAGAAATTCCCTCCAGTAGTGTCAGCATCAATGGAATAACGAGAAGGGAGACTCATCGAGCATAAATGACAAAATTTATGGTGGATACAAATTTATGGTGGATACAAATTTATGGTGGATACTGGCTTGGTTTTAGGTGCAAAGAATAGCAGATGGTTTCCAAGAACAACGAAGAAAGGATGTTGAGAGTAAATGGGATGACAGTCATCGTCTTCTTCAACTTCACAGCCGCATTGACGACGTCCTCGTCGCTCTCCTGGCCGTGGACTGGAATTTTGTTCGTTGCAATCATAAAGCGGTGAAAGGTCAAAGATTGAACAAACTTACAAAGCCTTCGAGAAATGTAGGCCTAGTTGATTCGCTATTCCATGTATGCAAGTAACACACCCTGGCCCTCTACAGATCCCGATATTGCTCGTCCGCTCGTGAGAATACAACCAAACTTGCTTCTCGATCCTGGATCACGCCACCACAAATACAGGAGAACTCGAGATGCCGTCCACTTTGCCAAGATGTCGTTTGGTCTTTGCAAGCTTTCGCCATAATCCACATGTCTACGCAGGGGCCAATTACCATGACAGCATCCAATACATAGCTCAAAGGGCACCCAAATTTACCAGACGGCATTTACCTAAGAGTGAACATCGCGTCCGATGACTGCCCGAACACATCAGTGACCGTCCAGATTCGCAAGCCCATCCAAGCATACGTTCGCGAGGGGTCCAGACGCTGTAGCCCTGGAATTGTCGAATTACGCAACAATAACATTAAAAACTCCAACGTAATGAGAAGCTACACATTCTGGCATTTACCAGGGTCGCGAAGAATGGCTGGGGTCCAAAGTAAAGAACTGATGAAAGCAAGCATCGGAAAGGGCGACCGTCACTAATGGTCTGAGTTCTATGGGATTTCTGTGAAGTTATCAGTCAGTGGGAGCGTCAGATTTCTTGAGATTCGGAGCAGCTTTGAGAATTAGATCCCAGGGTCAAGGCTCAACCTCAACCTCATACGGAAGCCAACACGCTGTGCCCGAAGGCGGTGTCCTATATACCAAATGGAATATTGGAAGGGGGAAAGCTCAAGCTCAACACTTGGGAAGCAAGGCTCATGGTCACCTATTCTCCATCGCATGTACCCAAGAATGTGGTCATGCTATCAATCCCTTCTAGAGGCCAAATCGCCATTAATATTGTCTCGGATGGAACATGCAAAGCTAGCAAAGCAAGTTTGAGTCGAATCATTGCGCCTTCCGTGATACTTGATGGGACTTCCGCCGTGTTTATTGCCAGACTCGCAGACTCGCAGACTCGGGAATGATAGCAAATTCTTCTCTGCCCAGACACACGCTGCGCACGACAACCACAACCCAGCCCGCGAAATCCTGGACTTCAATCGTTTTGCGGGGTCTGCTCCTACTTCAACTTTTGTTGTCAGCTAACGAAGAGATTCTCCTTATCAATCCTCTCAAGTCATTGATTTAACCCGGACCCGAGGCCTCCATTCGACATTCTCAATCGTGGGGTTGAAACACCAGAATGATCCAAACAAGAACGACAATATAGAGGAGTTGTATTCAATGATTCCAGGGCTGCTTTAACCGGTGGCAAGATTACCTTTCACTTGGGGATCATGCTCATGAAGCAAAAAATAAACAACAAGGATGGATTGCCTCAGACGTGCTACTATTCATGCCCTTCGACTATTGTTCGTTTTGGAATTGAGATTCCACCTTTCTATTGAATTCTAAAGTAGTCCGGGGGCGGAGTCGTTCTGTAAAAACTCGACCTGAATCCCCTTCAAAGTGCGTCGAATACTGACGAAGCAATCGTCCAGGAGGCATAGTACATCTTCCGAGGCCAGGTCCCTGCGTCTCGATGGTCTACCTCGGGTTCACGCTCAACTTGTCACTCTTTCAAGTGACCCCCGTATGGAATCAATCAGCGAGTGTTGATGTCAGCCTCAAGGCCGGAAACCTCAACGCTCCGAAGAGTGAGAAAGCCCAAGTCTTCAGTTAATAAGCATCTGACAACTATCTGACATCTTCAAGTCTCTGTTATTTCTTTTATTCAAGACTCCTGCCTCCCTTCTGACATTATCCGGCTGGCACCGGAAACACAGAGATTCTTCCGACACTGATCTTGTCTTCAGAAATTCTCATCGCCTTTCGGCACTGACGAAAGGACTGCCAAATACCACTACTCTGGGGTTCAGGGGCTTGCAACCCCCTCATTAGCGCCATACTCAGCAATAGAGCGGAGGGGGCTGCGAAAGAACATGCCTCGGCAGAAGTTTGCAAACGTATACATGGATGTTGAGATGAGCCTTCACCACCGGGTACCTCGATCAGCATTCGTATCGTTCCAAGTCAGTTAGAGCTATGCGGTCGCGAGAGGGGAGCTGCTCGACTACCCAGGGAAACCAAAAAGAAAAAGACACGAAATAGCTCTCGCTGGTTTATGACAAGCCACAATCGGCTCAAAATGAGCTGCTGTCATCCCGCCCAAATGGAAAACGTTACTGAACCTACATATACTCGAATATTACTGGCTTTGGTAGAGGTTGTTGAGCTTGTTGGTGCGGTGAAGTACGGCCGGTTTTCAACGATGTAAATGGGTGCAATGAAGCTGCGAATATGATAATGATCACAGCTCAGGCTACAAGAAATTGAAAAAACCTCGTGGGCAGGACGCCTCCGAGATGTGTGAGCTGAAGTCATCAGCAACAAAAAGCTGCCTAGATTATTTTTCTAAGTCTTTCGACAACTGGGATCGATTTTCGCGATGATCCTTGCCAATAAACAAGCTCTGTCATGTAATATCAAAGCCAGAGCTACTTTCAAAACATGACCACTATATCGTCTAGCCGTTTCACATAACTAAGAATCTCCTTGAATCCAATGATCGGTTCCGTCCAGCCGTGCCATCCAGTGCAACAGTCCGTTTACTCTTGCATAACCGGGTGACTGTTGGTCTCCAATCTTCACAACGTGACGCTATTTCTTCTCCGACGAACGTTATTCATCTTGGTGCTCTCTCCTCCGGCTTCTGTCACCGTTGTTAGCACTTGTGCTAAGATGCGACAATTTTATTAGGCGGACATGCTTATAATTCTGGGTTTGGATGACAGTGCACTGACCAAAAGCTGCGTCTCTGCATCAGCTTTAACCTGTCTAACGCTGAGGTTGGTCTTCCATTTGAACCTTTGGCTGTTAGCGGACAGGCACTCCTAACTGTTGACAAGGTCGGACTCGGATATCTCTTATGCCTCGATATGCAATTATCTAGCCACCGAGTTCCCGCTTCTTTTTCAATATGCGGCCAGGTAAGACCGAAGTTCTACTACGTAAAAAAGCCAGCTCTTTGAGGATCTCCATGAAGCAATGTGAACTAGCACTGATGCTCTGTTGGTAGGTCTGGTCAGACACTTTAGACAACGGTTCTGAGGGATACAAGAAAAGCCTACCATGGCCGAATAGCTTCACGCAATGACCGAACCTGGCAAGCTAGTCAGAATGTCACAGTTCTTCGTCGTGTATCAGCCTCAGCAACGCTTGAGTGAAGCAAAGCCGCCGTTCGTGCCAGCTGGTGTGGTAAGGCCATTAACATCGTCTTCAATTCGCATTGGGAGGTTGTTGTTGAATGTGACGATGAACCTGTCAAAAGCGCGATGGATACGAGGCATCGCAAGCCTCGAAGTGCATGTTGGCAACGTCGGGATTCAGGAGGGTGATCGGCATTAATACAGTGCGTATTTATCGACAGATTGAAGGCTTTCAGCGGAATAGCGGGCGACATAGGCTATTTGTGGTGGCTGGTCTGTGGGTCTAACGGAAGACAGTCTCAGCCACATGCTTTGTTAATCGAAGAGTGCTGCAGATTATGCGTCAGACTGGCTTTTAAGGGTTTAAGAAAAGATTCTTTCCTCATTATGATTATGCTAGTAATTACACCACGGCCTGATGTCTCTATCAGTCTTAACTATAGGCTTACAGCTAGTTATAAGTGCAATATAGCGCGACCGGTTTATGTTTCTAAAGTTAGTTGATAATGTTTTTTATTAAAACTTAGGCTGCGGTTTATCTAACCTGAAAATCAGGAATAGGTTAGAAAATCAGCAGTTACTCTAAAAGTTAGTAGGTGGTTGAAAAGTAAGCAAGAGATCGAAAAACTAGTAGGTCGAATACTCAGTAGGTCGAATACTTAGCAGGTCTAATTATTAACAGGTCGGATACTTAACAGGTCGAAAAGTTAGCAGGTTGAAAAACTAGCAGCTAGTCTAGATTAGCCGTCAAGCGCCCACTAGAGATCTGAATACCTGCTTGAAAAAGAGAAAGCTTAGAAGCATGTCCGCTCTTTATTAAGAAGATATCTAGAAGAAGTGAAGCGAAGGGGGTTTTGATGGTTATGTCTTTCTTTAGGACGCTTATGGGTAGCAAGGCATGCGACTTTCTAGCCATACTACTTGTTCCCTGGTCATTCTGTTCGAATCACTGTGATGATAGATTTGGTTCTTGGGTGAGACTGTTTCGCAAGCCTCCACTGACTTTGGTATGAGGATGGATTCGTTCCAGATTGTTGTCATTAGGCCTTGCGAGCACCTTGACCCCGACATTCCAGGTCTTGGGCACTTCGTATGACTTGAACGCCGCACCCCGAGTCCGCCGTCGTCACAACGCACCGAAATGATTTACCTTCAAGTCCGCAGGCTGTGTTCAACGCTTGACTTCACTGATCCATGATCGTGGCGGGCCTTCGGTCAGCTGAGAACAATACAGGTATTTCCTCGAAGTGCTGGATGATGATGCTGCGGTTGGTAATCTTAGTTGCTGTTCTTGTCAACGACAGGAACACAATTTGCATGGCAGCTTCCAAGGCTCATGCCCCTTGATGTACTCCCGTCACCGTGTCTTCAACTCATTATACGGTTCTCGGACACTCTTCGAAGCTTAGTCCTAGCCGCGAATGCTTCTTCGACAATCCATCGCAGAATCACCATCGGGGAATGCCGATGCCGTGGAGACTCCTCTGGAGCACCTCACAGTGGCCGAGTATTTGCAGTGCCCACCACAAGACCACTTCGCGGGTCTTCCGGCCGTCTTTGGCAACCTGGAAGACAACCATCGGCCTCAGTTCTCGGCGTATGGCACACTGATACTGCGACGTTATAAAACTCTCTCGGCGCATGACTCCATCTGCAGACTTGCACCGGAACCAACCAACCAATCGCAAGCACGCAATGAGAGCGAACATCCAACCCGAGTTTTTCTTTCTTCCTAATTCCCTGCACACCAAAACTCACATCCATTTGAATGATGAAATTTCCACCTCCATCATCGATTTCCTTACCCCAGGAAGGGAGCGTGACATACCACAACGTGACTTTCTCCTGTCTTTATCCGTCTCACCAAACGAATAGACCACGATGATGGAGTCGCCCATAGCTATACGAAGTTCCATCTTCTGCGAGAATTCCATGTTTTGGAAGCATCAGGTAGCTTGTGTTCCGTGGATGACCAAATCGGGACGTACCCAGTCGATCAAAGCATGTGTGATCATACCGCGCCTCCATTCCATCGACTCTCTCCCCCAAACCGCATTATTACTTCAACATCTCCCTCCCGGGGACCGATCGAAAGTCAGACGATGGATAACAGCAAGAGTCCTCGAACTTCAACCATCATTCACATGAATTCCGCCTTACTAAATGCTCCACAGATCCAGGCTCGGAGGACATCTCCGTCTTCCTTACTTTCCGGTAGCAAACAGGGATGATGAACAAGAAGCACTGACATTCTCGCAATTGTCACAGTGGCGCTCCTTCATCATGCGACCGTGCGATGAGTCGTCTTGTAATGTTGCGCCTCGACAAGTTAATGCGAAGGCGTCCAAAACCCAGGGCTTGAGGATGCAGCAAAACGGGGACTCCAGGCTACTATGGAACGCTGAAGACTGTCGACTCGGTGACGGATTCAATAGGAAGGAACCGTGCCAGACCAAAAGAAAGTATTCGGCGTGTGGTATGGCAGGACGAGGCAGAGCCTCTTCGGGGTTGGGATGCATTTGCCGCGCTTCTGAGCTATGTCTGCAGCAGTGACATGATCAGCAGAATGTGACCGACAACGCCATTGAAAGAGGGCTGCCTTATATTCCGCCAGCACGCCTTCAACAGTCGAGAACACGTTTTTCAACGTTGCGATGCACCGCCACAAGCACTTTGCGGCCAGGGGATCCAGATCCCGGCCTATGAGGCCAAGAGGCAGTGAGCAGCGACATCCTAAATGCCCCCTTCCAAGCATCTCATGTCTTTAGCACGAGCACCATTCCACGCTATAGTCTGTCCCGCATGGGCGGTTTTGTCTGTGACCAAGGCGCAAGAGAGGTTCTTCCAACCTTCTGTAGGGTGAGAGTGGGAGGGACACCTGTCTGGTGGGCGTGGTAGAAGGGGTTGGAAGATGTGGACGGCGGACGGTCCTTCGCAGAAGCAAACGGCTTCCATGCCATATTGCTGGTTTGGTGCTGATGGAGTGCCGAAATTCAAAGACCATCACCCCAAAGAGGTCGACAGCGCTGGTCTCTGTAGTGCAGATGATGTCGAAGGGCAGCTTTGTTGGTGGTTTCATCCTTGGCCGCATCGACATGGGTGACTCATGCTGGGGACAGCTTTGGAGGGCGAGGACGTTGTCGGAGTGGACTTTTCACGGATAGCGACAAACGACGCAGCTTTGATGCGCACCAAACGGGACTGGCACCGATGGCCTCACCAGGGGTTACCCGCTCTCATCTACGCCAAATGATCGAAAGTGGACCCCGACTCAACGAGCAAGGTCAGGTCAGGTAGGCAGGCGGACTCTCGGCAGTCGTTGATGCAAAGTTGTTGTTTCCAAACAGGCCAAATGTGCTGCACGTTCGGGCCTGTGGGCACCTTTTCGACCGCGGGGTGACGTTGACGCAGCCCGCACGGTACGTCCCTACGGTATATCACAGTTCAGGGGTGTGGGTAGCTGAAAGCCCACTACCTACAGGGTACCTAAGGGTAGTAGGTAGCCGATAGTCAGCTACCAACACCGGGATCCCACACTTCTGATTGGCCCGCTCTTCTCCATCATCAGCCACCCATTGACAGCCGGGTTTTGTTTGTCGACGATCGAAATGACTGATGTGCCGGCAATTGGAATCACAGTGAGGGCTTTTGGCGCCCATTGCATCACTGTCTGTCAGGATGAGCGGGCGCCACGGTGACCGATTTCTTTCTGTCGCGGGCCCGGGGATGAACAGCGCTACCGAGCTTGGTGCAGCCGCCCACAGGCTGCCGATGGTCTCACGCAGGGAAGCGAACACGGAACAAGATGCCGCGGGAAAAGCCTACGCTTAGGGGACGGCAATTGAAGGGAATAAGGAAGATCATCTTAGTACGCCATGCACTTGTTTGCCTGTTCCAACGCAGTGCACTCCTTCTCAAGATCAAGCGCCCGCACACCCGAGCCGGCACGACGCATCCAACGTTCGTTTTATTTTGTTTTTCGCACAGGCGGCACTGTCTTTCTTGCGTTCGGGAATTCGTCGAGATCTCGGCGATGGCAAAAGTCGGAGGATTTCGGGGTGGGGAAGGGGGCATCGGTGGCTGCTTGGCGGGAAATGTCAGCGAAGAACTCCAATCAATCGAGAGAAATCAGGCAAAGCAATTTACTCACACATCGAAGATCGACTAGACTAGCAGACTCTTCTCCCATGGTGCAGTTGTGTCGGCGCTTTTGAATTGAAGCACCAGAGGGACGATGGCCGGTGATGGTGGGCCCTACGTAGACTAGGCGAAGAACAATGATTCTTGGGCTTGTCCAAAGCAGCAGGCATTATTCTGGCATTTATAGCCCCCAGTTGATGGTGCGCGAGGCGGGCCGAGCAGTCGGTCGCGCGATGTTTGACGATGGGTGGTGTTGAGGTAACGTGGAGAAGACATCGGAGAGTTCAAGCGACTCTAATAGGGGTATCCCTGCCACGGGTCGGGCCGTGCCGCTGCCAATTTTGCACCGTTGGACACGCCGAAAAGGCTGTGGGACCTGTCCTCAGTGTTGAAGAGGAAGACGGGACTCATAGTGGAGGGACCGGGGGGCAAGCGCTCAATGAGGCGGTCACACTGCCTGCCCAACTGAGCTGGCTCCACAATATTGGAGCTTTTGGTCTGTCATCTCACCACACCTCAACACATGGATGCTCGTGCCCGTCTTTGCTTACCTGAGAGCGTTTTTGGAGACACCCAGGAAGGTCGGCTCGTGCATCATTTGGGCGTACTTGTTCTTCGGGACAAGGTCGAGCGGCGAGAGCGACTGATTTGATCAAGCCGCATGCATGTCTTCGGCTTGGTTTGCTGACGGGCCTAGAGATTGAGGAGGTCAGAGCGGCGCGGTTTACATGATGGGCTCAGGAGCGCTAGTATTGGTATCGTTGGCGGAGGGGACACGATGAGGTCCAAGGTGGGTTGCAGGTGACATGACGCTAAGAACCGTGACACCGAGATGACAAAGGGCATGGAAGCCGGAGGACGAATATTGAGAAGCAGGAACACGGGGGCGGGTGGATCTCCATGTTCACCGCCGGGATGGTTGCCTGATGAGGGACCGGGCTGGGAGTGACGCAGAGAAGGCAGGTAGGCACCTTGTTGAAGACGAGGCAAGAACTTTGAAGGCAGGTAGCCACCCATGTGCCTGCCTCCTCGACCATTCACAGTGTTACCTAAGGTAGGCAGGGACATGTGGGGCTGGTAGGGGCCAGTGATTCAGTGTTGCCACAACACTGTGAAGGGTCCCGTCACATGGCCGGTGCATGCACCCTTCTGTCTGCCCGCACAGGCAGCCCGGTGAGAGGTTCCTTTACGCGGCACTGCCAACAGGGTCTACGTCGGTCTCCTGGTCTTCCTTGAATGAACCGGCTATTGCAAGTCTCGTTCTGGCAGAGCTCCGTCAAGAAAGACGACTTGGGAAAAGAGGTCGGGGGGTCGCACAATGACTTGCGCAGACGCTTCAGTGGATTCCAGAAAGAAGATTCGTTTCTGAGAATGGAAGTAAGGCGGTTCTTGGCCGACTTCCTGCCCCAAGGTCCTTTCCCAAGTTCCTGCCTCAGACGGCAGTAGGTGCTGCTCGTGATTACCTACCCACCCAAGGTACCTTCCTTACCTTAATGTTACTGCCAATAATTCCTTCCTCAAAAGAATATTTGCTTCGGGCAGTAGGAAAGACCCGGGACTGCCGTTTGGGAAATATGACCCCTTCCCTAAATTTCCTCTGTTGAACATCGACATGACTCCAACGTCGTTCCGATCCCAACTTTGTCGCAACTCCAACCTCACTACAATCACAACCGACTCTTGTTTTGGACATCCAGCCACTATCACCGTTCCCAGTTCTGATCGCATTTTTCCCACCTGTGCAACAAATCCCACAGCCGTCGCCATGTCCCAGCCCAACCCCAACGATGAAGCTTCAACCGCCAACCTTCCCACAGCTGACGTCCCCACGGCGAACGCTCCAACGCCCAACGTTTCAAGAACTAAACTTCCAACAAGTAGGGTTCCAACGCCCAATACCACAACGACCAATACCGCAACGACTCAAGCTCAATCGACCCAACCCACAACGCCGTATAACCCAACGACCAACAGCCAACATGCCGGGAGCCTGCCCGCTGACGCCACACCCACGGGTTCCAAGCACATTATCGACAGTAGCCAGGACAGCCCCAAGAGTTCGTTATCCTCTTTCCTACCTTTTTAGCCCACCCATATCCACACAAACTAACCCCTGGCGCAATTGCTCAGGACCCAAGGTCTCAGACAACAACATCGGACCTGACGCTCCCCAGCAGTATCCCCAGCAGAATCCCCAGCAGCATCCCCAGCAGCATCCCCAGCAGCAGCTTCTACAGAAGCAGCGTATACAGCAGCTTCTTCAACAGCAGCAGCCTCCACAGCAGCCTCCACAGCAGCCTCCACGGAACCTTTCTTACCCTAGTTCTTTGCCACTTGGTCTCGGACTTGGTGTCGGATTTCCGCACGGGCGTGCTCCATACCAGCCTCCTAATGTCATCCCACCCAATCCCACCACGACGTCTTCACAGGGTTCGTCTGCACATGGTGTCGTTATACCCACATACAACCCGCCTACCATAGAAACCGCCACAGTAACGTTCTCGTTCGAAATCAAACGCAAGATCGGCACCATGGGCATCGATGATGGTGTCTTCAGTCGTACCATTGCTCATCTTGAGGCCGAGTTTCCCGGTGCAAATGTCCGGTTCTCTCTCGAGAAGTACTGACACAGAACGGGATATTCATCATGCAACGGTAGGAGGTTGAAGACGCCAGCCGCATTAGCAGTCATGCGACCATTAGCACTCTGGCTAAAGCTATGATCAGTTGTAGAGTTAGTTTACACGAATGAATCACACTCGCTCTTATCCAGCTACATGTCCTGTGTACTTGGTGACTTTGATGAGGATGATGACGGTGGAAGGCGACGATGGATGATGATGCTGGACGACGATACCAGTTATACCAACAGTAATGATAGCAGGGACGACAGCAGCGACGATGACAGCAGCGACGACGACGATGGATGATGATGCTGGACGACGATACCAGTAATACCAACAGCAATGATAGCAGCGACGACAGCAGCGACGACGACGACGACGACGACGACGACGACGACGATGACGATGACGATGGTAAGGTAGAGCATAGCCACAGCAAAAAGAGTCGCTCTAGCACAGGGGAAGTAGGTGGTCTCTTATCCAATTGTCGCTGTCCTTCTGCTGACGATTCCATGCTCTTGGACCATTTTGGACGTGCCTGAAGCTGCTCGGGGGCGGCACCAAGATCCAGCTGTGTCGGCCGGGACTGTTGAAACAGGCAGCAGGGATTGCTTGCGAGTGATGGTTTCCCGCGGCTTGTGCACGAAGGCGGCGAAGTTGGCGTCGACCGGTTTGAAACGAATGGGAGCAGCGCAGTCCAAGGAGAGACGACGAGGTTCATGGGAGGAAGGGGGGATGCCAGAGCGTACGAGGGTTCGCGAGTCACTGGAATCGGGCAATATTTTGTTTCAAGCAACCTCTGGTGTGCACCAGCTGCGCCTCCCAAGCATCGCGTATGTCTTCTGTTCTGTTGTCCGGGAGAAACGTGTTCGAAGCAAGGAACGCCTTTTTGCTGCAGTTGTTGTCGGCGGTTCTCGGTGGGATTGACAAAGGCGTTCGGTCTCCGCAATTTCCCGTTGATGGGCATGGCAAGAAGGTAGTTGGTCTATAAGAACGGAACAGGTAGGTAGAGAATGCATGGCGGTAGAGATGTTGAGATATGGGTATGTCGCCAACTATCTGTCGATGGGAGACGTGCAGTGGGTTGGGGGCGAGTGGTCTGCCCGACAAAACGGGTGCCGGAGAAGAAACGGTATGACTTGTACCGAGCGCAAAGACCTCTAAGATTCTCGACAGTTTGAAAAGCCAAATTGACGTGAAATCAAGCGGTATTGGCGAGCAAGCAGCGAAGCTACAGAGTGCTGCTATGAACACAGAGTTGTATGGCCAAAGGGTGGACAAGAGAGCCTTGGGTAATCAGCTCCGCGTATAACACGTCTCTCTTCGCCCTTGGTCCCATTGACGAGCCCCGTCTTGTAGATCAACTGCTTCCGAATCTGCAGACGCCATCCGTCCAGTGAGTCGCAAGGGTCAAGATTGCTACTCGCCCAGCCTTAAGTCTTCTTACGGACTGCGGCAATGATTTTGGGGGAGCATGTCCCGTTCGGGTCACCTTTGTTGGGACATTCATTTGTGCGGCCGCATGGGTTGCTGCGATTGTCGGAGATGGCGTGGACGTTGTTGAGCTTCACGACGGCCTTGACGGTCTCGGAATGATCCTTTGGGATGGGCATAGAGGTCTTGGGAGGTGGCAGGGTCGTCGATAAGCGGGCGACGTCGACGCTCGAGAAAAGGGCCGAGGCGTGTCCTGATCCTCCGCAGACACAATCATTCGTCAGCCATGGTCGCTTTGGACCTCCTTGGACGCATCAAACTTAGAGCGCGGTGCAAAGGAATTAGATGAACAAACAGCAAGCAGCACAAAAATTGCAGGTCATGTTTGGGAGCCACAAGGTTGGGCGGGTGATTGACATCGCTGCGGCCCGCAGGACCTCTGTGGGAAAGGCACCTAGGTACGTACCTTCCCAGGGGGTTGCTGCCGATTAAAGTGCTAAAATCGGCAGATGGTAAGTGGTGGGTAGCCGAAAGTCCACTACCAACAGCGCTGTGGGTAACTGAAAGTCAGCTACCTACACCGGGAGGCTACACTTTTGATTGGCCCGTTACTCAGGCATTCAGCAGTAAACCCCCCCTCCAACCACCTGCCGACGAACCCGCAGACCACAAACACACGACAGAACAGAAACCAACAACGGACAAGACAAGATACCCCAGCGACCAGAATGAATGATCCATCGGGAGAACAGGGCAGGCACCCGTCGCCTTGGTTCCGTTGCCCGGCCGCATTGCAAGAGGTCAGTCCACGGCAGTGCGCGCCCCTCCGCCATGGCGACACAGCTAACGATCAATGTCTTGGCAGGCTGGCTTCACAACCGTGACGGCATCGGCCAAGCTCTCGAAGAAGAGCAACGAAGCACAGACTTGGGAACCGAAGATGATGGCGACATTTTCGAACGATCGTACACCCTCAGCCTCGCTCGGACGACCGAAACAGGCAACGAAGCCGTGTCATCCGGCCATCCCGGGGACGACAAGGTAACCGACATCATCAAGCTGCGCAGCGATGCTACTTGCGTCAATCTGGGATGGAAGAAGCTGCTGACAGGCTAGCACATCGGTATTGCATCACTATGCTTTGGGCATGAGGAGAAAGCCTGGAAGCGTCTGGAGTTGTAAAGCTAGCGGTTAAGCCGACAATAAACTCTCAGAGATGCGTAATGGTCTCTTTTGGGGATGCAATTTGAATAGAAGCCGTGTTCCCGTGCCCTTTGGGCGCGACTGTTAGTGGTGAGGCTGGATGGTAGCAGCATTGGCAGCGCTGTAAGTTCAGTTGGTAGTTGGCCACCAGCAGCAGCCACAACGTCCCGTCGCTATGGCTGCAGGGGTCAACTGCCGTTTTCAGCGCTTAAATCGGCAGATGGTACCTGGTAGGTACAGTGAGGGTTCAAAGGTTTGAAGCCACCCGCCTCAACTACCCGCGTGGACACAAGCGCCAAATCCACGTGTCGCCATCATCAATACGCTGGAGCGGGCAACATCTTTTGCTTTCAACCATGAACATCCAAGCACTCGTTGAGGATGTTTGCTCCCCGTGCGTGCATACACCTGGCGAAGCAGCTGCGTTCTCATCCCACGCCGGGGCAACGGTGGAGACTTCAAGGTTGACTGCACAAGGTGGCACTCAGCACACTCATCATCTCTCGCAAGGTCGCAGCATCGCCACAGTATTGATCGCAAGGTCGTGTCACGCCCGAACGACCTACTATTAGTGCCATGTCCAGCAAAAGGACATGTCCGAAGCCAGGCAAAAAGACATACAACACCGGGCATTCGCCGGTCGTCACCGACCCGACTACTACTCCAGCCCTCATTGGCTTATCTATGGGAGAGCGGACGGGATCCCGAGTTCTCCAATGGGTATGGTCGTATGTGACAACTCGGTCGGTTGACGGAATCCATAGATCCAAAATCCGAGGGCTGAAAGAATGGATCCGGGGCCATTAGTGATGTCCACCAATCATTGGTTGACATTGCCTGACTGGGACAACCTCAGCTATCATTCGTTTACACGCAGAATCTGTCGATTTGGCACCGTTGTGCTCCTCGTAGTCACGGCGTCCAACCCCGGGAATGCACCTAGATTGATGTTGTTTCCCGACGTCGTGACTTTGTGAACAAGACAGTTACGAATACAGCCAACTAGTCCCCAAACTCGACGTTCAGACTGCCTCGCGTCACCATCTCAAGTGCCTGATAACGATCCTCATTGTCCCATCCAATTCACTTCTGTCTACCTTACATCAGCGCATAAATCGACATGCGTAATGTGCCAATCAATCAAGCAGGACTCCGGGGCCATCAGTGATGTCAGCCAGGACTCTTACTCCTTGGGCAACGCCGCGGCGTCTCCCGATCCTCCTCACTCCAAGTCATTACCGAAGTCTTAGCCACGCGGTAACGAAAAGAGCCCGCGGCGACGAGTCCAAAGATGACGGTGAAGCCCAGTCGACCGGGAAACAAGTTCAGGGGAAGCACGCTGTGATTGTCAAAGCAAAGCTAGTGGATGTCAGATGAAGCAGTAACGGTGTCGAAGGGATCCCAGATCTGACCTGCCGCTGAGAATTGGCCACCAATGTTTATTTGATCACGCCCACGGCATTTGAACCTACCACTGAATCACCGTAGGTAAGATATCCAGGAAGAAACTGTCCAAGAAGTGAGTGGATTTGGCGGCGGAGGTATTAGTGTGTCAGACATCCATCACCCGGGTTACTGGCTCAGTGGAATCTGGTGCTTGGATCGTCGACAATCTCCACTACCCATATGCATCCTTTGAGACGATAGAAATGGAATGGCCACAGGCATTTCCAGCTAGAAGCTTCGGACGTCAGTACCAGTATTGACAGTCACAGTTGCAAGTCTCGAATCATTTGGAAGACTGCTCGTCGCGAGGAACCGCGTGAGCCTGCCAACTGAATACTTCAACTGTCTCCGTCTCGTTCAAGACTATAGTCAAGGAGTCGGCCCTTCTTAGCTTTCCGTTTCTGCGAGTCTCGCCTCTTTCGCCATTCAGAGAACAGATAGACACCGATAGTCTGTGAATGCCATCCGGCGCAGATCGACACTGCTTACCTCCCATCCACCTTTGCAGGTCGTTAGACTAAATTTCAGTATTAAGGTATAAATTACCTCGCATCAAATAAAGGCGCCAAAGCGGCATTCGCACAGACAGAGGGACTTCGGCCAGTAAGGCCTAAGTAGGTCAAAGGTCTGTGTATTGCAATATTCATAAGCCGGAAAGGTTGTAGGTCGAGAAAGTTGCGAGTCCAGAAGTTGCAGGTCGACAAAATCAGAGAATGGACTGGGCGCCGTGTCCGCTGGCCGGAGAATGAACAGATGAGGCTGTTGTGACCTTTTGAAATGGGGTATCGACAGAGCTAAGTTTATTGTAGGGGTTTGAAAGCTTTTCAGGATGATGCTTGCGCTTCAGGCGGGGTTCCTCGAAGACACGAGAAATAAACACGTAGGTGCAATACCAGATTTCTGCGGGATGGACTGTTTCACGAGACTGGAATCCCCTTCTCAAAGCCAAATCATGCGAACCACCCACAGTAGTGATGAAATTCTCTTGAACGCTCCGTGCAATGTCCATCGGGCTCAGACTCATGTCAGACCTGAAAGATAAACCTCAGACCTCTCTCGATAGTCTACAGGGCTCATGCCCGTCGTTCTCTACGTTCTCTTTCTATGCCTTATCAAAAGTAGGCCCGTGTCTGTCAACAAGTTTCAAAGTCGTCATCTTTCAAGACTTTCATCAAATTGTGAGTCAGAAGATAGCCCGGAAACAACACGTCACAAGCTTGAGAACAAGTCGGCTGACGAAAGATACGCGTTAGTCTTTCAAGGCGTCATAATATTGCTAACTTGTGATCGTCTTTCTCAACAGTATGAGCTATTGGGCGTGGTCTGGTTAATGGTTCTATATTGATTAGGCTGGGCGAAAGACGTCAGCAATGTTAGGACGGCGACGCCAATGTGGGCCGAGCGATCGACCTACGTTTCTGGATCCAAAACACTTTGGCGAGGAAACAGGCATTTCCAAGGCTGCACCAGACAATATCAGAACCGCAGCTACAGGAAATAGAAAGTCTACAACTTGAGATATGCCAGCATGGAAACACCACCGAAGTTGTGAAGAGTCGGAGATCTCCACATCAATACCGGCGTCGACGAACCGCAGGTACCTTCTCAATCTACCTCCCCCGCCGACTATTGCTACCGTCAGCGATGATTTCACATGTCCTTAATGTCACCTGATTTTGAAGAGCAAAACCCTCCACGCAAAACGAGAAACCTGGAAGTGATTGTGTAATACCACCTTCAGGAATGTTGACGATGTGAAGTGGCGAATCTGATACGCGGCAAGGAAGCTCGTAACCTTAGACCTGGAGCCGTACATATGCAACTTCTCTGATTGCAAGAGCCAGCTGGACATTCGGCCAGTTGGTCACTGGCAACTTTCGCTAAACCATAAAGACAATGATATCTTACCAAGCGATAGATCCTTTCGCTTTGTCAACGGAACTTATGTAGTCAAAGTGTCAGGGCGGCAAAGCTTGACGCTAACCTCAGCCCCATCCACGCTGTGATAAACGACGCCGATCGTTTATTTCTGACCTTCGTAACCATTCCCAGCAATGATAATAAGAGGGTATCTGTGTTGAAAGTTCTGAGACACCATGTTTTCACCGAAAGTTGACTACCCATCACGTTTCGAGTCACGCAAGATGCTATTGACCGCATTATAATTTGTAACAAGTATCCTGCGACGTCCCCTGGAAGTTGCGGCTCCCAAGACCCTGTTCGCATTCCCGGTTGGAATCGCAACAAGAAAACGCTTTTCAATGTCTGTCGGGGGAGATTTAAGGCCCCAACATTAGGAACAGGCCGACTATTCCGCTTCCAGTTCTAGAATGATACGGTGTTTCCGTACGTCGAAGTCGATTGGACAGCAGAAAGCGAGGGATTCTTTGGGGAGGTGCTAAAAGTCAACATTCATCCCGCACCTATTAAGGCCGCAAATATAGCTAAAGTGAGCACTCAACTGCATCCATTACATGCTTTCGTCATTTTTTGACCACGCTATGCAGAGCAAAGACGGCCCCATGCTAATTGCAGTGAAAAAGGCTAACAATGGCCCTGGACTTTGCGAATTCTTGGACAAGCAGGCGAATCATCTCCAGAGACCGAGAGATTACAAGTTAAGATATCTAGTTAAACCCTTTGCGGCCTATAAATAGTAGATAGATTGCTGTATCCTCCTCTCTTAGGCGGCTAGCAGAAATCTAGTTCAATACTGAGGTCGTGAACATCGTAATTCTACCACCAAAGATAGGCTCTTATAGATCTTCAGTTAGCTCGCCGGTCTACTCGTTACGCTTAAAGAACTATATATATATAATTGCAGACACAGGGGCTTAAATCTTGAGAAGATCCTCTTTCTCATTGATATAAATAATAATAAGACGCCTTAAATCGCTGAATTAGGGCTGAATACTTCCCACAAACTAGATGCTGTAACCTATATCTAAAAGTTTATAGATATTCTCGCTTAGGCGTCGCTTATAAACCTCGATCTAAGCCCCTTGAGATCGAGACAAAAGCCACCCGCCCACGCGACTCGTTCACGAGCGTATAATATTTGGTTAGTAGAATGTGTAGTTTTGAAACTACTTGCTTGACTACGGCTTTAACACCCTGATAATATTTAGAAATAATGCTGCGTACTTCTGGGGCTGAGTTAACGGCTAAGGAAAGAAGTATTGTGTACGATCTGCTGTCTAACGCTACACTAAATTCCTTTCCTTAACGTAGCAGGTGTATTTAGTGTTTGGGGGGCTTTAAGGGAGCTTTTGAAACTTGTGAAACCAGGCTTTTCGTCGTCAACGTATCAGAAGATTTGCTTATTAACTCGCCTGAGTTTTGCGAAACAGCCTCTACAGCTTGCAGAGACGTGAGAAGGATTCAGAGAGAGTACTACCTAGTATGATCTTTAATATAAAACTTCAATTTTCACAGCGGACTGATGCTTAGCGCAGATGTAATTACAGGGACGATGGATTTGCTTCAGGGCACAATGATGAACACAGCGTCTCTAAGCCTTCGGTGCCTTCTCACGACGACAACCTCAACAAGTGCGATGTGAGTAGACTTAATCGCTAGGCGTTACAAGAGCTGAAACTGAACTATGAGCGCTCTCTAGTAGAGAGTGATTATTATGATGTGGATACTCAAGTTAGAAATGTAAACGAAATTGTTAATAGAAGTAAACATAAGGAGAGTTAAGTACTCCTAAGATAAGTGCAAGTTATTACAGTTGGCCCCCTGACAGTAGAGTCTGCTTATGAAACTAAGCGCTTGATAGAATAGAATCACACTACGCACACTTTAGATATATCAAGTTCATACTGGAGGTTATAGCGAGCGTACGTTTCTTGCTCCTTCTGGGCTCTGTTCTTCATGCGTCTAGTTCCAGATGGCTTGAAAGCTGTTCTACGATGTGATCATTATTATAAATGGAGTAATTTTCGGTTTTGTCCTCTTAAACTTACCACGGGTTCTGCGAAGGGTAAGACGAGAGGAGTAGCAATCCAGTTGCTCTGCTTGAAAATTTGATTGGGAAGGTCATTCCCGGATCTCGCAAGTTGGTTCAACCAATTTCAGGAAAGCTTAGTAGCTTTCAGAGCCATCCAATGGGTTGAAAAAGGCCAATCATATTTTTGACGAAGGATCAAGTCACATAGTCATGTCTGCGAAGCCCTGGGAAGAAGATAAGGGAGATTTCTGAGAAGAGTTTTAAACCAGCGATGTTGCTTCTGCCACCCGCAAACATATGCCTCTTTCCTAGATACGTCCTTACAGATTTTGATGAAATCAGTGGGTGATTGTGACAGCGAAGTTGATTTTCATTGAGCCATGAATGCGTGGAAGGCTTTTGGGCGTGCCATGAACATGAGCTTCATGAGCAGCTCATTACATAGCCTCCTGAGATATCGCCAGACAGCTCTTTGCAGCTCACAATATGACCAATTATTATGCGCATTTTGAACATCTCCAAATCCTGATTTTAGAAGTACATGTTCCAAACCCTCAGGCACAACAAGTCTTATTTTGTGAGTCGTCTTCGACAACCTTGGAAGCGAACAAGGATATTAGCAACATTCCGGTGAAGTTGGCGTGTCTTCCGGACGCTTGCGCAGCCTACCACTAACCCTTCCCCGTCTGCCAAGTTCGGACGCAGTCATACACCTCCTAGCCTCTCCTAACTTCGTTTGAACCCACCGAAGACGTCTGTTCTTTGCCACGTTCTCACAGTCACCATCTTGCAATCGATACAAAGCGCGGGCACATTCTTCAAGCTTGTCAGCTGCTGATTTGAGGCGCTGAATTGATTCTTGGTCCTTCTTTTCCATCTCAGATCTCGTCTTCCAATCCCGTGCGTCCATTGGTATTTCCATCCGAGAGAGCTTGTCCTTGGTCCGTTTGTTTGCTGCTGCTTCTTCGACTATTTTCCTCAGCTCCGTAGCGTGGCTGCGTACTTCCTCGGTGACTGGTTTGCACAGAGCCATCATCACACGAGGACTGAGATCCTCTGAATTTGGGAGGCTCGTGCTATTGAGAAGGCTATCGAAGTTCCGGTCGAGCTTCTCAAGCTTCTCCGTTAATTCATGCGCAAAGACCCTCAGAGACAGCACA
The DNA here is from genome assembly GCF_013390195.1 of Colletotrichum siamense. Classification (NCBI taxonomy): domain Eukaryota; kingdom Fungi; phylum Ascomycota; class Sordariomycetes; order Glomerellales; family Glomerellaceae; genus Colletotrichum; species Colletotrichum siamense. The sequence continues at coordinate 255,657 of NW_023501031.1, read as the reverse complement.
TCGCGGGTTCTGTCACCATCACTCAGTTGGAGCTTATATTCTTGATTAGCTGTCTCAACTGTTCGTGGTGTAGAAAGATTCACAAGCTGACATACCGAGGATGTCCACTCGGCAAGCTCTTGCTCAACAGAGCTATTCGCCAAGATGATTCTGCTTCTGGATTCTATGCGCGGTTCTGAATCTGGTTTGATGGGCTCGTTGAAGTCTTCATCGAAGTCAATCAGATCGACCGCCGAGTCTTCAAACTCAGTTTCCCAGTTGCGATGCCTTTTCCACTGCTTACTTCCCTGGCTGTCATCGTCGATCGCAGAACGCTTTGCGCCTAGCTTCTGTGACGATAGCATGGCTCAATAGTTGCGCTTGGGCAAAGCGAAAGGTGTCGTCTACTGGGATAGAAATCGTCGTTGATTCCAAGTGAAGGCAATGGCACGGGGGAGTGCGAAGATGTCAGAGGTTGCGATCCGAATCCTCATGGTTCAGCTTGCAGATAGATGCACTCGCGACTTCATGGACAGTGAATACAACGGCAAATCTTTCTGCCATCTCGACATGGGACCATGGTCTTGAATTTTGTTTCTTTTGTGGCAATACATGTGCAGCCTGCTTTTTTCCTTTTTTCTTTTTTTATCGGTGTGGTAAGCCAGGCCATGCAGGATTCATCATGTCTTAAGCACGTCGTTCACTGATCGGCAATAAAAAGAAAAGCTGAAGCAGGCTATCACGCAGAATCAGATCCTTAGCAATTGTTTTGGACGCGCGGATCGCCGAGCCAGATGGGTAATCAAGCCCAATGGATGGAAAGATGGGCTAAATAGACACTCTCCGACGTGAGTCTGTATGCAGCCTGCAGGCTGGCGAATGGTGAAGTTTGGAATTGAACGAGTGCCGCCTCCATTGGACTGGCGGTCTGCTACTATCAAATGGGCTGGCCGTGTTATCTCCTTCGCTGTGTACCACCTGATCGCCATAATTACAGTTAGTCAGAATGAGACCTCGAAGTCCAGTGTATCTTCACCCTTGGGCACATGCCAGCTCCCCGCATCCGTGACGGGCGCAAACATGATTGATTGCATTGCAGGGGAAGGCACCGAGACCTACCTATACGAAAAGTGTCCTGTCTGGGCGACTCGCATCAACAGGGTTGGAAATTCAAGCCACGCAAAATGCGGCGGGTGGGTAGGCAAGAGTAAGGGGGTTGTTTTCTCATTCTGGCGCCTTGCAGACAAACAAATGACTGCAGCTGTTGTATGCACTCAACCAAGGAGAATACAACAGTGTCTATTGGTGCCCTCTTTTCTCGCCGCTGTGTGGCATGCAGGGAGCACTGGATCTCATTGCACACCCCTGCTCAATTTCATCCCTGACCCTTGTCTCTTCCAGTCCTTGAAAGGCGGCTGATCTCGCCCGCGCGTATCTGGACGCAGCCAACACCTTGCTTGAGACCGAATCCTTTTGTTCTGCCTGCCGCGTATGCTGAGCCTACGGTCGGCACGTGGCGACTCTGCCCAGATCAGTGCTGGCAGTGGCGTCTCGGCCGCCGCCCACTTACGCCCGCGCGTTCTGATCCAACCACAGTTTTGAGGATGGTTTTCCCTTCGTAGGAACGCCCTATCGCCGACTCGACTTTCTTTTGTTGTCTCTTCGTCAGGAAATTCCTGAGGTTCCTCGCGTGTGGAAGGATGCACTTGATGTTTATCAAATACTGACTGAAGTATTCGAGTCTAGGCCCTTGGCTGCTCGCAACGTCACGAACATCTCAGAATATACGTATTGGACCGTATCAGCGAAAACGATGACCGACGTCTATTGCCGTCAGGGGCACATCACGCATATTGCAGCTCGCAACTTCGTCGACGAGGAGCAAGCCATATCGATGGTCCTTTTTACTGGAAACATAGAGATGGGCGAACATGTGTTGCATCAATGCTGCGGTCTTGAGCTCCGGCTGTCATGTCCCTACTACCGAGGTCCAACTGTCTCGTGCCATTTTGTAGGGGCTGCCTGTGCCTGCCTGTGCCTGCCGCTGCCCATGACCTCGACTTGCGGACGTCCGTCTTTCTTCCCTTCCCTTTCCCTTGCCCTTGTCCCCTCACGCGGCTGCCCCACTCACATCTTCGCCGGTTTTGGCAGTCGAAGTGAAACTTGTTGCTGAATGTCCAACTTCTCCTCCGTGATGTCGACACAGGTTTTGCCAGTTTTTTTCTGCGTGGCTTGGCCTCTTTCCTTCGACTGGCAATGCTGTATGTGCGGGTCTTCGTCCTCCTCTGCGTGTTCTCCCTTGCTGGCGTGGAGTGTTCTTGTCGATGAAGGGCTCTAGCCAACGGCTTGCTACGGTAGATGATGAGGCATCGTAATCTTCAGGCCATGCGATAGAGGATGATGACGAGGAACCACGACGATGAATGCAATCATCACCTCTATTGTTTCTGCAGAATACTCATCGCTGCCTTGTTCACTTTTGACCTTGTTGGCTCGCTCCTGAGATATCCAGGCACCATCGTCTTGTCTATGAAGTCGTCGTCGCTCGCGTCGGCATTCCTGACTGAGCCATACTGAAGCTGAGCTCCGATTGCTGCGAATCGGTCGACACTTTGCATGGATTTGTAGGAACATCAAGCACACAGCTTCAGTCCACGACTTACCCACCTTACAACTCGGTCGTTCGCAAAGATAACACTTTCGCTAGCCTAGTGAGCATCGTGATGACCTGGATGACGAACTCCATATGTGCCATCCGAGAACATGCCGTTTCATGGAGCGTCAGGACATCCGTAAATGACATTTTGCACTTCTCGTGCTGCCGCACCATGCGCGAGAATTGGTCACGCGCTTTGGAAATCCCATTCTGCGACAAGGCACTCGTGGACTTCAACGCCACTGCATATTTCGTTCACTTGGATAGGAGGCACCTGCTGCATGTCAGTATCTAGGCCGATCGAGAGCACGAAAGGACCAAGGAGAATGCATACCGTACTAGAGGTGCCATGGCATCCAGATAAGGCCTGGGGAAGAATGGTTTGGAAGGGGCGTGAGCTTGTTGTAGGGCTCCCTCTGTTCGAGATTGCGCGAACCAGGGAGACCTCCTGGACAGGCATCATATTTCCGACGGCGCAGATGACCAAACCGACCAAACTCTGGCAATAGCGGAACTTGGCGTGGAAAACCAAGTAGACGAAATCTTGAAGGCCATCGAGGTTGCCAGCGGGGACTCGCACGCTCTTGCTGTGGCGGTCGCATTCCAGAGGGGCGAACATCTCCACCGTGAATACCTCAGAATAGCGCCTTTAGGATCAGAACGCAAGAGGCCGGACAACGGACAAGGCTCTCTCTAGGAGTCTGCCGACCGTCAGCCTGTGATGCTGTTTCTTCGCCCCTCGACGGTGACTTGATGTCAAGATGCAAGAAAGCTTGACAAGCTGGGTTTCCCCAAGCGTGACCAGTGGTGTTGCCAGTCAGCCTGCCAGGATAGCTGTCAGGATCATTGCCGAAATTGTCGACAAAACGCCGCTCAGGTTGGTGTTGAGGTCCACGTTGTTGGCGTCACCCTCGATGTCGCCCAAGTTGTTGCCGTTAGTGTACGTGTTGGCGTCCGGGTTTGCGTTGCCTGTACTGTTGTCCTCACGCTCCTCGTCCGCCTCGTCTTGCTATTCGAGCCAAGAAGTATCCTCAGACAAGCCGCGACGGTTGCACCAATTTGTCAAGTTTCCCAGCATTTTTGGAGTGCCGTTCGAGAAGCATGTTCGTCTTGTGCTGCTGATGCATGCAACATGCGTGATGTCATCTTGTGCTCGCTGGAAGGACCGAGTGGCCGGCCGGCTGCATAGCGTGTTCCTGGACGGCCTGGGTCCGAGGTGCTTGTTCTGCGATGCCGAGACGAAGGTTTGGTCTCTGTTTCTCGTCCCATTTGCCGATGCTTCGTTCAACTATGTGGAAAGGATCGCGGAGTTGTATGTCGGCGCGTGGGTTCATGGAGTTCTGTATTTGGAGAATGGCTTGTTAGCGGGGAAGCGAAGAAGCGAAGAGACGAGGAGGCAATGGGTTTGGGGGTAGGCAGAAGACGAGAGGGAGCGGGAGCTTTGTTGTTTGAAGACTGACTACTTTGATATGCTCGTTCGGCTTGGGAAGAGCCTGATCCTCATGCCAGTGGGTTCCACGACAAAAGGGCAAAAGTTTGGCGAGCAGAGACTGCAGGCGTGGTCTGCTCAAGGCGTTTGGGTTCGTCCGCGATCTCGGCGCCTCGGGCGCAGGTGTCGTCGACGTCGTTGCTCATAGCCTAGCTGGACGGCAGGATCTTGACGCGAGTGCACGCAATCTGGCATGTATGAATACATTTCGGCGTGCGGTATGGCAGTCAAGGATATGTATGCGGTGCATTCATAGGAAAGAGATGTCGGCATACAGCAGATAATGGATGAGGGAGGGTTGGTTGGTCGAGGCCGGACCATTGCAGGCGTTGGGTGGTTTAGGGCAGGTACCTCGCGCCCCTGAAGCGTCATCCAGCTAATTGTAAACCAATCAGCAGTGTGGGATCCGGGCGTAGGTAGCTAAAGATGCGCTGCCCACGGCGCTAGGGTAGCTGAATGTCGACTACCTACAGCTCTCTAGGTACCTGAAAGTCAGCTACCTACACCGGGAAGCTACTGCCACAAATAGCGGGCATAAGCCATAACGTACTGCTGCGCGCCAACACTTGCGATGCTCCTGTTGTCAATTTTAGTTATCACCGGTCGTTAGAGTCCTGCGAACGTCAATTCCTCCACCCCACCAGCACCAGTAACCAGAGTCGAAAGACAGCTGCATATCACCCATCGGTGCGCTTCTGAGCCAGCGTCCCCAGGGCGAGCGGGGCCGGACCGGCATGTTAAAAATGGAGAGGGTCATCGGTCGTTGTGTATTCGCTACCGGCCAGGAGATGCTCGCAGCGTCAGTCAACGCTTCCACACCCGATTATGAAAAGTGCATGTCGGTCAGTAGTGCAGATTAGGGATAGAGTATATACTAAACTTAAGGGTTTTATTTAGTATATAGATATTATTCTATATAGTAATATCCTTAGCTATATTCTTAAAGAAGGGTATATTTTATATAAGGTTAGTATTTTTATATTCTTTATATAGTATAGATATTATAAAGGATTTATTATTAGTTATAAGAAGAAGAAGAAGGAAGGGTATAAGGCCTTATGCATAGCAGTAGAGCTTTTTATACTTCTAGCTATAAGAACCTCTTATAATAACCTCTTTAGTTAAGGAGTTATTTCTATTTAGTAGCGTTTATAGCACCTTACTAAAAGGTTTAGTAAAGCTGTTACTATAAAAGCTTTAGTAACCTCCTTAGCTTTAATATAATTAGCTCTATTATATATAGCGCTACTAGCCTTATACTATATAACTAGTGTTATTACTATTCTATTAGTCTAATTAGCTAAAGTGTGTATTTAATTTTATAATATTTAGAGGGTTTACTTATTAGTAGGTGTAAAAGAGTATATAATCGAAGTAATATTATTAAGGGTAGGAATATTATATAGTATTGCAAAAGGGGGAAACTTTTCGTTTTATTAATTATTATAATAAAATTCCTAATAATTAAGAATAACCATTTATAGCTAGTATAAATAGTTATTATTAATATAAAAGAAATAATACTAATAATAGTAATAATAGGTAAAAGGTAGTAATAATAGGTAGTAGTAGTAGTTAAATAGATAAAACTGTTGAAATTGCTTGCTTCCTTAAAATCTATTCTAAGTGGAAAAATCTATCGTATATATAATATATTTTTTCCTCGCAAACCTTTACTTAGTTAGGTAATTACTTAATTAAGTAATTACTATAATAAGTAATTAACTATAAAAACTGTATTATAAAGTTAATTATTATGGCTTTATTTAATCTGATTTGGATATTTTAGATCTGTAGTATTATTATAGTTATAGTTTATAGATTTGTTACGGATTATTAGTTTCTATTATTTTAGTTTTAAATCTTAACTTAATATTAACTTTTGTTAATAATAACTATATTATTAACTTTAGGGAATTATTATTCTATTAATATATACTTTTTATAGGAACTAACCTAATATATAGTTTTTATTCGTTTTAGATAATTATAGGAATTACTATAATAGGTAATTTATATAATTATACTTTCTGTTCTAATTAGATAAAGTTATAGTTACTTTATTCCTTTTAGTTATATTAATATGTAATTAATAGTTATAAAGATAGTTACTTAATTATTAGGTATAGTTTTACTAGTTATATTAGTATTAGTAATTTCAGCCCTATATCTTTTTTATAGCGCTAGTTATATTTAGTTTTACTTAAATTCTCCTTTAGGGGGTACTTAGTTAGGACTTAGTAGTTTTAGAGCCCCCTAGAAGTTAAGTAATATTTATTTTACTTAAATTCTTATTAATACTATTAAAAATTAATAAGGTTATATAGGCCTAAATATATAATAAATTGCCTATATTATGTAGTATTTAGGCCTTTAGTTAGGCTGTTAGTAATATTTTTATTTAATTTAGTATAAGTTAATAGTACTTTTTTATTAATAATATTCTAACGAACAAAGTAATAAGTTATATCTATATGCTTTGTTCTTTTGTGAAATTCTAGATTTTTAGCTAAATATTAAGCTGATTAAGAATCTGTAATTATACTAGGAATAGTTAGGTTATAATTAAACCTTAATAAATTATTAATATTAGTAAGAATATTATTTAAATATATAGCTTCTTTAGTAGCTTCTTTTAAAGCCATATATTCAGCTTCATAAGTACTAATAGTAGGGCTTTTTTGTAAGCTAGTATTCCAGCTTATTATATTTTTATTTAAAAAGAATATATAGCCAGAAGTAGATTTTCTTTCTAGTATATAATTACCCTAATTAGAATCAGAAAAACCCTATATTCTTATAATAGGAATATTATAATAGAAAATTAATATATAATTAGTATTATAATTTAAATAACCTTAAATCCTATCTAAAGCCTTAAAATAGATATTAGAAGGATTTAACATAAATCTAGCTACTTGATTTACTGTAAAGGCTATATCAAGCCTAGTTTTTATTACTAGCTAGATTAAAGAGCCTACTTCCTATTAATATATCTATATATCTTATTTTATAGCTTAATTTTTATTTTTAGTTAATTTAAGGGTTAAATTTACTGGTGTAGTATATTTATATATATTTTCTTTATTAAACTTTTTAATTATAGTTTTAGTATAATTATATAAGGATATAGTAAAGTATTCTTTTTCCTTATTAATATTAATTTATTAACCTAAAAAGGTGCTTACCTCACCTATAGGTTCTAATTTTATCAAATTAGCTATTTTTATAGCTAATTCTTCTACTTCTTTTTCAGGCCCTAATATTAAGATATCGTTAATGTGGCATAATAGTATACCTTTAGTTATAGTATTAATAAAAACGCTGTTATTATAGGGAAATATAATAAACCCTAACTTAGCTAGTTATATAGCTAGAAATTTCCTCTTCTGCTAGGGATAAGTTAAGCTGAGCGTTAACAACCAGTTATACTGAGATTTGTTTGTTTGCTTTATCGAGATCGGGCACAGGTCAAAGTGCTGCTATTGGGTTTCAGTACTGTGAAAAAAAGTATAGAGTGAACTATAATACCTACTTATATGGGTTAACTAGACTGCTAACACATAGCTAGAAATTTATACTATAATTTAGGGCTTTATTTAAGCCTATATAGAGCTTTTAATAGTTTTAATACTTTTTTAAGGTAATCTTTATTAATATAGCCTTCTGGTTGATATAGATAAATTTCTTTATCTATAGGGGCATGTATAAAAGCATTTTTAACGTCAAACTGATGTATTATATAACCTTTATTTAATGCTATAATTATTAACAGTCTATAGGTCTCAGGCCTATAAGTAGTACTAAAGGTATCTATATAGTTAATACCTATAATTTGATTAAAGCCTTTAGCTACTAATCTAGCTTTATACTTAATTATAGTACTATTTTTATCTTTTTTCTTTTTATATACCTACTTAGTATTAAGTAGGATTTTATTATTAGGTAAATCAGTTAAAATCCACGTTTTCTATGCTATTAATTCGTTTATTTTGTTATCTATAGCTTTTTCCTAGTCTAATTTATTAGCTGAGTTAATAGCTTATTTATAGCTATTAGGATCATCTATATTAGTATTTAATACTAATATATTATTTAATTCGTCTTCTTTATTATTATAATAATTAATAGTAGATATTTTACTATTATTATTATTAATATTAATATCTTGTTCTTCTATAGCTAATTTGTCTATAGAATTAGAAGGATTAATATTATTATTATTATTTATAGTATTATTATTATTTTTAATACTATTATTATTTAGATTATTAGATATAGTATCTATATCTATATTTTCAGTATTAATAGTACTAGTTTTAGTATTATTAATATATTTATAAGGGAAGTTATTTTCTATAATAACTAGATCTCTAGTCTATAAGGGTTTATTAGTTTTTAAGCTAAAGACCTTATATTAGGATAAGCTTAAACTAAAACCTATTAGGATACCTTTAATACCTCTAGGTGATAATTTAGTTAATTTATTAGTTTTGTTTTTATAATAAACTAAAGATCTAAAAACCCTTAAATGTGAAATATTAGGCTTTTTATTATATCTTAGTTGATATAGAGTTTTATAATTAATAGAACTATTAGGGGTTCTATTATATAAGTAAACTGCAGTATAAATAGCATCTCCCTAGAATTCTAGGGGTAAATAACTATTATATAATAAAGCTCTAACTTTATTAAGTAAAGTCCTATTTATCTTTTCAGCAGTACTATTTTGTTCTAGTGTATAGGGACTAGATTTTTGATGTATTATAGCAGAATTAGCTAATTTAGCTATAAATCTACTATTAACGTATTTAGTACTATTATTAGTACTTAAAATAGTTATTTTTTCATTATTAGGGCTATTTGCCTTAGCTATTAATTTAAATAGTTTAAAAGCTTTAAAAGCTTTATCTTTAGTAATTAATAATTTAATTTCTAGATATTTAGTATAATTATCTAGAAAAGTTATAAAATATCTTTGATTATTATAGGTTTTAGGTTTTATAGGGCTATATAAATCACTATGGATTTTTTCTAGGTATTTAGTAGCCTTATTGTTAGTAGATATTTTATTTATTTTATTAGTTAAATTAGATTTAATATAAATTTTATATTTAGTAAAATTATTAGGTTTAAAAGGTAAATTTAGACCTATAGTATTATTATTTAGTTTATATAAGTAATTAATATTTATATGCCCTAGCCTATTATGTATAAGCATTTTATTAGTTAAAGTATTTAGTATATTTATATTATTATTAGTATTAGTATTTCTTAATACTTTAATAGGTAAATAATATAAATTTCTCTTTTTACTAGCTTTAGTTAAAAGTTAATTATTTCTTTTAATAAAAGCGTTGTTTTTAGTAAAAGTGGTAGTTATATTATTATAGTTACTAAGAACTCTTTAGCTTATTAAATTAATACTAATTTGAGGTATATATAAGCAGTTTTTAAGGAGTAATTTAGTATTAGTATCTATAAATTTAATATAACAGTCTCTATATAATTTAATATTAATTGTTTTTGCTTTTCCCTAGCTTATTTATTTATTATAAGGTTTTAAGGATATAAAATAGTTTTTATTAGTTATAATATATGCTTCTGTAGCTATATCTAATATAAAATTATTTATATATATATCCTTATTTTCCTTAATATTACTATTATTATTTTTATTAGTTATAGTAGTATTAAGTATATTAATAGGGGAATTTACTTTGATAGCTATATTAAAGTCTTCTGAATAATTAGATAAATTATTATTATAATTATTAGTTTTATTACATTCTAAATTAGAATCTAATATAGAGGCTTTAGTATTAAAGTTTTTAATAATAAGAGCCTTATTTAGAGGGCTATTATTAATTTTATTATTAGGATCCTTAGAAATGTCCTAATTTTTAGGGGCTAAAGCTAGATTTAAATAAAAGCACTTATTAGTATTATAGCTAGTAACTTTGCAGTTATTATACTATAATCCTTTAGTTTTTTTCTAGTTATTTTTGCTCTTAGTTATTTTATAAGACTTATTATTAGGGTTATTATTATTTTTATAATATTGCCCTTTTTTATAAGTTTTATAATTAGTAACTAATATTTTTGTTTCTTCTTCCTTAAAATTAATTCTTTTAGATTTATCTATAATACTACTAATTAAAGTAGTTATAATATAAGAATCTGATTTATTTCTAAAGTGTTAGGTAATATTAGATATAAAACCTTTAATTATATTATTATTAAGCCTATTTAAAATCTAAGCTAATAATAAAGCTTTAGAAATATCTAATTCTTAAACTTATAACTTATTAGATATTTCTTTAACCTCATTAACATATTCCTTAATATTATTATAATTAGATAACTTATTATTTAAGAAGTTTTAAAATAATAAGTTATTTAAAGTAGCTCTTTTAGGATTATAGGTTTGTTTTAATATATTTTATATAGATTTAATAGTTTCTATATATTAGATTTATATAAGAGAACTATCTTTAACATATTATAATATTAAGCTAAAAGCTTTTTTAAAATTTTTTATAGTGCGATTTTAATCCTCTATATTAGGATTATTCTTATTATTTTTACTATTATTATTAGTAAGATTTTTTATAATAGTATAGCTTAAGGCTAGCGCTATTACTGTTCTGCTAGTCTATTCAGCTAAGGCGTACGTTTAGCTTTATAATATTTAGAGCGTTTGCCTATTAGTAGGAACATATAGCATTTCTATACTGTTTCCCTTAATTAGTAGAAGGTATAGGTTAAAGTGCCTATATAGTGTTTCTAGAATTATGCCTGCATATAGGGTGAATTTTACTATAGTCTTTTTGTAGTAGGGCTGCGTTATAACTATAAACTTAATAGTATAGCTTAAATCTTTAGTAATTAAATAAGTTTATATCTTAACTACTTAAGTAGTATAATTTATACTACTTTTAAGCTTAAGAATAGAACAAACCTTATTATTAAAAAAAGTTTATTTATTAGTATTAATAATAATATATTTATTATCTTTATACTAAAATAAAATAAAACTACTTAATTTTATATAAATAAGTTAAAATATAACTAATAAATATATAATTTTAAAGGAATTATAAGACTAATAGATACTTAAAGTTCTATATAATGCTTATTATAAAAGATCTTTTTATAATAGGTATTATATAAAACTAGAATAGTTTTATTTGAATTTATTTATTTCTAGTTAAATAGTCCCTTTAAACCTAAAATAAATAGAAATAAAACTTCTTAAAAGATATATTTTTTAACTCTTTATATAAAATTTCTAGTATATTATCTTAACTTTTATAATAAAAACTAGAATCTTTATATTTTATATATTTATTACTAAGTATTATAGTAAAATAAAAGGCGGTTTTAGGTATAATAGCTTCCTAAAAAGTATAACCCTTAAGGTTATAACTTATAAAGAGTATATAATTAAAGTAATATTATTAAGAGTAGGAATATTATATAATATAGTAAAAAGGGGAAACCTTTTGTTTTATTAGTTATTATAATTTAATTCCTACTAATTAAGAATAACTATTTATAGCTAGTATAAATAGTTATTATTAATATGAAAGAAATAATAATAATAGTAATAATAAGTAGTAGTAGTAGTTAAATAAGTAAAACTATTAAATTACTTGCTTCTTTAAAATCTATTCTAAGTAGAAAACTTTATTATATATATAATATATTCTTTCTTTGTAAATGTTTACTTAATTAGGTAATTACTTTTACTATAAAGTTAGTTATTATAGCTCTATTTAATCTAATTTAGATATTTTAGATCTTTAGTATTATTATAGTTATAATTTATAGATTTATTATAGATGATTAGTTTCTATTATTTTAGTTTTAAATCTTAACTTAATATTAACTTTAAGTAATAATAACTATATTATTAACTTTAGGGAATTATTATCTTATTAATATATACTTTTTATACTACCTAACTTAATATATACCTTTTATTTGTTTTAGCTAAGTATATAAATTACTATAATAGGTAATTTATATAATTATACTTTTTATTCTCATTACATAAAGATATAGTTACTTTATTCTTTTTAGTTATATTAATATATAATTAATAGTTATAAAGATAGTTATTTACTTATTAGGTATAATCTTACTAGTTATATTAGTATTAGTACTTTTAGCCTTATCCCTTTTTTATAGCGCTAGTTATATTTAGTTTTACTTAAATTCTCCTTTAGGGGGTATTTAGTTTAGGACTTAGTAGTTTTAGAAGCTTTATTATTTAATATAATAGAAGCAGGCTTATATAGTAGTCTTATTACTTAGTATATTAAAGTATAACTTCTAGCATATATTATTTATATCTTTTTATATAAAGTATACTTTAGTCGATATAGGATTATAAATAATAGCACTTACTTCTTATAGCTTAATTACTTTATATTTAGAAAGGTTAGTAATAAAGTTAGTTTATAATAAAGTAAGTTAGTAATAAGTAATATAAATAGAGGAGTAGAGAGAGGTAAAGTAGTTATACTTCTTATAGTCCTTCATAAGCCTCTATATAAACTTCTAGCTAGTTAACTTATTAGTAGTAATAATAGCTTACTAAGTATAGCTAACCTTCTAAGTAGTAGTTTTATATAATCTAATACCTTTAATAGTATATATATTATTATATTTATATCTTAGAGACTACTATATATAATACTATTTATTATACTTAGTAGAACTATTCTTCTTAATAATTATAAAGCTATAGAAGTATATAAACGTGTTAAGATAATTTTATAGTTCTTAAATTATATCTATAAACTTACTATTAACACTACCTTCTAGAGGCTTATATAAAACCTTATAAGTATTATTATTAGTATTAGTAACAAACTATATTACCTCTATTTTAGTAGTATTATTAATATTAATAAGTTAGAAGAATAAAAATAAACTATATATAATATTAAAGCTAGTAGTATAGGGCGCTAACTAATTTAATTAATCTAATTAGTTTAAAAAGTAAGGTATTAGCTTAGTTAGCTAGAAGTATCTACCTAAATAGCAAAACTCTTAAAAATAAAGAGATATTAGAGGATTTATAATATTTTTAGTAAGAAATAAATAGAGATTTATAGAATATATATATTTACTACTCTTTATAAAAAGGTTAGTTTATAAGATTATTCTCTTTATTTAAACTATTAATAGTATAAATCTTTTAAAGAGTAGTTTTTATAAGAAATATTATAGAAATATTTATATTTATACTTTTAAGAACTAAACTAAAAAGTATTTAAATAGGAGGAGTTATATAGTACGTATATTACTTTTAAATAGAGATATCAAAAATCTTACTCTTTTATAAAATCTTCTTAGCTTATTATTAAGATTATTTAAACTTTATATAAATATTAATAAGTAAAAAAGAGAGATATTTAGTTTTATAAAGTATATTATTAATAAGTTTAATTTTTACTTTACTAGAAGAGATAAAACTATACTTCTTATATATTATAACTACTTTATAAGTATTAAATACTTTAGAAACTTTAATTATACTAATAAGCTTAGTTTTATTATTATATTTTAAGTTATAGAACTTTTAAGTAAGTTACTAAATAGAGTAAGTATCTTTAAAAACTTTTTTATAAACTTAAAAAGTTTATAAGAAAATAATATAAAGAAACTTATTTATAAAATATTATCTTATCTTTAAGAAGTAAATAATCTTATAATATAATAAATCTGAGTATAAACTATATATTTTAAAACTTTTAGCTTATAATAGATAATATAGTAAAAGTTATAAGATATCTACTTATATTAATTATAATATCTCTAATAAAATAACTAAATATAAATATAGTATTTATTTCTTTATAAATTATTAATAGTATATATATATATTACTTCTACTTTCTTAGCCTCTAGCTGTTTACTATAATTTTTACCTGCTTAGAGCGATAGACCTCCTAACTCTACGCCTCTTAATAATATATATAGCTTTTAGTTATATAATTATAATCTCTAACTATCTCTCCTAACTTTAGCTATACTTATATATATATATATATATAACTTTACTATCTTTAATTTCACTTTAGTAATAATATAGTTTATAATTACTTAATTACTTAATTACTAACTACTAAACTATTAACCTATCCTCTCTCTTATATATCACTTATACTACTATTAAATACTATCCTTATTACTACTTTACTATCTGCTATTCTTTTTATTTAATTAAGCTAGCTAACGCCTTTAATATACCTTATATTATTTATAAATAAAGTAGTATGCTAAGCTAATAAGCTTAATAGTAGCTATACTATTATTAGTAATACTCTCTCTATTAGTTAGTATAAAGTATACTTATTAATCCTTACTAAGCTTACACTAAAGTTTAAGCTATATTTACCTTAGTATTATAGAAGGTTTATATAAAGAAGGACTACTCCTTAAGATAGCTAGAGATATATATAACCTCTACGCTAAAGCTATTAGGTTTTATTATCTCTATAATTACTTAGTAGATAAAGTCCCTTAGAGAAGTATTACTAAGAGCTCTATTTAATATAACTTTAATAAAGCGTTTCTAATTAGGGATAGAGTATATATTAAACTTAAGGGTTTTATTTAATATATAGATATTATTCTATATAGTAATATCTTTAGCTATATTCTTAAAAAAGGGCGTACTTTATATAGAGGGTTAATATTTTAATATTCTTTATATAGTATAAATATTATAAAGGATTTATTATAAGTTATAGAAGAAGAGGGAAAGGTATAAAGCTTTATGCGTAGTAAAGCTTTTTATACTTTTAGTTATAAGAACCTCTTATGATAACCTCTTTAGTTAAAGAGTTATCTCTATTTAGTAGCATTATTAAGCTATAAAAGCCTTAGTAACCCCTTTAGCCTTAATATGATTAGCCCTACTATATATAATACTACTAGCTTTATATTATATAGCTAGCGCTATTACTATTCTATTAGTCTATTTAGCTAAGGTGTATATTTAACTTTATAATATTTAGAGGGTTTACTTACTAGTAAGAATATATAAGGTTTCTATATTATTTTCCTTAATTAGTAGAAGGTATAAGTTAAAGTACTTATATAGTATTTCTAGAATTATACCTATATATAAGGTGAATTTTGCTATAGTCTTTTTATATAGGGGGCTGTATTATAACTATAAACTTACTTCTACTTTCTTTTATAAGAAAAGGAGTTTATAAAGTAGTTCTTAATAATCTCTAGTTCTTAGAGAGCTATAAGTAGTTAGTAAGGTTTTTATAAAATAATAACTTAAATATTTATATTCTCTCTAATTTCTCTTCAGCTTAATAATACTTTACTAAATAGTTCCTTAAATATATAAAAAAGTTTTATACTACTTTTAAGAAGTATACTTTTTTAAATATTATTATAAATAACTTATTACTAAAGGTCTTAAGAGGTATAAAATATATTTCAAATATTATTATAAAAAGGGAAGAGGAATCTAAGTAAAATAGATATTTATAAGAAATAAAAAGAAGATATATAAAAAAAAAAAGAATTTTATATATACTTCTAGAGAAATTTCCCTCTTTATTTATATTTATTTAGGTAACTACTTTAATTTATAATTATAAAGTATAAGTTAGTATATTTTATATACTTATAAAACTAGTTAAATAAATTATAAATTAAAAAAACTTATTAAAGTTTTTTTAGTTATGTTATAAATAGTAAACTTTTAAGCTGTTTCTTTTTAAGAAAGTACTTTTAATTCTATATTTATAATTAGTCTTTATATAATATTTTTAATTTATAGATATATTTATTTATATACATATATATATATAAAGTCCTTTTAACTATACTTATAGCTAAGGAAGTATATAATAATTTATTCTATAATATATCTTCTACTTTATATAGCCCTCTTAGTAAATTTTATTAAGAGACTAAGTTATATAACTATTATAAGCTTTATAGGTTTATAATTTAAGGATACTTAAGAGGGTAACTTCTTCTTAAGTAATATACGCTTTTTATAAGCTCTTTAGTCTCTTCTAACTACTAGCTTTTAGTAAAACCTTTATAATATTTATACTTAAGCTTATATATAGACACCTTAAGCTTAATATACTTATTTATATAAATAATATATAAAAGCTTACTATAGAGTTTATTATTAATTAAATTGATAAAAGCTTCTCTTTTTTTATATAGCTTAATATATATAAAAAGTATATAGTTAAGATAATAATTTAGAGAGCTTTTATTAATACTTTTATAAGAGATCTTAAGATATATACTTTAATTAATAGTAGATATATAAACTTAGTAGTAAAAGTAAATAAGGTGCTTATATACTTTATAGAGTAGCTCTTCTTTAAATAAGCTCTCTATAATATTAAAGTAGAAGCAGCTTTTTAAAAATTAATAGATATACTATATATTAAATAGAGAGAGTATTACTAATAATAATATAGCTACTACTAAGGTTAGGATTTAGTTAAGTTAAGTTAAGTTAATAAGCTAACTAGGACTTAGCTAGTTAAGTTACCTTATTAACTAAGACTAAGCTAGTTAAGTTAAGTTAGCTAATTTAGTTAACTTAACTTAACTAGACTAGTTAACTAGCTAGTCTAACTAACTAGTCTAATAAAAGACTAAATAACTAATATATATATCTATAGTTAGTATATATATAAAAACTATTAATATTTACTTATTATATAATTATTAATAATAAACTAATATAATATAACTTTTATTTATTAGCAGTCTAATTGACCTATATAAGTAAGTATTACAGTTCACTCTATACTTTTTTTTTATAATATTAAAACCTAATAGTAGCACTTTAACTTATACTTAATCTTAATAAGGTAAACAAATAAATCTTAATATAACTAATTATTAACGTTCAGCTTAACTTATCCCTAATAGAAGAGGGTAAGTAGGTAAGTAGTAGAGTAGTAAAATATACTAGTAAGAGCGTTATTTATAACGCTATTATTTATAAGCGTGTTATTTATAACATAGAACGCTAATAGTACTTATAGTAGCTAGAGCTTAGTAATAACTTAAACCTATACTTAAGGGTATAAACTTAATAGTATAACTCTTTATATAGCTAAAAGGGTTCTTATAGCTATAATATAAGAGCTTAACTACTACTTTAAATAAGGTTTTAAGCTTATTCCTTATAACTTCTTATATATATAATAACTATAATATCTTTTCCCTTTATTATAACTATATATAAGCTAAGTAAAGCTATACTAAATAACTTAGTTTATAAAATTAATATTAATAAAGTTAAAAGTTCTAAATATAATAACTTTCTTTTTACTAAAAAGAAAACTCTCTTTAAATTTACTTAGAAGTACTTACTTAAAATAGCTAATAAGAGTAGTATAATAAAGTTATATAGTTTTAAGATTAATATAGAGATAGTTAAGGCTATTAATAACGATCTTAATACTTATAATTACTTTATAAGCTTCCTTAAAATAGCTAAAATAGTTTAAGTAGTTAGTAAGTTAAAAAGAGTAAATCTAATATTAATAGTATAGCTAATAGTAGTAAGGCTCTTTATTAAGACTATATAGTAGGGTAAAAGATATTATCTAAATAGTATAATAGTATAGAAGCTTTAGGGCCCCTATACTTAGTAGAGTTTATAGTATAGATATTTAAATAGTAGAGGAGACTTTAATAGAAGATAAGTGTAGATTAAATATAGTATAGAGATAGAAGTAGCTAGAAGAAAATAGAAAATAATTAATTTAGCTTATTATAATAGTTAAAGTTAGAGGAGTATAGAGGTAAAGAAAATATCTAAGTTTAAACTATAGTTATATAACCTAAAGGTTATTAGTAGAGGGTGAGGGGATTAGTCTAACTTTCGCAGTTAATATAAGTTAAATTTCATAATATAAGGCTAGCAGCCTATATAACTTTTATTTATTATAATTAACTAATATATTAATTAAGATAGGATTTTATTTAATTATTAACTAGTCTTAACTAATTACCTAGCTAGTTAATTAAAACTAAGCTAGTTAAGTCACCTTATTAACTAATATTAAGCTAGTTAAGTTAAGTTAGCTTAGCTATATTAAGTAACTTAAGTCTAATTAGATTAGTTAGTTAATTAGTCTAACTAGCTACTAGCTAATTAGTTTACTAACCCTAGCTACTATTAAGCTTATTAATTTAATATACTACTTTATTTATAAATAATATAAAGTATACTAAAAGTACTAGCTAGCTTAATTAAATAAGAAAAATATAATAATAATAATAACTTATTTCTAAATAAGCTACTTTAATAAGTAAAGCTTAATAGTATAGCTATAATAAAAGGAGTATATCTTAATATATATTATAAATAGTAAAATAGTAATAAAGGTAGTATTAGTAGTATAAATAATATATAAAATAGAGGATAAGTTAATAGTTTAGTAGTTAGTTATTTAGTAATTATTAGCTATATTACTACTAAAATAAAGTTAGAGATTATAAAGTTATATATATAAGTATAGTTAAAATTAAGAGAATTATATTTATATAACTAAAAGCTATATATATTATTATAAAGTATAAAGTTAAGAGGTTTATTACTTTAAGTAAGTAAAAATAATAATAAATAGCTAGAAGCCTATCTTTTATATTAATAATAATTATTTATATTAGTTATAAATAGTTATTTTTAATTATAAGGAATTTTTTATAATAATTAATAAAATAATAGTTTCCTCTTTTTACTATATAATATAATATTCTTACTCTTAATAAGATTATTTTAATTATATATAATTTTATAATATTTACTTAAACTTTAGGTAATTAATATTTAGTTTTTATTTTATAGTCTTTACTTTTAAGGAACTTAGAAGAGATAAGTTAAACTTAATATATTAGATTAGCTTTTATTATAACTTCTAATCCTTTTCTAATTAAAGCTTTTAGTTTATTAGTTATAAAAGTATTTTATATAAATATATACCTACTTTAAATTTTCTTTTCTCTATTCTTTTTTCTCTTTTTTTTTAAAAAAGAATATATATTTTATAACTATAAGTATGTATTCTTCTTAATAAACTAAAGCTTTTAAAGTTTTATAGTATATTATAAGTTAATATTTATATATTAAGATATCCTTTATGTTATTCTTCTCTAACTTTATTTAGAAACTCTTAAGTTATTAATATATAAAGACTTATATTAAATAAATAAATATTTATAAATATTAATTTATTTTATAGCTTATATAAAAATATATTAAAGTTTAATTTCTATATATTTTATATAAGTAGTTCTTTTTTTACTTTTTTCTTTTTTTTTAATTAAGTTTTAATATTAATATTATTTTCTTAAACTACTTATTAATATTTAGTTATTTCCTTTATTAAAATAATAGATCTCTTAATATTTTATTTTATTTTATATAAAAATAGTTATTTATACTTAAAGATTTAATTTTCAAAAAGTTTATAATATTTAGAAGACTTAATAATAAGTTTTATTAAGGTTTTAACTTTTAAAAATATACTTTAGTTTAGTCCTATATAGTAAGATATTAATTTAGTAATATATATAGGTTAGATATATCTTTATTCTATAAACTTTTAGTAATTAATAGAATTAAAAGCGTTATATAAAGTAAAGTCTTATTAGTTTCTAATTAAATAAGTTAGTCTAATAGATTTATTATAACTAGATATTAAATCTTTTTTAAGTAAAGAATTAGATTTAAATATATTAAAACTACTAAATAGAGAAATATCTTATTAATTAGTAATATTATCTTAAAAGTTAAAATAAGATATTATTTTAAAATATTAAAATAAAAGATATAAGATTATATTTATTATAGCTATTAATATTAATAATATTTGGATTTAAATAGATAACCTATATAACTTTAATAATAACTAATTATAAAACTTTAAATTATATAAGAGGAGGAGTAACTTTATAATTCTATTTTTTTATTTCTTTTTTAGATTAAAAGCTTTACTTTATAATATATACTATATTATAGAACACCTCTTTAATGCTTATATAAAGATCTATATAAACTATATTATAGAATATAAATAGCTTAAAGTTTAATATATTTTGAATTTATTTTAAAGTTAATAAGCTTTAATATATACTTACTTATATAAGCTTTACTTTTTAAGCCTATACTTTTAGCTAATTAAGTATATATTAGTTAGAGATAATTAAATAGCTATAAGATCTTCAAATACGTTTCTAAGTAGTTAAATAAATCTTAAGAAATATATTAATATAGATATTTATTTTTAGATTTATAAATTCTTTATAAAGTAAATTCTTATAAATAAATAGTAGAATAGTTTTTTATATTTTAAATAAGTAGTTCTTTTAATTTTTACTTTTTAAGTATTTTAAACTAAATATTTAAAAAGCTTTTTAACTAAAGTATTTAGTTTATAATTATTAAAAATAAATAAGTACTATTATTATATATTAGTTTAAAATTATAAGAAAGTTATTTTAAGAGTTTATTAACTTAACTAAATCTTAATACCTTAAAAATAAGATTTTAAACTAATATTAATTTTAAACTCCTCAATATAAAACGACTTCTAAAAAATAAAATCCTATTTATATTCCTTATTAAATTTATAGAAAGCTTAGTAAAATATTTTTATATAAATCTTAAAAATTATAGAAATTTGATTATTAATAGTAACTTTTTAAACTTTATAAGTAATTTATTATCTTATTAATAATATAATTTATAAAAAGATATAATAAATTACTATTTTCTCTATTTATACTAAAAATAAATCTAAACTTTTCTTAAAGCTTTTTAAGAGTAATTAAATAAATTAGTAGTCTAGTTAACCTATATAAGTAGGTATTATAGTTCACTCTATACTTTTTTTCATAATATTAAAACCTAATAGTAGCACTTTAACTTATACTTAATTTTAATAAAATAAATAAATAAATTTTAATATAACTAGTTATTAATATTTAGCTTAACTTATCCCTAGCTATATAGAAGAAGATAGGTAGGTAAGTAGTAAAGTAATAAAATATACTAATAAGAGCGTTATTTATAATATTATAAGCATATTATTTATAACATTATAAAAGTATTATTCTATAATATAGTAGGAGCTTAGTAGTAGCTTAAACCTACACTTAAAGGTATAAACTTAATAGTATAACTCTTTATATAGCTAAAAGGGTTCTTATAGCTATAGTATAAGAACTTAACTATTTAAATAAAACTTTAAGCTTATTCTTTATATCCTCCTATATATATAATAACTTTATATAATATCTTTCCCCTTTATTATACCTATATATAAGCTAAGTAAAGTTACTTTAAATAACTTAATCTAAGAGATTAAAGCTAATAAAATTAAAAGCTTTAAGTATAATAACTTCTTCTATACTACTAAAAAGACTCTACTTAAATTTACTTTAAAGTACTTACTTAAAATAGCTAATAAACGCTATATATTAGAGTTATATAGTCTTAAGATTAATATAGAGATAGTTAAAGCTATTAATAATAATCTTAATACTTATAAATACTTTATAAGCTTCTTTAAGATAGCTAAAGTAGCTTAAGTAGTTAGTAAGTTAGGATAGGTAAATATATTAAGAGTATAGCTTATAATAGTAGAACTCTATATTAAGACTATATAGTAAGGTAGAAGACATTATAATAGCATAATAATATAGAGGCTTTAAAGCTTTTATACTTAGTAGAGTAGTATAAATATCTAAATAGTAGAAGAGAGAAAGATAAGTATAGATTAAATATAGCGTGAAGGGTAGGTATAGCTTAGAGGAGTAGAGATAGAAGTAGCTAGAAGAAGATAGTAAACTTAGCTTATTATAATAGTTAAAGTTAGTATCATAGTATTAGCGCTATGCCTACCTCAGAGCGCATTATATACCTAAGCATATAACTAGCAGTAAGCATGCTAAGCGCACCTATAGAGCCCTCATATACCTACACCCCCTACTTCTAACTTTTCCCTTCTATAACTTAATATTAATTAATCTAGGTTATCTATTAATACGTATTAGCTATACTTTATAAGCCTATTATTATAATATATTAAGTTCTTTAACTAATTTATCTCTAGTAATAGAAGTATAATATTAACTTTCCCTAGAAGTACTAACTATTAATCTATAGTAAAAAACCCTATTATATAAACCCTATATATATAATTAAGAGTAACTTAACTAAGAAACACTATAAATATAATTAATAACACACCCTATTTTATTATATACCTATTAATCTAACTAATTACACACCCTCTATATTAATTAGAAATAGTATATAAGAACGAAAAGAATAAGAATAGCTCTATTAAGCATTACTATAGCTATAGCGCTATAAATAGATTACACTTTATCCTAAATATATAAGAGGTACTTAAACTTCTAAAGCAGCTAAAAAAGCACTAATACTATATATATAAGATACTTAAAAACACCTAAAACCTTATACTAAAAATTACTACTATAAACCTTAAGCATCCTATCTATATAGCCTATTAAGGACCTTCTACTTAAGATCACTACTACTAACTACGTTTACTATATAAAAGTTATATATAAGTAGTTTAATAGTAGTAACCTTATTATTAAAAACTCTAACCTTTTTAGTAATAATAATAAGTACTTATAAAACTAATAAGCTTTTAAGAAAGTATATAAAGATAACCTTAAGAATCTCTTTACTTAGGTTACTAGCTAAGTTAAATAGTATACTATTTAAAGTTAAGAAACCTAAACGTTTTATATTAACTTTATCTATATAGCTAATAATATTAAAGCCCTTTATAAATAAATAGTATAGCTTAAGTCCTATAGAAATATCTTTAATAAGTTTATAGTAGATACCTCCTATAAAAGTACTACTAAAGAAACCTCCTTATAATCTAAAATTAAAGCCCTCTAGTTTATAATTAAGGCTTAAGATAGTAAGATAACTATACTAAAAACTAAATATACTACTTAGATATTTATAAACCTATTTAATACTAAAAACTAGCGTAAAATTACTACTTTTAAAGCTTAAAACACCTACTTTTAGTATTAAGTTAATACCCTTACTATAGAGAAGACTACCCTTTAAACTTAAGTTATAAAGCTTAAAGCGTTTAATAAGTATCTATCTATTAAGCTCACTATATACCTTAATATCTCCCCTAAGTATAAATAATCCTATTCACTTAGAGGCC
This sequence comes from Colletotrichum siamense, assembly GCF_013390195.1. NCBI lineage: Eukaryota > Fungi > Ascomycota > Sordariomycetes > Glomerellales > Glomerellaceae > Colletotrichum > Colletotrichum siamense. The sequence continues at coordinate 232,283 of NW_023501031.1, read as the reverse complement.
TATCTAACCACTCTAATATATTAATACTCCTTAGAGATAAAACTAATATTATTATTACTACTATAACTTACTACTTTTAGCTAATTAAAAATAAAAACTACTACCTTTATAAAGGAATACCTATCTTAACTATATCTAATAAAACTTCCTCTTTAACTTTACTTAAGATTACTAAAGTTCCTATCTTTACTAATATTTAAGATAGATAGGATAGTAAGAACCCTATATTTAACTTCTAGCTATACTACGTTAAAACCTACTTTAAAGCTATAAATAACTATTCTAATAGTAAGAGACTAAACTATATTACCTCCTATATTAATAGTAATACTACTAACCTAATATTACTACTACTTACTTTACTTAATATAATCTAAAACACTAAAGCTCTAATTAAATAGCTAAAAAATAACTATACTAACGCTATATATATTAAGAACGCCTACTATAACCTTAATAAGATTACTATTTTATATAGTAATATTTAAGTATAATATAACCTTTTTATTCAGAAAGCCTATAAGGCTAAGGTTTATAAAAACTGTTAATACTATATATTCTATAATAAGTTACTACTATAAATCTAGAACGTAATTATTAACTAATACCTTATTAAGGAGTAATATAACTTCTACTAATACTTAAATTATATTACTAAGGTTATTAATATTATAAATACTAACTATAAGAAGAGTAAAGGCTACTCTAGTACTACTTATACTACTTTTAGTATTAAATCGCACCTTATTACTACTACTAGCTTTAATTTTAGCTCTAGTATTAGCAAAATATATATTAGTACTAATAAAACTAGAAACTATATAGATACTAAGCTATATAAAACCTTAAAAGCTTCTAGTGCTTACTATAGCTATAATAAGCTAGAACACTACTTTAAGGAGTATTTTATAAAGAAGGCTACTATAAACATTATAAAGCCTAAGGAACCTACTAAAGGCTGCTATAATAGCTTAGAAAACTAAAGCTTTTAGTTAAAGCAGACTCCTAGCTAAAAGAGAATAATAGTATATAAAACATACATTTTATACTTTTATTTATTAACTTATAATACTTAATAAGTAGATAGCTCCTTAAGATAAAACTTATTATAATATATAATAGATATAATATTTTTATATATATATTACTTAACACTAAAGCAAATAGTTATAGATTTATATACCTATACCTATAAACACCACTAAGAGACTTTTACTAAGCCTCTTAGTATATATTAGAATAACTTATCCCTATATCTAAATTTAATAGAGAATAATTAGACGCTATAAATATAATATAAACTATTAATTTATATATTAACTATAAAGTACTTTTAAAGATACCCCTTCTATAGCTTAATATTAAAAGATATAACTTAATACTTAGCTATAAGTAGTTTAAATACTATAATATATCTCTAAATATATACTACTAGCACTTTAGCTAGCTAAAAAACATACTCCTACTTAGAGATTTTCTATTAACTATTATTTAGTAAGTAGAAGATCTACTTATACTTAATAAAATAGATTTAAAACACTAGCTAGATATAAAATGCTATTAGAAGGCTTTTAAAATAAATACTATAGCTTATAATAAGAAAATAATATCCTAGCTAGTTAAAATACTTAAATAACCTAAACTACTATCCTATATATAGCGTGAGAATACTACTAAATCTATAGATAAAATAGAATATACCCTATAAAGTAAAACTATCTAGTATAAAGAAAGATATTTATTATAACTATTAGACCTAATACTATTTAAAACTATACCTATTAAACTAACGCTAAATCTAATTATTAATATATTATCTTTTAAATATTAGATAGAGCATAAAGCTATAAAAGTTAGTATTATATTACTATATAAACTTAATAAGCTAATTAATAGTAAGAAGGTTAAGAAATATACTATAGAAAACCTATTATATAATAATATAGAGGAAACTTAACGCTTAATTAGAGAAAAGCTACTACTAAAACTTTAACTATAAGTAGATATCTTTAGTAAAGCTACTAGTAATAAACTAACGTTATACTAGCTATATAACTATAAGATTAAGCTTATAAAAAGCAGCTAAAATAAGTTATAATACTTACTACTCTATAAATAATTATTAGAAGAACTAAAAATAACCTAAGAGTACCTAAAAAATAATCTAGATAAGGGATTTATTACTATAAATAATACCCTTTAAGCCTCACTTACCTTATTTATTTATAAACATAATAGCAGCTTATAGTTCTATATTAACTACTACTAACTAAATATTAAAACTAAGAAAAATTAATACCTATTACTACTAATAGAAAACATACTTATACACTTATATAAAGCTAAAATCTACACTAAGCTTAATATTAAATAAGCCTTTCATAAGATCTATATTACTAAAAGCTATAAAAACCTTATAATATTTAAAACCTAACTCAGTATATATAAGTACTTAGTATTACCTTTTAAGCTCTATAATAGCCCTTTAATATACTAATAATATATAAATAAGATCCTAATAAAATACCTTAATAACTTTTATATAATATATATAAATAATATCTTAATCTACTTAGATAACTTAATAAAGCACTATAAGTATATTACTAAGGTGCTAAACTAGCTATATAAAGTAGGATTATAAGCTAATATTAAGAAGTATAAATTTAGTATTACTTAGATGAAATATTTAAGATTTATTATATCTATAGAAGGTTTATAGCCTAACCTAAAAAAAGTAGAAGTTATTAGAATATAGTAGCTACCTAAGAACGTTAAAAGTATATAGTTATTCCTTAAGTTTTATAACTTCTATAGATATTTTATTAAGGATTATAATAAAATAGCTTAACTACTAAACTAACTTATAATTAAAAATATTAAGTATAAATAGACTAATAATTATAAAGAAGGCTTTAAAAGCTTAAAGGCTACTCTATCTTTAGCTTCTATTTTATAATACTAAAACTTAGACCTACCTATATATATAGAAATAGACACCTCTATTTCTATTTATATAGATACCCTACTATAGTAGTAGCTTAATAATAACCTTTAGTACTTTATAGCTTTTTTCTCTAAGACTATAAGCTTTATAGAAATATACTACCTAATTTATAACTAAAAAATACTTATAATTATTTTAGTACTAAAAGAATAATATATAAAACTAATATCTATATTATAATATTTTAATATAATTATAAACTATTAAGCTTTTCTATTTTTTATAACTAAATAACTTTTAAATATAAAGTAAGCTAAATAGATAAGCCTATTATCTAATTATAACTTTATAATCTAATACTAACTAAGCTAAGAAAATATACTAATAAACATATTATTATAAAAAACAGAAGACCTATATACCTAAAAAGATATTAAGGATATTAATAGAACTTAAGTTATACTAAAGCCCTCTATATTATCCCTAGAGGTCTTAGAAGAACTATAATAGATACTAATTATTATATCTACTACCTTAGAACTTATAGTTAGTACTTTTAAGCCTATAAATAAACTATAAAGCTAGCTGCTAGTTAAATATATCTTTTAGCTAAATAGAGACCTAAAAATACTATCTCTTAAAGCTTATTACACCTTAGTTAGTAAAAACTTAAGGTACTAAATAATTAAAGAAGGGGAAGAGTTATTACTAATAGATAGCTATATAGTAGTACTAATAGAGGAAAACCTCTATATATATATTATATAAGAAGTTTATAAATAGTAGCTTTTAGTATACTTAAAGTAGAATAAAACTACTAAGATTATTAAAAGCTAATACTATTAGTAAAGCTTAATTAGTAATATTAAGTAGTATATTTATAACTATTATACTTACTATAAAGCTTAAAAGCTATAAGATATAACCTTAAGAGAACTAAAACTACTACTAATCCTTATATAGCTTTAGCAGTTTATTATAATAAACTTTATAGCTTTACTAAAAGATTACTATAGTTTTAATGCTATTTAAGTTATAATTTACTACCTTTTTAAGTATTTAGTTTTAGTTCCTTACTATAAAATAGTTACTATAAAGGATATAGCTTAGATATTTTTCTATTATATTTTTTTATACTTTAGTTTCCTTAATAAGATTATATTAGATCGCAAAGCTTAGTTTATTTTAAGTTTCTAGAATAAACTTTATAAGATTACTAATATATAAATCAGCCTCTCTATAGTAAGTTACTTATAAATAGATAGATAAATAGAAGTTATAAACTAATATCTCTAGTAATACTTATAAGTCTTAGTTAATAAATATATAGATAACTAAAATAACTTACTACTTATAGCTAACTTTATATAAGCTTATCTTCTTAGTAAAGCTATAAGCTTATTACTATTTAAGATTAAATAAGGCTATAAACTAAGAATAAGCTATAACTAAAATAAACATATAATAAAGTTTAATAACACCTATAATAAACTAAACTATAAAGATACTTAAGCTATAATCAGCTAAATATATAATACTTAGCATATTACTTTAAAGTAAATAGCTATAGCTTAGCGCTAATATATACGTATAGCTAACTAAAGCTACTACCTAAATAACTTCACTATAAGTAACTTAGTTTAAATATTAATAAAAAGCTAATACTCTCTAACTTAATTTAAACTATTAATACCTTAAGATAAACTATATAAAATTAAAATAGTAAGTCTTAGAAATACTTAAGTTATAGATCTACTACTTAGCTATTAAGTATATAACATTTTTAACTTAAGCTAGCTATAGAAAGCTAGTAATAACCTACTACTAAGGTAGTATACTATATTACTACTACTTATTAAATATACTAATAGCCTTAAGTTTAAGGTTAATAAGGTTATATAATTATAGATTTATTAGTAAAAATTATAGTATTATATTAACTAGTTAGGCTATAATAAAAACCCTAAATAGTATAATACAGAGGCTTTTAAGCATACTTTAGCAGTATTATAGGCTTTTTATAATATATACTTAATTACTAAAAGCCTACTAAAAAACTTATAGTTATAGCTAGATGCTACTATAGTAGATAAGGAGCCCTCTATATAAAATAATAATAATATAGCTATAGAGGCCTAATATACATAAGAGGATAATAATAACAATAATATATAATATATATAAGCTTAAAGCCTAAGGATCCTACTATTATACCTACGCTTATATATATATAAAGATAAGACTATATATCACTATTTAAAAGAGAGACTAAATTTACCTATTTAGAGAAGAAAAGGATTAATATAGGACTAATAAGCAATATTTTATACCTATCATAAGGCCTAAAGCTATAAGTATATGTAACCCTATACGCGCAAGATAATAACAACAGCAGTAGGATATAACGCCTATAAACTTTAACTATATAAATCCCACACGCTACTGCGCGCGCACGCACCTGCTCACTTAAGCTACTAATTAGTAGATCTACGCCTTTTATTACGCGTAGAGAAGAGGGAAAAGGAGGCTTATAGAGCAGGGGATTTTATTTTTTATATATATAATAGATAGTTTCTATAGATAGAAACCTATAGAGAAGGGGGGGGTACTATCATAATACTAGCGCTATACCTACCTCAGAGCGTATCATATACCTAGGCATATAACTAGCAGTAAGCACGCTAGGCGCGCCTATAGAGCCTTCGCGCGCCTGCGCCCCCCACTTCCAATTTTTCCCTTCTGTAACTTAATATTAATTAATCTAGGTTATCTATTAATACGCATTAGCTATACTTCATAAGCCTATTATTATATTAGAGGAGTATAGAAGTAAAGATAATATCTAAATCTAAAAGTTATATAACCTAAAGGTTATTAGTAGAGAGTAAGAGGACTAGTCTAGCTTTTATAGTTAATACTAGTTAAATTTCATAATATAAGGCTAGCAGCCTAAGTAATTAAATATATATATATATAGTAGTATAATTATAATAATAACTATATCATAAATATAAATAATATTTTTAGTAGTAAGTATTTTGATTTTTAAAATATTTTTAACTTAATCTATTAATTATTTATATAGTTTTTAAAAATTAGGTTTTATTCCTTTAAAAGTACTTAAGTCTTACTATTATTTTAAATCTTTATAATAAAGTTTTAAACTAATAGATAAGATATCTTTTAATTTATATAAGTTTAATTCTTATATAATTTTTAAAAGATTAAATATGTTATAAGGATTAATTTTTTATTAATTAATTCTTGATATAAGGATTCTTTACTTTGTTAAAAGTACTTCTAAATTTCTAACACTTATTAATTTTAAATCTTAGCCTTTTAAATTTAGATCGTCTTAAAATTAGATTTAAAATATATAAATTATCAAATATTCTATAAATTATTATAAATATATTAGTAATCTTTAGTTAGTTTCCTTTATTTAGAGTTTAAATAGATAAGTTTATAAATAATTACAATATAATCTTTAAAATTAGAGAATAACTAGTAGAATTCTTTATAAGGAATAAGATTTTAAATTATTTATTATATTTAATTAAGAATAATTTATATTTTAATAGCTTAAAAGAAATACTTAACTATAAAACCTTTCTATATATTTAGAGCTTTATAACTTCATACTTAATAATAGTAATTATTCTATTAGTTATTAAAACTTATAAAGTTAATATTTAAATAAATAGTTTTATAAGAAAAATTAATAAGTTCTCTTTAATAATAATTTTTCCAGCTAATTTACTTTTTATAAATCTACTTTTAAGTAATTTAGTTACTATTTAAACAAAAGAATAATCTATTAACTTTAATATTTAGAGTAGTTTAATTTATAAGTTTTCAAGAGTATAAATTTATTAAAGTTTTATAGCCTCTAGCTATTTACTATAATTTCTACCTACTTAGAGTGATAAACCTCTTAACTCTATACCTCTTAATACTATATATAGCTTTTAGTTATATAATTATAACTCTCTTAACTTTAGCTGCATTTATATATATATATATTAATCTAGCTATAAGAACCTTTTATAACGACCTCTTTAGTTGAGGAGTTATCCCTATTTAGTAGCGTTTACCTTTATTAAATAAATAGCGTCTTAAGGGGCGAATTTTAAAGGAATTAAAAACGTTAATTTCTAGGAAAAAGAGAAGGGAAATTCCAGCTCCTTAAATACTTCTTAGAAGGCGGATTTCCCCACTTTTAATCCGTTTTACTAAGCTAGTTAGTAAGCTAAACTATAACTATTAATAGTAACTATACTAAAAATAAATTATCATTTATTTCTAATTATTATTAAAAAATAAGTAATATACTATTTTTGATATAATTAGAGTTTTATAAAAACCTTAAATATAGATTTAAATATAATATTAATAATTTATTATTTATTAAATAATAATAGTATATTATATTACTAAAGCTTATAAAATATATAATATTATATTTTATAACCTTATTAGAAGGTTTAGTAAAGCTATTATTAGCTAGGCTATAAGAGCCTTAATAACCTCTTTAGCCCTAATATAATTAGCCCTACTATATACAGCACTATAAGCTTTATACTATATAACTAGCGCTATTACTATTCTACTAATCTATTTAACTAAAGTGTATATTTAACTTTATATAAGGGTTTACTTACTAATAGAAATATAGAAGGTTTTAATACTATTTTCCTTAATTAGTAGAAAGTATAAGTTAAAATCCCTATATAGTGTTTCTAAAATTATACCTATATATAAAGTAGATTTTGCTATAGTCTTTTTATAAGGAGGCTATATTATAACTATAAACTTAATACTTTCTTATATATATAATAACCTTATATAATATCTTTTCCCTTTATTATAACTATATATAAGCTAAGTAAAGCTATATTAAATAACTTAATCTATAAAATTAAGATTAATAAAGTTAAATATTTTAAGTTTAGTAATTTTCTATTTATTAATAAGAAAACTCTTTTTAAATTTACTAAGAAGTATTTACTTAAAATAGCTAATAAAAGTAATATAATAAGGTTATCTATTTTTAAGATTAATATAGAGATAACTAAAGCTATTAATAATAATCTTAATACTTATAATTACTTTATAAGCTTTTTTAAAATAGCTAAAGTAGCTTAAGTAGTAAGTAAGTTAAAAAGAGTAAATTTAATATATAATTAGAATATAGCTAATAATAATAGAGCTTTTTATTAAAGCTATATAGTAAAGTAAAAGATATTATAATAGTATAATAGTAAAGAGGTTTTAAAGTTTTTATATTTAGTAAAACTTATAATATAGATATCTATATAGTAATAAAGAGGAAAATAGGTATAAAGTAAATATAGTATAAGAGATAGAAGAGACTAATTAAAATAAAAGTAATTAGAAGAAAATAATAATTACTATAGTTTATTATAATATTTAAATTTAGAAGCATATAGAGGTAAAAGTAATATTTAAGTTTAAATTACTTATAATTATATATATTAAAGGTTATTAATAGAAAGTAAAGGGATTAGTTTAGCTTTTATAGTTAATATAAATTTTATAATATAAGGCTAATAGCTTAAAGCTATTCTTTTATAAGTTATATAGTTACTATTAATATATAAACTTATATAGATTATAACTTTAATAAAATCTAGTTATTCTTAAATATAGCTAATAAAAGAAATAACTTAATTTAATACTTCTAAAGATATTATCCTTATAAATTATAAAATAATAAGTTCTTTATCCTTTAAATATTTATTACTTTATTAAAATAAAATTATATACTTACTAAGAAGTTATTATTCTTAATATTAAGAGTTAAAATAAATATAAAGCTTTAAATACTGAAGCTATTAAGATTTATAAGTAAAATATTAATAATATTTAGTTTATATATATAAAAGTTTTATTAAATTATAATAGCTTTAATTTAAGGAAAGTCTTTTATAGATTAATAAAAAAGAGAGTATTATATTAAATAATAAAATATATAATTAAGCGTTTACTTTTTAACTGCTAACTAATAGTAAATAAGAATATAAAGATTAAGCCTCTAGCTGTTCACTATGATTTTCACCTGCTTAGAGCGATAGACCTCCTAACTCTACGCCTCCTAATAATATATACAGCCTTTAGTTATATAATTATAATGTCTAACTATCTCTCCTAACCTTAACTATACTTATATATATATATATATATAACTTCACTATCTTTAACTTTACTTTAGTAATAATATAGTTTATAATTACTTAATTACTAACTACTAAACTATTAACCTATCCTCTCTTTTATATATTACTTACGCTACTATTAAATACTATCTTTATTACTACTTTACTATTTACTATTAGTCTTCTTATTTAATTAAGCTAGCTAACACCTTTAGTATACTTTATATTATTTACTAATAAAGTAGTATACTAAGCTAATAAGCTTAGTAGTAGCTATACTATTATTAGTAACGCTCTTTCTATTAGTTAGTATAAAGTGTACTTACTAATCCCTATTAAGCTTATACTTAAGCTTAAGCTACGTCTACTTTAGTATTATAGAAGGTTTATATAAAGAAGGGCTACTCCTTAAAATAGCTAGAGATATATATAGCCTCTATTTTAAAGTTATTAGAGGTATTTATTACTTTAATTATAATATAAAGAGGGTTTTTTTTAGAAGTATTCTTAAAAGCTCTATTTAATACTACTATAATAAAGTACTCTTAATTAGAATTAGAGTACTTATTAAACTTAAGGGCTTTATTTAGTATATAGATATTATACTATATAATAATAGCTTTAGCTATTTTCTTAAAAAAAAGTATATTTAATATAAAGTTAGTATTTTTATATTCTTTATATAGTATAAATATTATAAAAGATTTATTATAAGTTATAAAGTAAAGAAGAAGAAGAGAGAAAAGTATAAAGTTTTATATATAGTAGAGTTTTTTATATTTCTAGCTATAAGAACCTCTTATAATAACCTCTTTAGTTAAGAAGTTATTTCTATTTAGTAGTATTTATAGATAACCTCTTTAGTTAAAAAGTTATCTCTTTTATAGTAGTATTTACTTTATTAGAAGGTTTAGTGAAGCTGTTATTAAGCTATAAGAGCTTTAGTAACCTCTTTAGCCTTAATATAATTAGCCTTACTATATATAGCGCTACTAGCTTTATGCTATATAGCTAGCGCTATTACTATTCTATTAGTCTATTTAGCTAGAGTATACGTTTAACTTTATATAAGGGTTTACCTATTAGTAGGAATATATAGGGTTTCTATATAGTTTTCCTTAATTAGTAGAGGGTATAAGTTAAGGTACCTATATAGTGTTTCTAGAATTATACTTACGTATAAAGTGAATTTTACTATAGTCTTTTTATAGGAGGCTATATTATAACTATAAACTTAAGAATATAAAATTAAGTTTAATCTTTTTAATTATATAAGTTAAATAAGTTTAATACTATAAATAAAAAAAATAAACTTAATTTTATAATATCTAAGTTTTTAATTACTTAGTTAAAATATATAGCAAGTTAACCTATTCTTATAAAAAGGCTAAAGATATTAAATCCTAAAGAGGTTAGAAAAAACTTTAAAACTTTCTTTTAAAAAGATCTATTTTACTATATAAGATATTAAAGATATACTAGTTTTTTTAAAAATACTTTATTTATTAAGAAGTTTACTTTAAAAGCTATTTAAACTTACTAGAAAAGTAGTTATAAAAATAAGAAATTTCTTAAGTAGAATAAACAAAATTAAACTTAGATATTAAAATAAAAGAAAAGGGCTTTTTTAAATAAGTTTTTATTTTTATTAATACTTTAGACTTAGAATAAATTAAAGTTATAAGAAAGAAAGTAATACTTAGTAAAGTTATTAAGATTCTTTTCTTAAAACCTATCTTAAAGTTATTTATTTTTTAAGTAACTTCTAATTAGTTACTTTCCTTAATAATAAGAAGTAATAATCTATTCACAAAGGAGAACTTATTAATAAACTTATTTTATATAAGCTTCATAGCTTATTTAATCTATTAGTTAAGAAGGTTTATAATATCTATCTAAAGAAACTATTAAAACCTAATTAAATATGCTTTAAAAAGGATTTAAATATAAGTAAATATAGCTAGCGCTATAAAAAGATATAAAGCTAATATTATTATTATTAGTATAACTAATAGAACTATACCTAATAATAAGAGAGGTATTTATATAACTAGAGGGAATAAAATAGTTATAACTTTATTTAATTAGAATATAAAGTATAATAACATAATTTACTTATTTTAGTAATTCTTATAATTAGCTAAAATAAATAAAAATAATATATAAGGTTTATTAATTATTACTTTAAAGAGTAGATATTAATAGAATTATAATTCTCTAAAGGTAATTATATAGTTATTATTAACTATAGTAAATATTAAGTTAAAATTTAAAACTAAAATAGTAGAAACTAATAATCTATAGTAAATCTATATACTATAACTATAATAATACTATAGATCTAGAATATCTAAACTAGGTAAAGTAAGCCTATAATAATTAACTTTATAGTAAAACTTTTAAAGTAAATTACTTATTATAATAATTACTTAATTAAGTAAGTACTTAACTAAGTAGAGTTTATAAGGAAAAAAATATATTATATATATTATAGATTTTTCTACTTAGAATAGATTTTAACGAAGAAAGTAATTTAATAGTTTTATCTACTTAACTATTACTACTACTTATTATTACTATATATTATTTATTTTATACTAATAACTATTTATATAAGTTATAAATAGTTATTCTTAATGATGAAGAATCTTATTATAATATCTAATAAAATAAATAATTTTTCCCTCTTACTATATTATATAATATTTATACTTATAATAATATTAGTTTAATTATATACTTTTTTATAAAAGCTACTAGCTTTATATTATAAAATTTAAGTAATATTTATTATAAAAGCTAAACTAGTCACCTCACCCTTTATTAGTAACCTTTAGGTTATATAACTATATTTTAGACTTAAATACCTTTTTTACTTCTATACTTCTTAATTAATTTATTAATTAAGACTTTAAATATCATAATAAGCTTTAACTATCTTCTTCTAACTACTTCTATTTCTATATTATATTTAATTTATACTTATCTTTTAAGTCTTTTCTACTACTATAAGCTTTACTAAGTATAATAGTTTTAAAGCTTCTATACTATTATACTATTAAATAATATCTTCTACCTCATTATATAGTTTTAATAGCTTTACTACTATTAGCTATACTCTTAAATATATTTATTTTTCTTAACTTACTAAGCTTTTAAGCTACTTTAACTATCTTAAAGAAGTCTATAAAGTAGTTATATATACTAAAACTACTATTAATAACCTTAACTATCTCTATATCAATCTTAAAGCTATATAACTCTAATATATAGTATTTATTAGCTACTTTAAGTAAGTATCTCTAAATAAATTTAAGTAGAGTTTTCTTATTAGTATAGAAAATATTATTATACTTAGAACCTTTAATTTTATTAATTTTAATATTATAAATTAAGTTATTTAATATAGTTTTACTTAGTTTATATATAGTTATAATAAAGAATAAGGATATTATAGTTATTATATATATAAAAGGATATAAAAATAGACTTAAGGCTTTATTTAAAGTAATAGTTAAGTTTTTATACTATAGCTATAAGAACCTTTTTAGTTATATAAAGAGTTATATTATTAGGTTTATACCTTTAAGTATAAGTTTTAGCTATTATTAAGCTTTAGCTATATTAGCTATAAGTATTATTAGCGTTCTATATTATAGATACCGCCTTTATAATATTATAAATAACGTTCTAATAAATAATAGCGTTATAAATAATACTCTTACTAATATATATTTTATTACTCTACTACTTATTTACTTACTTATTTACCTTCTTCTATATAGCTAGAGATAAGTTAAGCTAAGTATTAATAACTAATTATAATAAGATTTATTTATTTACTTTCTTAAGATTAAGTATAAGCTAAAGTGTTATTATTAGGTTTTAGTATTATAAAAAAAAGTATAGAGTGAACTATAATACTTATTTATATAGGTTAATTAGACTACTAATATACTCTTTTATAATAACAAGTAGCTATTAAGTAGTTTTATAGGAAACTAGTATAAAGTATTTATTTTATAAATAGAAGGATAATATTGCCTAGCTAAGCTTTATTAAAATAAAGTAAATTTTTAAAAGGTTTCCTTATAATTAGCTATAATTATAAGTAGTATTAAGTAATTACTAAAGGGTTAAGCTATAGTTATATTTAAAAAGTATATATATTAAACTTTAAAGATTAACTTACGCTTAATTATTATATAAAGTATATTACTAAGAGAGGCTTATAGCGTTTTAAGATAGTAATATATTTAGCTAAATAAGATAGTAAATATAAGTAGAGCTAGCATTATATTTAAGCTAGGCTTCTATTATATATTAATACTATAGTAGACTGGCTTAAGATATTATTTTAGATAATAGCTTTTAGTTTAAAGTAAATATATACTTTTACTTAACCTCTTTAGTTTTTAATTCCTTTAAAGTAATTAAGTCTATACTTTATATAGTATAGAACTTTTCTTTTTATTATAAAATTATTACTTCTCTTCTTTATTTTATAGCCTTAATATAATATATTATATAGATACTATACAATAGACTAAATATTATATTAATCTTACTACTTAATCTAAAAAGATTTTATAATAGCTTAGTTCTACTTATATTATAGTATTTACTTTATACTTAAGTCCTTAGTTATAAATTAGTTTACTAATTAGGAGAATTACTTATTACTTTAACTTCTACTTCTAAATTAACTATTTCTACTAAATTTTATTAAATACTTATCTATTTAGTAAACTTATTAGCTTAATATGTCAATAAAGCAAATAGTAAATTAAAACTACTTACTAGATATAATAAAGCTTTTTAATATATTTATATATATCTAGTTTTAATTAGAGTCTTAATACTAATTACTATTAAAGTTATATATTAAGATGAAATATGTAATTTAAAGAATTATTATTATAAATAATAAATTAGCTAAGTTACTAAGATATTCTCTTAAATTTCTAGTTAGAAACAAAATAGTTTAATATACTAAAATATCTAAATTTGATTTATATTATTATTATCCTCTAAATTAGTTATATTATATAGGAGTTAAGGATCAATTTCTAGTTTATAAACTATTTATAAAGCTTTATAAGTCTAATATCTTTATTTTAATATAGATATATTAAGAAACTTTAAAAGTAAATTATCTAAAACTTATTTTTAATACTATAAGATTTCTGATTAATATAAAAAGTTCTCTATCTATTAGATTATTAAAATAAAACTAAAGAATTAATAGTAAGAAATATTATATATAGAAAAGAAGTAATAATATTAAGTCTTATTATTTAAAGGTATATTATTTATAAGAAGTTTTAGAATAAAAGAACTAAATATATTTTTTATTTATTTCTACTACTTAAATATCTCAAGCTTTAGAGCTAAAGTATTTTCTTTATCTTTATTTTAGTATAGATCTTATATTTAATATTTAATAAAGTACTCCTCTATTAACTATTAACTAAAGAGATCTTTAACTCCTTATTAACTAAGATAATCTTTTTCTTCTTAATAGGGGAAGTAGAAGTTTTTAATATATAAATAATAAAAGAAAATAATATTATTAATATTAGTACTTTTTATTTTTTAAATATAAAATAGAGTTTGAAAAAGTTTATAAAGTATTATAATATATAAGTAGAGTTAAGGCCCCTAGCTACTTACTATAATTTTTACTTAGAACTTATACTATAACAACCTCTAACTTACCCTTTTAGCTAATAGCTTACTAGTTATATGATTTCCTATAGATCACTATCTCTAGCTTTAGTCCTATTTCCCCCTATATATATAGTTACATACGCTATTATAATCTTATTACTTTTAATATTACTTTAATAATAACTTTATAACTTTAACTTAGTTTAATTACTATAGAAATAAACTTTCTTTAACCTTTTAACCTTTTTTCTAACTCTTATATATACTTTCTATTATTAGACTTAGCTATCTTCTTTATAGTTTATACTTAGTTTAAGCTTTCTATTAACTAAGCTAATATCCTTATAGTTCTATAGTTCTTAGTAATATTCTTAATATTATTAAGCTTAGTTAACTTACTAATAATATAGCCTTACTAAAGATATTATTAAAATAAGCGTAATAGCTAAAATTAGTAGTAAATATAGCTACTTCTTCTAGTAAGATTTACTATAGTAGATAGGTATAAGCTATAGCTATAATATTAGCTTTTATAACTATAAAGTAAGATATAGCTATAGTTATCTTATTTACTAAGCTTTATATATTAAAAAGTATTATTTTACTAATTATAGTAAAGCTAGCTTTATAATTAGTATTAATTCTAATATCTTAAAGTATACCTTAAGTAAAGCTTTATAGTATAAAGCCTTATAGATTAAGTAAGATAGAATATATTATAAAGTTATAGAAATCTAAGTAGCTTACTTATAAATTATAAGAATCTAAGTAGTTTATATATAGGATAACAAATAAGCTTATAGCTTAGTATAAGTAGCATCTTAAGTATATAGCTAAAATAAGCTTTTATATAGCTAACCTTATAAAGCTATCTCTATAAGTTATATAAGCAAAGCTACTAACTTTACTAATAACAAAACTATTATTAATATAATACTAAGAGCTATAATAATATATATATCTAGCCTAGATACTTTCGCTTATATATAGGTAGCTATAGTTAAGTTTAGTATAAGTAGTTATTCTAAGCCCCTTAGTATATATTATAATCTTCTTACTAGATAAAGTACTAGCTAAAATGCTCTTACTAGATTTATTTACTATAGACCTTCTTATAGGGTAGGCTATAAAACTTCCTTAATATAAGTAGAGTTAATATTTTAAGAAGAAGAGTTTCTAATTAATTAATAACTTAAGGCTTATACTAAAGTTTTCTTAGAGGTTTTACTACTAATTTATCTATTATCCTCTTTTAATATATTTTTTTCTTATTCTATTTAAGATTGCTTTTAATATTTTAAGTATTTTGTATAAATTTAATATTATAAACTTATTTAATATTAAGTTTATAATTATAAAGTAGCTACTTATAAAAAGACTATATTAAAATTTACTCTATATATAAGTATAATTCTAGAAATACTATATAAGTATTTTCACTTTTACCTTCTACTAATTAAGGAAAATAGTATAGAAACCTAATATATTCTTATAAATAAATCAACCTTCTAAATATTATAAAGTTTAATATATACTTTAGCTAGATAGATTAATAGAATAGTAATAGCGCTAGGTATATAGTATAAAACTAGTAGTACTATATATAGTAAAGCTAATTATATTAAAGCTAAATAGATTTTTAAAGCTTTTATAGCTTAGCTAATAATAGCTATACTAAACCTTTTAGTAAGATACTATAAAACTACTATATAAGAGATTACCTCTTAACTAAAGAGGTTATTAGAAGAGGTTCTTATAGATAGAAATATAAAAACTCTACTACTATATATAAAGCTTTATATTTATTCTTCTTCTTTTTTAACTTATAATAAATCCTAAAGTATCTTCATAATATCTATATTATATAAAGAATATAAGAATACTAATTTTATATTAAGTATACTTTTTTTAAAAAAAGATAGCTAAAGATATTATTATATAGAATAATATTTATACACTAAATAAAGCTCTTAGTTTTAATAAGTATTTTAATCTTAATTAAGAACGCTTTACTATAGTAATATTAATTAAAGCTTTTAAGAATACTTCTAAAAAGACCTTCTTTATATTATAATTAAAGTGATAAATACTTCTAATAATTTTAGAGTAGAGGTTATATCTATCTTTAATTATTTTAAAAAGTAGTTCTTTCTATATAAACCTTTTATAATATTAAAGTAGATATAACTTAAGCTTAAATAATTATAAGTTTAATAAGACTTATTAGTAAGTATACTTTATATTAACTAATATATAAAAAGAGTATTACTAATAATAGTATAGTTATTATTAAACTTATTAGCTTAATATACTACTTTACTTATAGATAATATAAAGTATACTAAAACTAGTAGCTAGCTTATTTAAAAAAGAAGAATAGTAAATAGTAGAGTAGTAATAAAGATAGTATTTAATAATAATAAAAGTAATATATAAAAAAGAGGATAAGTTAATAGTTTAGTAATTTATAGTAATTAAGTAATTATAAACTATATTACTAATAAATTAAAGTTTAAGATTATAAAGTTATATATATATATATAAGTATAGCTAAAGTTAAGAGAAGTAATTAGAGACTTAAGAAGCTACTAAAGATTATATAACTAAAAGCTATATATACTATTAAGAGGTATAAAGTTAAGAGGTCTATCGTTCTAAGTAAGTAAAACTAATAATAAATAGCTAGAGGCTATATAACTATATATATAAAATTACAAATAAGTTTTAACTTCTATAAAATCTAAAATTAAGAGATTTACAGATTTAAAGGTTTAAAAACTTAAGGATTTAAGCTAATTAAGGATATTTATATTACTTAGTAGTAAGATCTATAGATTAGTAGATTAGTAGATTTAGGGGTTAGTAGATATATCTTAATAGTGTACTATAAGGGTCAGAATAGGTATTAGAACAGCTGCTAAAAGTATTATCTTCAGATAACATAAAGCTAGCAGGGAGGGGGGCAAGCCCTTAGCACGAGGATGCTTTAGCCTTATTAGACACTCAGTCTAAAGCACTATAAAGGCGTTATGCCTGCCAGAGGCATCTAGGGCGCATTATAACGCTGCAAGTACTAAGTTGCCTAGGCATCCAGAGACTAAGCAGCTTTCAAGATAACAGCTGAGGAGAGCAGTCTTAAAGACATCTCTAAGATAGAGTTGCTATAATATACAACAGGCGCCCAGAGTAAGGGCAGCTTTAAGGGATAACCCATAGGATAATAGGGATAAGCATTATTTCAGTTATTATTATAATGCCCTCAATCTGAGCTGCAGCCTCACCACCTATCACATAACGTGCAGTATTACGTAAGCTGCGCATGTAGATATTAGCTTATAATATAGACCACCCTTCTAAATAGTTACTCTTATAATATACCTTTATTCCTAATAACTTATATACTTATAACTTATAAGAGTTATAAGCTTAGCTCTATTAATAGCTTAGATCACCCCTCTACTATAAGTTATATATAGGAAACTTATTCTTAACCTTTTATTAAATCTTTTATTACTTTTACTTATTATATCCTCTACTAATAATAAAATTCCTTTTATAGGAGATATTCTTATATTAAGAAGTAATTAGCTTATATAGTACACCTATTTTAAGTTCTATATATACTTAAGAAGCTTTTAGGACTATATTAACTTAGATATAGATAATTATACTAACTTTTTATAAGTAACTATAGTTCTAAAGATTTCTAAGTTTATTACTAAGTATTAAACCCTCCTAAACGCAAAATACTAAGAGGAATATAATAAGTAAGTAAAATAATATTTAGAGGAGGCTAAACGCTTAGTAGAGGCTGCTAAAAATATACTAAAGAACGTTTATCTAACTATAAAGACCTTAAGAAGTAAGGAGGATATAAATATTATTCCTAATAAAATAGGGGGATTATCCTCTCTTTTAAAGTCTCTATAAACTCCTTAAATTACTATTTATAAGGATATTAAGTTAGAGTATAATATAGTAGTTAAAAATTATATAGTAAGCTTTTTAGATTAATAGACCTTCTTAATATATTATTTTAACTTTTAGATATAAGTTAATAAAATAGTTTTAAACTTTATTCTAATTAATACTAAATTAGCTATTCTAAATAATAAAACCTAGTTAGGAGTAACTCTATAAGCTTTTATATATAAGATTAAGAGATAGCTTATACTTACTATACTTATAGTTACTAATATAGTTTAAAAGAACTACTTCTATTTACTTAAAAAAGCTAATTCTAATATTAACCCTTCTATATAGTATATAGAATAATATTATTACTATATAGAAGTAAAGAGACTTAATATTTTAAAGATCTAAGGAGAACTTATATTATAAACCTTCTTTAAAGTAGTTAGATATTAACTCACTTTAAATTAAGCTTATACTAAGCTTATATAGCTTATTATAAATATTAGTTTAAAGTTTCTAATATATACTCTAGAGTAATATAAAATTATTTTCTTAGCTTTAACTTATAAGTATTTACTTATTAAGAGATCTTAGAAATTAAATATACTTTTTACTACTTTAGGAGGGAGGTTTAATAACCCCTCTAATATATATCTTAATAGCTACTTATATAGAGAAGAGTATTCTTAAACCCCTAAAATATATAGATACCTAAAATATATTTATAAGAGGTTTTATAAGTTCTAATAGATCTCTATAGATAATAATAAAGTTTAAGAAATCCTTTCTAAACTTAATTAAAGTAAGTAGATAAATATTAAAGCTATAATTATATATAAAGGATAAATCTTAAACTAAATAAGTAATACTAACTATAAAAGAAGTAGTATATATAGTAAAAGAAGCTAATAGTATAGAAACTATAGGGGAAGAAGTAGTTAAAATAATAGATCTAATTAGAAGTTAAACACTAAAGTTCTATCTAATATTATAGCTATAATAATTAATTTATAAAACCTTCCTAAAACGTTTATATTAGGGATATACTTACTTAACACCTCTACTTTACTATATATTTTCTTATATAGTATAATCTATAATAACTATAGCACTATATATTTAGTTAATAATAAATTACTATTACTAAATAACTCCTATATAAAGTCTAGCTTAGAAGATATTATAGAAGTAGGTATAACCTAGATTCTAGTTTTAAGCTAGAGAACCTATATTCTTAAAAGGATTTTTAAAAGCTAAAATAAATAGGTATTAAGTAACTTTATACTTAAGGATATTACTTATATTAAAAGTTTTTATATTAATATTATATCTAAAAATTAACTTAACATATAGAAGATCTAGTTTTATAAACTTAACTATACTTTATATATAGGAAACCTTACTTAAAGCGTAATTATCACTATATTAATCTAAAAATATAATTTAGTTTTCCTTAAATATAACCTCCTTTCTTTATACCCTTTTAAAAGTATACTAATAAGTTTTATATATATTATCACTATAACCTAGCTAATAAAAACCCCTTATAAATAAGATATATATAACTACTATAGAGATTAATTAGATAATATATACTTATAGTATCTTTATTTTAATTACTTAAGCCCTAAAGCTCTTAAACGCATAGTTAAAAATATTTAAGAGGTAAAGATATATAGCTTAACATAGATATAATATAAAATATATACTAGAACTTATATAAAGAAAGTTATATTATATTTAAAGTTAGAAAATAAAGCAATTTATTTATATTATTATATTTTCTAAGATATCTTCTATTACCCTTTTAAAATAATCTTAAGAACTCTTTATATCTTAATTATTAAGGATAAATATTTAGGTAAGCTATAAAGTTTCCCTCTAATACACTATTCACTTAAGGAAATCTTTATAATATTTTTCTACTTTAAATAATAAGTTAAAAGGTAATATAGATTAGTAATTTATATTATATACTAAGATAATAAAATAGCTATAATTACTATTAATAGTAGTATATATTATTAACACTAAGTAAAAAATAATAGAATTATACTTAAGACGCCCTTAGTAGATATAAAGGAGCTAGTTAGTAGTTTAGAGCATACTAGCTAGGAAGTAATCCTAAGAGGTATTAAGATATAAGAAGAGGTTAATTTACCCCTAAAGATATAGATAAAATTAACTCTTATAAGGATTTATCTTTTTAACTAATTCTTATAGCAAAAGACTAATTAGAAGTTGCTAAATTAAGTTAAAGAAAAATAATATACTTAACACTTCTATTAGTAAGCTTCTTCCTATATATCTATAATTAAGAGAGACTTTTAGCTATATTAAGGATAGATATATATATATAGTTATTATATATACCTACTTAAAAAAGAATAAGAAAAAGGATAAAAAAGAATACACTATAAGGTATATCTATAAGGATACCTTAAATACCTAATTAGATATATTAATAATATATATAACTTATATAGAATCTAAGTGCTTATACTTAAGAAAGTAGTTATAATATATAACATATAGTTTAATAAGTTAAAATTCTACTTAAAAGAGGATAAACGTATAGTAATACTAACTAAGATTATATATTATATTATTAAAGAGGAACTAAAGCTTAAATTATTTTTAAACTTAGTACTTAAGCTTTTAGGTATATAAAAATAGGCTAATAATATAGTAAAAAATACTCTTAAAGAGTAAGAAACCTTAGTTATATAATTATAAGATATTATAACATATAAGGAGACTTAAAAAGAGGCTTTAAGAGGTCTCTTTACCTCTAAATATACTCTAAGACCTTAAATTATAATTAGAAGCTAGAGAGAGGAAGCTAATACACTAAATATATCTAATAATAACTCTTATAAATAAACTAAAAAAGTTATAAATATTTTAGAAGAGGATAATAATACTTATATTACTCCTAATAAAAATTAGAGTAAAGATAGTAAACTTTAAGTTTAACTTAGAATACTAATATTAAATATAGATAATAAGAGAATAATATTAATACTTCTTAAAAACCCTTCTAAGTTAAGAGATAGGATACTTAGAGTTATAAACTAAGCGTTTAAAGTAAAGGGCTTAGAAGAAGCTTTAAAAAGAGCTTATAATTAGAAAGATTATAGAAAGGTAAGCTAATTAAGCTAATAAAATTAATAGCCTCTAAAGTAATTTAGAAACTTTATTTTATTTATTAATAATATCTTAAGAATTTATTCTAATATAAATAATAAGAGAAATAAGTTAGAATAGCTATTCTCTAAGATTAAATACTAAGAAAAGGTTATTCTAATTAAAGACTAATATACTTAAGAGGCTTTCTTTATAATATTTATACTTAATATAAGGAAAGTAGTAGAAAAAGGTTTTTCTAAGTATATAACGCTTTATTTATATATATAAAGTTATATTAGAAATTAGAAATAGGAGTATAAAGATAAAGATTTAAAGTGAAATATCTATATATTTAAGCTCTAATTACCTCTCTAAAGCTAAAAAGAACTTCTAATACTTCTAAAATATTTATAGAAACACTTTATAGAGGTAGTAAAACTTAAGATTAAGAAACTATAAAAAAAAGGGATATAATAAGAAATTAACTAATAATTTATATAATTAAAACTTTTACTCCTAAAGTAAGTATTTATATATAAAGTTAATATAAATAGTAATCTAAAGCGTTTTAAAGCTAAGATCTATATATAAAGAAACCTCTAAAAAAAGAGTACTTTAGAAAATATATATATAGTAACTCTTACTATAAAAATATTTTATATTATAATAGCTTTAGCTACTTAGTTTAATCTTAAAGTATAGTAATTTAATATAAATAATACTTTCCTAAACGTAGAGAGGGATCTAAATAGACCTCTAATTTACTGCTAACTCCTAAAAAGTTTTAAACGTAAAAGAAAATATATAAAGCTTAATAAAGCTTTATATAGCTTTAGAGATATACCCCTCCTCTAATATAAGTATTTCTTAGTAACTCTAAAGAAGCTAAGACTTACCTTAAGCTTAGAAGAAGTATATTTCTTCTAAGATCTTAAATATTAAATCTTAGTTTTATTCTATATAGATAATATACTTATTTTATACTATTAAGATTATTCCTCTAAAGCAAAATAAATTATTAATAAGCTAAAAGCTTAATATAAACTTAAAAATTAAGATATTATTAAGTATTATCTTAAGATCTAAGTAGTTAAAGATTATATAGTTTAAAAAGTCTATTTAGTATATAACTTATATATTAAGAAAGTTATTAAATATTTTAATCTTTAAGAAAGAATATATTTTATAACTTTATTACCCCTTAGAGAACTTAAGAAGAATAAAGAATAAACTTCTCTTATATATATAAAAGAGTACTAAGAGAAAGTTAGTTCTATACTTTATTTAGTAATAATAATATATCTAGATATAGCTTTTATAGCTATATATCTCTTATAATTTCTTATAAACCTTTTATTAGCCTATATAGTAGTAGTTAACTAAATAATCTAATACCTCTATATAATATATTTCTTTACTCTTTACTTTAAAGATATAAGAGGTATATAAGCTCTCTAAATTATAAGTAATACCTTATTTACTAATAATAAAGAAATATAGAGATTAGCTTAAAGATATATTATATTCCTCTTTAGAGGTATAATATATTAGAAAGCTATATATTAAAACACTATTATAATATCTATAATAGAAGTAAAGCTTCTAAACTTTAAGAATACTATAAAAAAAGTAATAGTACTTAAAAAACTCTTCTATAATATAATATTAAATATAAGAAAAAACACCTAAAAGATTAACTATAATAATTAATAGATAATTTAACTTATAATTAGTAATAGAGAATATATTATAATATATCTCTACTATATAGATATCTAGAACGTATAGTTATAATAAAAGTTCTAAAAAGGTAGTTTTAATATAGCTTATATACCTATAGACTTAATACTTACTAATAAACTTATAAAGAACCTTTTTAGAAGTAAGTTTAAGTATTTTTATATACTATTAAACCTAATAAATATATATATACTTATTATAAAGGATATAAAATAAGAATAATAAGAAATAAAGTAGTATAGTAGCTAGAAAGTCTATATTTAGCTTTATAGCTAGGAAGCTTAATTTAGCTTATAAGAGCTTAAAAGTAAGTCTAAAATACTTAAAAGTAAATATTATCTTAAGCTAAAGCCTTAAATATATATAAAAACCCCTTAAACCTAATAATAAAGCTTAGCTTTAATAGGTATAAGAGGTAATAATAAATATATCTAACTAGCTCTATTAGTATTAAGCTAAAGTAGCTATAAGAAGTCTATTAGCTATAATAAGGCTAAGGGGGACTTCTTATCTATTATTAAGTAAAGAGAAGATAGTAGGAGTAGTACTAAAAGTAGTAGGTATAATAAGAGAGGTAGTAAGTATAATAAGTATAATAAGAGCTAGAAAAGGAGTAAGTATAAGAGTAGAAGTAGCTAGAGGTATAGAAATAAGTATAATAAGAGTAGAAGTCTTAGTAATATTACTCTAAGTAAAAATAAAAGTATACTAAACACTAGCTCTCTAGTAATTAAAATCCTATATTTAAAGTTAGTAAAAAATTAAAAAATATTTCTAAAATATAAAAAACGCCTTTAAAATTAAGAAATACTTCTAAAAAGATATTATATTTATAGCTTAGTTTATAAAGTTTAACTCTATAACTTCTTAGAAGTAGTAAGTAAAAAGTATTATAATAAGCGCTAAAAGGATATAGAGGTAGCTATAAGAAGTAGAGGCGTATAAGATATATTAATTCTTCTTATAATACTTTATATTAAAGGTATTAATAAGAGTAAATATAAAGTTATAATAATAACTTTAGGTCTTACCTATAAGGGTAAACCTAAAGCACTCTTTATAAGGGATTTTATAGTAGAAAGATCCTTAAGAAGCTATTCTAAATAATTAATATAACACTTTTAATATTTAAAACTACTCTAGATAATATATATATAGGGAGTTAGACTTATCCTTATCCTTAACCTCCTTAATAGTAAAATAGGGGGGGTAGGGGGGGGAGATATAAAGAAGTTAAAAAGTATAGTAGACTCCTTATTATTATTATTATTATTAGAGATAGAGGGAGGGCTATTAGTAATAGTAGCAGCTTTTTTATACTTATACACCTTATATATATAAATAGTAGCTTTTCTTTTATTAATAAGTATTATAAATTCTAATCTATAAAATAGTTAATAAAAGTTTTAATAATTATATTAAATAATCTAATAATTATTATAATAATGCGTAAGTATTATAGTAAGTAATTTAGGATTTTTAAAAACTTACTTTTATAAATTATAAGTAGTTTAAAAAAGAAAAATTTAATTATAAGAAGGTATAAGAGGTCTTATTTACTTCTACTACTTATACTTAATAGCTTATACTAACTATATTAGGAAATTTTATTAATTCTAAATATATTTATAACCTACTTTAATAACTAAATAACTTTATTAAGTACTCTTATATTCTATAAATATAACTATAAATACTAATTTTATTTATCTATTTACTTTATTACTTTAAAAGCTATTTTTATATATTTTATATAATAAATTTAGATAGGTTTTAAGTATATAGTAGTAAGGAATAAGTTTTTCAGCTATTTATAATATCTAAGGAGGTATATTATAATACCCTTAATCTAAGCTATAGCCTCACTACTTATTATATAATATATAGTATTATATAAGCTACGCGTATAGATATTAGCCCGCGATATAGACCACCCTTCTAAATAGTTACTCCTATAATACACCTTTATTCCTAATGACCTGCGCGCCCATAACTCACAAGAGTTGTTGAGAATAAGCATGGTGATTCAGGCGACTTTGGAAAGTTCATGTTCTGCGGTGTTCCGTAGCATTGATTAATGGTGAGGTCATATGTTTATGATGGTGAGGGACAAGGTTAAGTGCATGAGCTAGCCAGCAGGTTGCCCTTTGACCCTCAGATATGGAGGAGGTTGCACGCTGCTGCACTTTATGACTTTCACCCGAAAGTCTGAAAGGGAGAGAGGAATTGACACTACTGATGGCTATCGCACCAGCTACAAACCCGGCGAAGAGATGGCGGGCTTTTCAAAAGAGATAGCAACAATAGCGACAACAAGACGAGAGAAACAACAGCACAAGCTTTGACGATGCTGGGAGCAGATAGTCAAGACTGTCGGTGCCTGCTGCGAAAGAGAGAAGTGGAGGAGAAACTGCCAGAAGTGACTCAAGATTGCAGCCTAACCCTAAGAATAGGGGACGGGAGATGTGGATGAATGGCAAGGGCTGTGCCTCTGCAACGGTAAGAAAGTCAGGACAAGAGGTGCAGCCACAAGTCAGAAGACAGTTGAGGAGCGCCGGCTTCTGTGTCTAGTCTAACCCGTCTACGGCTCCGCTGGCGCGCTGTATCGCTTGGAGTTCTGTCCTCGCAATGCGATCACTGGGGCGGCGCTGGTGACCTGGAGTTGCTCCCATCCTGCGGCCTCCTTGGGATCATTGCTTTTCACGACATTGAGCAAATGAGCAACGGTTCGCGTTGGCAATGCACATCACGAGTAAGCGACAGATTCTTGTGACACTGTCAATGGAGGCGAGAACCTGGATCAGCCGCGTCGGTCACAGCCCAAGGAGTTACGGCAGAGCTGCTATGCAGTCCCGAGGGGGCAACCAGTGAAATTGCGGCGGGGATTGGGGTGCATGCTGCGCAGGAAGCGGATCAAGATCTGGGATATGGTCAGAGCTCTGGGTTGCAGGAGGGTCATCTCTGTGTATGCGAAAAGATCGACAACGATGAGGAAGAGAAGAAATGATAGCACCCGTAAAGTAGAGCGTCTGTCTTAGCCCCTGGGGTGCGGGCGTGGCGATGCGGAGATGGGGACCAAATGGTGGTTTGTGTATCTGGGAGAACACACAGGGTCCGGCGACAGAGTCCGGCGACAGAGTCCGACGAGCAACAGGATCCGACAAACAACAGGTAATGACATAAGTACGGTATACCTGTTATGTGATCTGCAAGCCATTGTGCCAAGGACGTGGGCGCCTACGCAGGATGCTGTCAATGATATCCCGCCTTGATGTTCTCTTCCTCCCTGTGGCTCTCTTCGACTGTCTGGTCGAGAATAGACTCCGCATCTGCTTTCCGCACCTAAGTAGCAGGCACATTGGCCAGAAGGTTGCCAAAGCTGGCAGGTAGACTTGGTGAAGCATGGTAGGAGGTAGAGACCGTCCAGGCCGGTCGAGGAGTTGGTCACCATTTCCTCCAAGTCATTGGCGGAGAATGCCCGCTGGCTTGGGATGCTGTCAGGCGGGAGAACTGTTAGTGCTGTGGTGGGTTCCTGTGGGGTGACGGGAAGAGTACCCAAGGGCGAGGCAGGTAGGTACATACCTAGATACTTGCAAGGGACAAGTGGACCGCGAGGGAGGACTTCTTCGTCGCGTCGCGGGGTAGTCGTGGGAGGAGGGTACGAAGTAACTGCGTCGCGCGACCACGGCCGCGACGCAGAGCAGAGGACTGTGATCGAGGCAGGGCTTGTCAGATCGGCTGGAAATGTCGTACAGATGCCTTCAGTGGCTTTGTGACATTGACTGGGTGCCTGGTGTCGGCTGTAATTGATGGGTTGTGGCTGAGGCGACGCGTCGTTGGAAAGTGACGCGTGGTGGGCGTGCCATGTTCGCGCTCAGTAGGTATGCATGCTTGCACAAATCTACCAGGTATGCATAGGTAAGTGCACACAGCCCTCTTACCGTTTCCGAAGTGTTCAGAGGTGGAAGCAGTGCTGCAGCAGTCGAGGCCTGCTCCAAGGGTGTGGGTAGCCGAAAATCCACTACCTACAGTGGTTTGTGTAGCTGAAAGTCAGCTACCAACAGCGCTGTGGATAGCCGGAAGTCAGCTACTTACACCAGGATCTCACACTTCTGATTAGCTCGTTCTTCCCCGCATCCCTTGGAAGGTCCATACAGGGGCAGAGTAAGAGCTTCCCTAAAAACTGAACCGACGTCCCAACGTATCGACAGCCTTACGCCAAAGAGTACTTGGTCAGTTGTGGTGGCACCTGCTATCACATACGACCATACCCATTGGAAAACTCGGGATCCCGTCCGCTCTCCCATAGATAAGCCAATGAGGGCTGGAGTAGTAGTCGGGTCGGTGACGACCGGCGAATGCCCGGTGTTGTATGTTTTTTGGCCTCCCTTTTGCGTACATGTCTTTTGCGCATGTAGTGAGAGAGAGCTCCGAAGTCGCAGCTTTGTTGATTGGATGTGGAATGGATTGAATTCATTTTGCAAGAGGCGCGTCATATTGAGTGGAACGTCACGGTCGACAAGTCGTCGCTATCACGCCGATTGGCACTTCTGCGAATAGCGGATGGTTGACGGCTTCTCTCTCGAATGATGATACGGTTCGGCGGTTGGAAGGGCACATAACTTAAGTGGCAAGGAAGAGACACGCAGGGAGGATGAGGATGCTCACGCACAAGAGCACAACCGAGCGTGGCACATAGTTCGCCGTCGCGACCAGAGATGTAGCAAGGATGCGTCATGGTTGCAAGCTCCGTACGTGCAGCATCCCGACGCCAATTGCCGCCTACTCAGCATCGGAATTATCGCTGAAACAAGGTGTCTGGCTGCCCTCGCACCCTCCCCATCCATACTCATGCTTCTCTTCAGGAAACCGGCGGTAAACACGAAGACATCGCCTTGAACCCTGCAGCTGGAGTCCGAGCCGACAATGTCCTTCTTGCCCTGGCTTCCGAGCTTCAGTATGCTTTGCCTGTTATCGATGGGCGCTGGAGCTGGGCAGGAAGTTGCCGGACGTCATGGCCGCGGATCCGACAAGTTGCCCGTGTATCTGAGCGTTCTATTACCATCCCCAGAACCATGGAAACCGGTGCGCGCTCGTCTTTCATTGAGCTGCAGGCTCGGCTTACGTTCAACGGAGCGCCACAAGCGACGTAGGTTGTCGCAGTGTATCGAATGACGGCCCGGCCTTCTAAAGATGTTCAGCTCGATTCGCAGGGTCGGATAGGGCTCGAAAAATAGTTGACGACGGTCGCGAGTGGAGATGCTGGTCGTGGAGAGATGTTGAGCCGAGTTGCGGTCGCTGTGTTAGGGTGATTGGGCGAGAGGACGCTGGCACACTCGTCTCTGACGGAGGGCATACTGTGCATCGTATGGATGATGTGATGGTCAAGGTAGCCGTCGTCTGGGGCGTTGATTCGTCCTCGTGGCGTCGTGGGAGGTTTGCGAGTTGTTGACGTTGCGGAATGAGCAAGGTTGCTGCTGGAGGATGTCGTCAGTATGGGACAAACAACGACGGGAGCCCAGACGGCTATTGCCCAGGAGACCAGGATAGCAACAAACCTCACGAATGGAGTACAACGCACTCGATTGATCAGCGATGCCGAGAAGTAGGCAGCAAGGTTCGGAGATATTCTGCACACAGCTAGGAGCCAATGAGGCGTCGACCTGAGGGTTGAACAAACAGGCGGGTTCTTCATCGCGACGTGCTCGCCGGCTGCGGAGTGTTTCGCGGTCATTTCTTTTGGCGACGATGTGGTGGCGACAGCTCGACACCATGCCGCGATGGTGGGCAATAATGGCCGCAGCTGGAGAAGGAGGAACGAAGGGGTGCAGGCCCTGGCCAGGACATCGAGCCTGATGGGTCAAGGGCGTTGCAGTCGATGGGGTGGACGGCGATGACGTTGGTCATAGCCTGGGGAGGAGATGCTGCTGCAGATTCAAGCGACAGATGCAAGCGCTCAAGTGTCGGAGGAGCAGCGCGACTTCAGATGGAGGGGACATGGCGGAGGTCATCAGGAAGCGGGCGGCAGCAAGCCCCGGGGACGACATCGTTGGTACTGACAGCCGAAGGAACGATGCTCAACAGAGAGCAGCGGAAGGTATTGACTGTGAAAACAAGCGGGGCCCCGGAGGTAGGATGGAGGACGACCGACGACGACCGCACCAATACCGAGCATCACATTGACGAAGCTTGCCGAGGCCGGGTCACACGGCAGGCATTGAGGCGCCGGCAGGGGATTTTTCCTAGTAGCGCTCAAGGTGCGCTAAATCCACAGCACCCTTAATGCTGTAGATCCGTACCTGAGGCAGCAGGCCTGCTGTCACTGAGGGTTGTTCAGCACCTTGATGTGCTGCAGAGCCCATGGCTCATGCCCAGTGGCTTATGCATGGCTCCAAGTGGCTTGTGCGCGGCAACGGCGAGTGGCTGCGAAGATCCCGCCGTGGGCACATCCCACCCGAGCAGAATTTCTGACCATGTGGGAGGCATCAGGTCCAGGCTCCTCACCCTGATGTTCCTGGCGCGGCCCAGGACGCTGACTTTGACTCTATCTTGAAGTTGAAGGAATCAAGGTGCTGCGGAATATTTTTCGGTGCGTCCAGCGCACTGAGAATGGAGACAAAAACAAAACTGAAGCGCTGGGGCTGAGAAGCGCTGCCCACCTTAGTCCATCGTCTTCGCAGATTGGATGGGGTTGGAGATGTTGAAATGGCCCGGGCAGAGAAGCTTAGAATAGCAGCGACGGCACAAGTAGGAATCCACTCTGTGGCAGCGACAGATGGTAGCGACCCTAATAGGAGCGACTCTAGAATCCAGTGGCACTAACTCAGTGGCAGCGACTCCACCCGGCAGGGACCTTGAACGACGGACACCGATGGCATCGACGGATGGCAGCGACAGATGGCAGTGACTCCACTAAACGGTAGTCACTCGCCAGCAACAACGGCCGCTGCACATGCTGCGTCCACAAGGTTGCGGTCAACATGACAGAAGTCCTCATCCTTTTTCGCGAGTGCTATCCACCAAACACTCCGTTCCTTCACAGCTACTCAATCACTCGGCAATGGCACGCTTTGAGTGTCGCGAATATGAAGGCTGGTTCTGACCATTTCTCTTTTTCGCAACGTCACTGTTGCTCTTGTGATGTCTTTGAGTCCGGCTCCCGCTTTCGACCGTTCTTCCCAGTAAGCCACACATGCTTCGCACCTAATCAGCTTTGGAGCTACTGATTTCTCTCTCCAAACATACTTGTCCCTTGCCTCTCTGGCAAAGTCTCCTTCAGCTCATGTCCCAGAAGATCTGACGCACTACATCACCAGAGTAGCGCGCCTTCTTATTCAACTCCCCGCCCCTCGACGGCTCTCCGACGAACAAGTTGGGGCAACGTTCCTCTCGGCAACTCAACAGGAGAGTAGGATGTGAAGCCGATTGCTGACAGAATCGAATGTTCCGAGAGAAAAGCTCAAACTTTTGATAGCCGGCTTACGTCCGCTAGAATTAGCCTGATTCGCTTCGGCAAAATGCCACGTCGCTTAGCCCAGCATGAATCTGAATCGGGCTACGGATTCGGTTCAAGAAAGTGAACAGCCTTATCGACATATCTGCAAAAAAGCGGTTGAAATCACGGAGCTCTGGCCCCAGCCAATGGCCTAAATCTCCAGGACATGGGTGTCTGACTGCAGGCTTATCCACCCTTTCTTTCTCAGCTTTTCGGACTCACAGGCCCTCTTCTCGTTCCTGAGACTCTTTTGATCATCAACTGGGTTGTCTCCCGCCCCTTTTGGCGCATCTTTGCGGGCCGCTCTGGGCTTATGTCCAGCAGGTAGAGGCCCTGTTGGTCCTTCGCTGAGGCCCCCTCCATGAAGCTCGCTTGCAGCCACCCGCGGCCTACCAATGGCCACTCCCGGCATTCGCTCGATTGTCGTACCCCTGGATCCTCCCCAGAAGCTCCTTGCCTCTGACCAAGTAGCTGCAGAAGCTACACCAACGCTTACACGAAAAGCTCATACCCAGAGCCACAGCCCTTCCTACTTCTTTGCCTCGATTCATCAATCCAGCAGCTTCATATTCATGCCATCGTCTTCGGCCGCCCTTACATCCCCAATCAGTCTGCTCTTGTTCCTCAGCCAAGACGGTGTGTATCAGCATGCCTCAAAGTCGTATCTTGGGACGATCGAAACCCAAGTGGACATGCTGTAGTTGAGATCGTGGCCATTGCGCTACCTCGAGCTGAGCTGTCGGCAGAAGCGATGGACTTGCTGCTCAGAAACGTGGTCTCTCCGCAGCGGTTTTGTCGCGAATCATATTCTGCATCACGCTCTCGAAGGGAACATTCGGAGTCTTCGATAGACGTGACAGCGTCGTTGTTATCCAGCGCGGGTTATTTTCTGTCCCCCCCTCGTCACGGATCATCGCAGTCTCGGGGCATCTATGACGACGCCTGGAAGAATCTTGGAAGAGGCCTCGAGTTAAACACTTCGTCTTGAGTTCGTGAGCGAAAGTAGGATTTCTGATCTGGTTTTTGCCCAAGTTGACAGGACTGAGTCCGCGGCAGTCGGTATACTCGAAATGCTTCACGCATCCAGCCACACGTGAAGTAGCTGCCACACCCAGTGATAAACTGGCTTCATAGCGTCGGATGGGGCAGATTTCTTGGTCCTCTTCCGGGCCAGAGCCATTGGAGCCCTGGTCATGAAAATAGGAGCGTGCCGTGGATGGGTTCAAAGTGGGATCCTGCAGCAGAACGTCTTGCTTTGCGAAGTTTGGTTGGAAGTGAGCACCTCTGGCGATTGCTTGCGGAGGATGTCTTGAAATCAGATGGGGAACCCGGATGAGCAGTGCCCGGCAGGAGATGGTGCAAAGTGTCGGCAATACTGCCGGAGAAAGTGCGCGGAAAGATGAAGACCTTGTGGCCATAAGGTTTCAAGAATCTTGGCAGTCCCTCTCCAGTGCATCGTCTGATAGAGACAACATGCTGCCGTGAATATTCCATGCTCGATACCGCCCAGACATCGAGTTACCCGGACCGTCAAACTGATAGTCATCTCGGAGAACCGCCGTCCTCTCCCCAGTTGTCTGGCAGGACATGTTGCCGATGATGTCGACGGTAGTAGAGGAGGGTTGAGGGATGAAGTCAGTGCTTCAATAAGCCCACAGCGCAGGAGATGAATACGGAGCAGCTTCCTAAGAGACGGGCTGGCCTGGAGCCCTGTATGCGGATAGCAGCAAACGATACATCGCACTAAGAGCCTCGGCGAGATGAGCTGCATTTTCTTAATGTTTCGACAGTCTAAGTGAGAGACTACCGGGGTCTTAAGAGTTGCAGTCGTGGTGTTGCAGAAGTCTGACGGGAGAGGTGCGTCCAAGATGATAAAGCCACTGTCTGCGGGGAGAAAATAAGACGGTGAAAGGAAATGCCTCACATAATGTAGAGGAGCCAGGAGACAGGCAGCAGGCGCAGTTTGGTCAAACTTTGGTTGCGCTTAACCTTCTGCATTCGTCTTGCATCCTCATGCCCGGGCGATCATCTCGAAGATGAGACGTGACGGCCCTAGGTCAATGGCCCAACGAGTACCTGACATCAGCATGGCCGTCTGAAAACTTCCACCCTCATAGCACTGGGACATACTCTTCTCGAGACAGACGAAGACCCAAGGACTGGCGTCCTGGTCCTGGCTTCAGATTAGTGGTCTCCTCAGCAATTACCTGCGCGCTTTGAATCACTTGGATCTCCGATTCGTGACCACCGTCAGATTATCTTAAGCAGGCCAATGTGAGCTCACGAGTATTTCGAGGCCCTTCTCCCCATTTCATCACTTCAAGAAATCACCAAGGAATCGCCCTTGTCGCTGAGCAGTCGTGTTTCTGTGATCGGCGCTTGACTCATAAGGGAAGCCTTCGGCCTTTCGGAGAAGAGGGCATCATGGAGTTGTTTTACTAGTCGTGTCTCAGAGATATGAGATAGCTGCAAGATACCAGGCGAGATGCCGTCAATCATGTGGGGGAAAGGCCGCCGTGTTACATGTTTCCCAACGAAGATGGTCGACCATGCAAGGAGTCGTGGATAGAGGATGGTGGCAGCGGTAGTCACGTTTTTCGAACATACGGAGACCGTGGAGACAACTTGTTGACGTCTGCATCAAGACCGGAAGAAGATGACTCCGTCGACGTAGAGGGTTGTTGGGAGACGATCGAGCTGCGTCATGTTAGTCTTGCTCTGCACAATGGTAAGGGACAGACAACCCATTCGACTGCGGAATGCCATGGACTCTTGCAGAGGGATATGCTACCTCCCATAGCGGAGACCCTGCAAGGGCTCTGTACGTCTCATGTGCTGGGATGGCGGGCTGAGAATGGTACTTAGGATCATGATGGGACTCGTCGGTGAGAAGGTCCCCAGAAATGATTCAAGATGCTCGTAGCACTAGTTTCCAAAGCGAAGTTGGCGTGGCAGATCTGTGGGAGACACTCGCGCTCGTCGAAAGTGGAATGTATCACGTCGGGTATATTTGGCATATTGTAAGTCTCGGAGAAGAGCGAGGCGGTTCGGCCGGGCATTGAGGCTGATGGCATGTTCGCGCATGGCTTGGTACATGGCGAAAGTCAGCATGATAAAGGGAACGAATGCCCAGCATTCGGGATGTCCATCAGCAAGAAAGTCTTATTGATCCCCGTAGGGAATGCTTGTCTGTTCAACGGAAGGAAAGCACAAAAGGGGGTCGTGATTGCCAGAAGGAGGGAATAGAGTGGTGAGGTGGGTCAGTCATTCTTTGATCAACTACCTCCTTCCCCGTTGAAGAGCGGCCTTGCTCTTTCCTGACCCGCCGAAACTTCCTCCCTGAGTAGGAAGCAACAGCTCCCAAGCCACTAACTGCCTGGCTACCGCGTGATATCTCCTTGCGATGTGGCGTTCCAGAACCAAATTATCAACTTCGTACCCAACATTCATCCATGCAGAAGCTCAAATACGTGCGGTTATCCATCTGCCAAAATGGCATCTATATTCCCCGATGAGCTCGCGACGGTTTCCAGCTCTGAACAGGCCGCGTTCACGATAGATGCAGGCCGCCACTTACCCCGACATACAGCACATCAACTGGTCAGCTTTATGACACGAACGGTCGACGTCAAAATTGCCCTCGCCGAGTCCACCCGATTGGACGAACTCATATTAGACCTTCGTCCGTCAGACCGACTTGTTGTTGTTGCCGGCACTAGTTCGTACATGGATGGATGGCTGCTCATCGACGTCAATCCAGGCGTTTGGACGACCAACTACTTCGTCGACTACATTCCCTCCAACGACGCAGACCCGCGCCCTGCGATACAAAACGCCAAAGGAATTTTAGCTATGTTAGGCGACAACACCGAGACTTTGACCGTTCATCTGAATCGCACGACAGACCGTACCTACGCCGCTATATGGATGCAACCAGCACGCGGTCTGGATTTGTGCCCAGGATGTCGAGCCTGCTCGGTCGGATGTGACAGTGCCGTTGGTCGACACCCTTGGATGACCACATTGGCGCTCTGCCTTGAACGATTGAATGGGTCGACGCTTGAAGAACATGTCGACTTTTCGAAACTACGGGACCTGTTCTGCTGGCAACTGTTGACCAGCGTCTACGACGCGCCCCACGAAATCCTTCAAACCAACAACGGAACCCTGAAACTCCAGTCCAAGCTGGAGTTTCTCCGCAACTGGCATCGATAAAACATGAGGCTTCGAAAGGTTTTGCACCACCGATTTTCTGTCCGCGCGCTGTTAATCACTACAACCATTCTACGCCAACAATCACAAAACCCACTTGATCCAACCAACGACAATCTCCAGCATTCCTTGGAGGATCATATTGACGATGCCGTGTCTCTCCGAGATGCATTTGGAAAGGAAGACAAATGGTCGGAGGGCCTGTCCCCATGCGTTGCTGCGATTATAAGTCGACTTGTTCTGCGCTATGCTGCAGAATCATTCTTGACAGAGTACTGTTTGTCGAGGGGTTCTTAGGTGTCAGGCATTACACGGAGGATTTGGTTTCGGAGCGGAGTGCCCAAGTGGGAAGGTGTTAGAAATGGTGTTTGCTAAGGACCCAGGGCTTTGGAAATCCTTTGACGAACCTTCTCCTTATTGAATCAGTGAATCTTTGTCGTCGCGCTTGTGTGATGTGAAATATGCCACACAGAGAAAACCCGCAGGCATTGTGCACTTGCCTGCATCGTTGAACCCTCAAAATTTGCGCAAATTGAGCCGATCACCATAACTACGAGTGGGACTGACTTGAACATTCTATTTCAACTGCACCACGGACATGAAGTTTGGTCGTACGCAGCCTAAGCAGCCGTGGCCTACACTGTGAGTAGAGGAAGGCCATCGAATAGCGCATCAATCTTGGCGAATCTCAAAGAGACCGAAAAATCCATGCTCGGGATCGGTTCGGTGCCTCGGAGCGCCTCTTCGGGCTGTCGTATTCGGGAAGCGGTACTCGTAGCGGGCCGGGTCTCCTAGGGTGGGATTCAGCCGATCTTTTGAAGGAAGGTGAAGGAGGTGCACTGAGCAAGCCGCTATGCTGGAGTCAAGGAGCCTGTCAAGCGTATCCGGATGCTTCATCGGAGATATTTCCAGACAGGAGTCCTGGATTTGGGCTCATCGAGAAGCGATCAGAATCGTGACATCTTGTCTCAAGCAGGGCTGAGCTACCGTGGAGGTGGTGCTGGCGATCATCACCCAATGCCAGGAACCATTCTTTCATGCGCAGGATGCCTACAAAGGCATGAGATTGGCCAAGGTCTGCGACCTTCTCATGTCCTTCTCGGGAAAATGCGATCAGGGGTATGACTTGTAGCTTGCCGAAGAGCTCATTCATCAAGTGCACCACCGGAAAGTTGCCACCGAACTTACTCGAAGCACAAACATGTCAAGGCAGAAACCAAAAGCAAAGCTTTTCCTGTCTCTGGTATCCCTGAAATGCTGGTCAAGAAGCTGTAGGATAAGCCTGACGCAAGGAGAAGGCTGTTGTGGCAGGCAAAGAAGGTGGCTCGTTTGCCTTCATCATGGGGCTCAGGCATAGCACGTTCGCCTGCGGCACAACTAGGTTCATAGGCAGACCTTGAGGATTAGCAGACGCGGTAGATGCATTTCATCCGTAGATGTGCTGCCGCTGTGGTAATCTGGGGACGGCTACAAAGAGGTTCGTGATGCCGCCCTCATCTCCCATCAAGGTACGAAAAGGTTAACACAATGGCCTTCCGGTTCGGCCTGTTTTGAGGAAACCTAATTAACTGACGTGTTTCTTGAGCTGCGGTGAATTTACGGGGGTCTCAAAGGGTCTGATTGACGCTGAATTCCAGTACCGGCCAGGTCGCATGGGACAATCGATTCGCTGACTGCATCGCGGAGCGCTTCTTGGGTGACGCAAAAGCGCCATTTTGGGGGTGGAAGACTCTAGCAATTGATCAATGAGACTTTGAAAGGGCCGCAAGGCAGGATGTAGCTGTTGAACTTATGGCAGAGCTTATACGCAGCAAGGATGTTTCTTTCACGAGAGGGTCCAATGTATCACCGCGTCTCAAGACTAGCGAGTCCAAAGCCACCCCGCCGAATTCGGTTGAAACAAGAACTCGTCTCACTCTGAAGAGAGTTGACAATGGTACATGCCTTTATTTCCCTGAGGGACGAGCAATATTCCGCAAAATTAGCGTCTCGTCCGCTCGAAAACGACAAGGCGCCTGGTCCCAATCAAAACGTCTTGAGGGGGCTGGAAGAAAGTGTCAAGACTTCGTCGCGGCCTCCCAACGAACCGAAGCATTTGCAATTGCTCTTAGTTGGGAGAGCTGTCAGTGCTCAATATAAATGATGGGTTGCCGAGTCTCTCGAGTGAATCTCGCCAGTGTTTCACTCCAAACAGCCGGCAACAGTTCTATCACGAGCAAAGGAGTAGCCCCTCGCAAAAGCATGATCGGCACAACTGCTACTGAGTCTCAAAAATGAGAAGCAAGGTCAGAACAGAAATCTCGCTGTACTGGAAGATGCACACCCCATGTCGGCCACATCATCGGCGCTGCGATTTGCAGAGAGACACAGCATTGTAATCTTGCCTTCTTCGATACCCCTGCACCACGTCTGCCGCGAAGCTCACCAAAGCCTTTCGCCTCGCTTCCAAGATGTAGTTCAGCGGGATGATTTCTCCGCCGAAAAAGGCCCTGAGGCAACGCTGGTTACCTGGCGAGGAGTCTTCCCAGACACGGCTGAGAGATGTCTTCCGGTGCAGCGGAGCCATATGCTGAAAGGCCTGGCAGGGTGCTCGCGGGTGACCCCCTGATAATTGTGGACGACGCGGACAAAATCTGATTTATGATCGAGCAAGGCGAGGTACGATCGATGCAAGCAGATGGTCTCTGTATGGATGCGAAATTCTTGAGAACAGAGTCAGGAAGTTGATGCCGTCGGGATTTCCAAGGCGTTGAACTAGAGACAAAGCTCTGGGTGAGCAAACGAAAAGTCACCCACTCTCCCGGGATGGTGTCACTTTCTGCACTTATGTTTGAGTCCCAAAGACAGCGGCAGCAGCTGGCCGACCGTCGATCTTATTTGCTATCAACAGCAGAAACCGGAAGCTATTATCGAGACAAAGACTTGTAGTAAAAGCGGCAGTCGAAGACTGCAACGAGTTTGAGCCAAAAAAAGCACGACCAATGGTCTTCCACAAGGGAGTTGTGCTGCCGACAAGCATCTGGGATAGCAGCCGCGATTTGAAGATGGAATCGATAGTTTCGCCCGAGTTTCGTCTTGAAGAGCAACTTGTTGTATTTTGAAGATTTCATAGTGTTCTCGGGTGGTTGCATAATGCTTGGAGACCCTTGAGCTTGGCTGTATTTGGGAGGTTCCCAGCCTGGGCTGCCATCCCGTGCCCAGCTTGTCCAGCAATCGTTGCTGGAGAGGCTCTTCGCCATACAGAGCAGAACGTGCAGTATCATGTCGTAGGCTGCCGCAATTGTTGCAAAGTAGGCTTCGAAGTGTTTTGTTGGCAAATTCGTGGTCTTCCTGGCTTTGTCGCAGCTCTCGATGGAAGATTGGTCAATGATAGAACGTTGGACGATGAGAGAAGACTGGGCGATTAATGAACAAGCGGAACGAAAGCCAGCTGTGCATGAATGGGTGGACGCCTGTCTTGGATAATTTTGCCGGCAAAAGAACATCGACTGAAACGCTTTCGAAACATTGCCCATCGTGTTCAATCCACGGAGAAGAAGAGTCGAGTGGCGAGCCATCGAAGTTGGTTCCAAATTTGAAGGTTGGCAAGGACTTCCTTCTCATGACTTCTTGTCCATCATTCTCATACTGTTTCAACTCCCTCATGCTCATAGATCAACCCAGTTAGGCGACCTGCACTGCTCCTTGGAAAACAGCTCTTCAGCGTCCAGCCCGAGATTGAGTCGGCTGTGCTCGTCTGTTCACTCTCGAATGCCAATTAGCCCGACGGGAGTCTCACTCTCCATGTCGGGCCCGGCCTCGCTGCTGCCGCTGGCTCGGTCGTGCGGCACGACATAGCTCGCGGATAAAGTGACGCCGAGCAGCCTGCAGAAGTTGCCCATCCAGATGTACTTCATGTTGCCGAAATTGTAGTCGCCGTCGGGAGTGGATGAGCTCTGCCTTGAAGATGATGGGCCTCGCGCCGGCCAGCCTTTCCGACTGCGATACACCAAAAAACCTATGCTGGAAATCAGATGCTTCCAATTCTTCTTTGCCAAGAGTTGCAGGGGGTGTCTTACGATGAGGTCAAGTCTTGGAACTATTCTGCCGCGCCGTAGGGGTTCAGCTTCCAGCGTTGTGCTTAAGGCACGAAGTCTAGGATGCCGCATAGACGGAAGAGTTTTGCTATAGACGTTGGAAAATACGGCGAAATGCCGCCGAAAGAGTTGTTGAAGTCTGTGGGCAGGATGGTGGCAGCCTCAAATGAAAACGTCGCGGAAGCACAAGCAGTGACGAGCTTAGCCATTAAGCGAATGTAGGACAATAGCATGGGGCTGGGAGTTTGCTGTGAGAATGGAAAGCTGTGGCCGAGGAGCTATGGTTGAGAGTTTAGGAGATGGACTGGACAGAACCACGCCGACTGACCCAAGGGAGGTTTCTCGCACTGGTGCAATAATATGGCGGCCACTGGAATTGGCGGTCTCGAAAATGATAGTGACAATGGCTCCGGGCAATTGCCGGCTCTCGTGGTGACGAAGGTCATTATGGTGCTTGAACGAATTTTAGAGAAGTTCGGCCGTCCTCATTGTCGTGGGGGCTTCAAATTCCGGTAAATGCAAGCGAGAGGCACTTGGGAAGTCGGGGCTGGTGCTTCTCAAGTACGCAGGCATGTTGACGAAGTGTAAGACATGCGCTTTGAAGAAGAAACCAATCTTATTGTAGATGCATTCAGCGGCATGACGGGGCGTGTGAGCCGCAAGCTGTGTGGGATTCGTGCTGTATTCTGAGGTGGGGTTGGAAGCAATTGCACGATGACCGAAGATGGCGAAGCACAGACGCGAAGGATGCGAAACAAGT
Organism: Colletotrichum siamense; assembly: GCF_013390195.1. Taxonomy (NCBI): domain Eukaryota; kingdom Fungi; phylum Ascomycota; class Sordariomycetes; order Glomerellales; family Glomerellaceae; genus Colletotrichum; species Colletotrichum siamense. The sequence continues at coordinate 192,163 of NW_023501031.1, read as the reverse complement.
GGATAAGTCAGCAGCAGACTAGAAAGCAGAGGTGCTCGCATGACCCAGGAAGAATAGAAGCAAAGAGGGTTGATGAGACAAGTTGGGTGGACCAACGACGGAGAATAGCGGAGATGGCAGACATATGTGATAGCAGTATGTGTTGCTTGATGCTTTGGTTCAGCTTTGGTTCCAGGTGAAAAAGACAGAGCGCCTGCTTCGCGGTGTCTGTATGCGCAGTCGTGAGGGATCGCCGTTCGTGAAGTCGATATCGTCGCTTGTCCACCAGCAGTGGTGGTCAAAGATCGAGGCGGTGGACGATAGATGCTGGGAAGAATCGGAAGATGGAAAAGATGGGGGGGAGGAATTTGCCCGGGAGAGAAGACATTGTCGTGACGGGCGGGTGCACTGGGACCTTAAAGGTAGGTGTCTCAAGGTGCCTACCTTGGAGGAAGGAAGGACCTTTCAGGTTACCTTCCGCGGTAGAACGTAGCGAGTTCCCCGCTGACGTCAACGGCCGACCCGGGCCATCCAGGTTCCCAATCATTGCGTCACACGGCCCTTCTGCTGCAAATTTCCAGGCTGCAACCTCATCATGCCGAGAGGCACGTTCCTTGGGTCGTCTTGCATCCAAATTACCGCACGTCGATATATCGCCAAGGTCGGTCGGGCCGGGCCGCTAGCTGATGCTACCCTAGAAACTTCAAGTTCTGGACAATCCGGAAGCCAACAGGCCTTCTGGACAGGCACTAACGCCAAGGTTGACTACTGAGCATCAAGGGACTACACTGAACAGCTGGTTTGGGGACTCAAGGTGAAAGGAGGTAGTGGCTTAATCCAACTGAATTTAAATATTCACTGGAGGTGATTGACTTCTGCGCAAGCCCACATCAGGCCACTGTTAGATAAAGTTCCCACCCCAGTGGCAGCTTGCCCTCTGGGGGCCGAGGCACATACCCAGCGACCTCCCAGGTGGGATTCTTCACCTATAAAGCTACCTCATCACTCACAGTTGGTAGAAATCATGCGACAGAATGTCAGAAGTGGCGCGCACTCCAATTCAGGCTTCTATTGATAAAGAACTCCAGGCTCCTAATTTCTTACAATTCATCTGGGTCGTCGAGGGGTGGTGGTGCGATGACTAGCGTGCTGCGTGAAGTTTCCGCTGCCACTCAGCGCACGCATCGTTCGATTCTCAAACTAGCCACTATTCTTTTTGTCTTTTGTTTTGTTTTTTTATTTTGTCTTAATAGTGAAAACCCACAAGTGACGAAGCTGGCAATTGGTGGCTGTTTGCTGCAAAAAAAAAAAAAAAAAGGGACATTGTAATTAAGAGTCTTGACGGCGTCTCAAGACTCCCAGCCTCACGGTCGATGCCATCACTAAAGCCCCAGCTGACCTCGCACCTTGGAGAGACAGACATAGACGCCTTGCAACCACCACATGGCATGCAAGAGCGTGCTCGCACCCGGACAGCCGGCTGGCGGAGAACTGTAACACCCAGCAATAGACCCAGGCACAGATGTGAAGAAGTAGACCCCGGATCTTGGTCATTTCAGGCTAGTGGGGCTATGAAGGCACGATCCCCGACAAGAACCTCTCGTGACGATGACACAAGATACTTTGCGGTGCAAAAAGCAGAGAATGTTGCAAACCTTCGCTTCTCTCTCTCCTCGCGAGAAGCAATCGTCGACGAGCATGGCCCTGAAATTGACCGGCAAGTGCCAGTGAATCATGCACCCGGACGCGGTCACGTTCGCCGGCGGCCGGAAAGATTCAGCGCTCGAGACCAGCTCAGAATCACAAGGCGGCGATGTTTGAAGCTGAGTGCGCTCATATAGTGTGGAAAGATAGGCCTCCCTACTTGAGACGAAGACGTTGCGGACGAACGAGGCGATGTGCTTCAGGCACCGGCGGAGTAGAAATTTTTCGACGTTAGCGGGCTTCGTGGGGAATTTGAGAAACCCGGGGACCGTCGAAAGTAGTCTAGTGGCATCTGATGAAATAACCCGTACCATTGTGGTTCATGAACTCGGCGGGAGACCATGGCCTTCATGCAAAAAGATCCTTCGCCCTGGGGACGGCTCGTTAAGCTCGTCACGAATCACCTGGGCGGTCTCGATGATGTCCATGAGCTCTTCATGGCCGCGCTGTAAGCCAAACAGCTTCTCTTCCCCGTCTCTGGAGGCCACACGCTCCAATTGCAATCGGAAGACAGGTGGGCTCTGACCAGCTTGTAACTTTACAATGAACAGAACGATGTGGTTGTCGCCGAGAGAGTAGAGACCGCAGAAGTTGACGAACTGCTCAAAAGTTAGAAGGTTTTGTTAACCGCGCAGGCTGTGGCGGCCTTGTCATAACGATGTTTGTCACGGGAGTACTCACATTGAACCCAAGATGGCTCTTCTCACGTCACCAATGATGCGACCGGTCATCCCATCCGCCTGCAAACCATCACAAGTAAAACTCCTCATTGATGTTGAGCTGCCTCTACAGATCGATGTACACGGTTCATCCTAGCCATTGTCTTCCTTCGAGAGCTTTGTAACACCCTTCTCAGACCTGCCACATTCGCTTTCGAGACGCGGTGCAGATCATAGATCTCCTCCTCTGTCCAAAGCTTCGCGTCGCCGTTTTCCCCTTGGGGTTTCTCGGGCGGGACATCAGGGGCATCTGACATCTGTGGATGAAACGATGGGGAGGCGGGCGGCGTTAGCTTCGCAACAAGGACCCAGCCGTTCGTAGTGACTGAGTCGACTGTCACGGTGTCTCGACTCTCCTCGGAGGATCTCTTGTAATCTCCCTCAATTGGACGCTTGGTCTGACGGAATACCGCAAGATTCGGTGGCCAAAATCCCATGATTGGAGGACAGCGGAGGCGTTCGCAAAAGGGACGATGTCAGATCGGGTCGGTCGAAGCGAGCGACGAGTACTTGGGGTTTGGTAGTGTGTCGGCAAAGTCAAGTAAGTTTGCCCTGCGACCGTGGTCAGCTCTGAATTGTCATGGAAGAAGCGAGTGAGGTATGTTGCTTACCTTGCTATTGAATCGCGAACCAACTCACCGTCCGAGGACAAGACGTAATCATCGGGGTTGGAGAGGCAATTGACGCATCGGAATGTCTGCGGACGGGCGAAGAAGGCAAAAGGCGAAGAATTGGGTTTGCGCAGAAATGAGGCTTCGATGTTGCTGGCGGAAGGTCCGAAAAGTGGCAGTCAGGCTTGGTAGTTTATGCGGAAGGAAAGAACCTGGCATGGGGTGGAGTGCTGAGAGAAGGTTCTGGTGGAAGGCCAAGAGAAGCCATTCATTAAAGTGTGCCTTTGGCAGCGAGAAGCACTTCGCGTTGTGGTCAGCCAGGTTCGAATCCTCTACGCCCTTGGCGCAACTGCTTCTTTGTGGTCTTGTCACCTCAGACACACCGAAGAAATAAAAGTGGACCAATACACACCCTGTGGTGTACAATGACCTACTTTCCACGCATTCCCGTCGACTTCCCTCGTCCTTTCCCGTATCCAAATCCCAGTCTCACATCCGGCAGGTCGGGCTGAGAAAACACTAAACGCTTCATTCTGGCGGGGGGTGGGGTGGGGGTTCCTTCCTCGCGGTGTGAGTCCTCCAGGTCCCCAGCTCAACTGCCAACCACAAACCAGTGACATTTCCAGAAGCTCGTAAAATTCTGAGAGGAATCAACGTTGGCCGGTCCAGATTTCTGCCCGAGCCGCCCTGCCCTGCAATCGTCCGAACATCACCGTGATTGCCCCCTTATTTCAGTCTTGCCCCTGTGTCTTCCCATGCCCCATGCCTTTTCTCTTTCCCCCCAGATAGCAAGGCAAGGTGCGCCATCACAGCAACATCCTTCCCCGCCCGACAGTGGTGGCTGCCTTGGATTCCGCGGTCGTGTTTGCGGTTCTCGTGAGTATGAGCCACGGCATGACAATACCTGCGCCCGTCGTCCCAGAAAGCGAGGAAATCGATCGTAGAAACCATGACTAACTACACCTTTATTAGATGGGGCAGAATCCAGACTAGGAGCTTCGCTCGTTATGTCGAGTCCCCGGATCGTCCCAGTCGACTGCCGACCGGAACCACGTCCAGCTGCACCTCACGTAATGTTGCCTCAACGCGCAACGCCTTGAGCATGAAGCCAGAGGGCTCAGTGCCGATCATGCAGGAGACATCGTCATGCCAGGCACTCGTTCGCATTATCAGGGGTCAACTTGCATGCATGCGATTCAAGCCAGAGTCAAAGTTGTGTGTCGGCGTAGGTGTGCCATTCTTGAAAGGATGGCTGTCTCTGGTCTGATGACCTTTTGATACCGGTGTGGGCTCTCGCTTTGCAACGGGTGTAGTCGGTCAGCAGGGTTTTGGCGCGGGGGGGGGGGGGGATGTGGGGGACCAAACCTACAGCGCTCGCACTGCTGGGTAGCGCATTTGTGGCTACCTACCGTTCTGTGGGTAGCGCATTTTCGGCTACCCACAAAGGGATTCCAATCTCTGATTGGCTCATAATATCTCAGAGGTGAGCGCACAGGGGTGCTCCCCCCGGGACATTTGACGTAACCCACCTCACCTCGGTAGATACCTCAGGAATGGTGGGACGTATGGCAAACGCGACGGCAAGGAGGAAGACGAAGACATCCGCTGCGATGGACAGCTTTCTCCAGCTAACAGTAGCCACGGAGTGACATGATCGCGCGGGATGACGCGCCTGGAATAGTTCCCATCACACGCACTCTAAGCATCGTGCACTTGTCACTCATAAGCTCCTATCGCCAAGTGCACGATTCATGGTGTCACTGTCACATCAAAATTATCCATTCCATGGCCCACGGTTTGGGGTATTGAGAATACAGATGGATAATAAATGCTCACATGCTTCTGAGAGCTGCTCACGCTGGTAAAGGGCTGGCGGGCGCGTGCATCATCGACAGCGGGGTGCAGAGCGACGGTGTGATGAAGATGGCGAGCGGTTGCAGGCATGGCGTCCAACCTGTTAAGCGAGTTCTTGGATGACGGTGGGCAAAGAGTAGCGGCGATGACCATGACACGATTTCGAAAATTTCGAATTTTGGGGTGAGCTTGGGTGTGAGGATTGGGTGTGGGTACCGCATCTTCGGCTACCTTACCCGCACCAGGATTCCACACCGCTGATTGGCTAAATTACCTTGTAAGATAGCTTCATGTGCGTCTAGCGGCATAGGCTCGGACAATCCGATCCACAGCCTGTTCAGCAGGCTATCCAAATTCTGGGAAATCGGGACGTCGGTCCTGAAAACGCTCGCTTGGGACAGCATTGTCGGAGAGTCCATCAATTAAATAGCTGAAGGTGCCGGTAACAAGCGGGCAATGGCCAAGGAAGTGTCTTCAAAAGTACTCGGGCGCATTTGGCGAGCATCTATATCCTGCTACGTGATGTCCCGAACCTCGGACGAGCTACCAGCGCCGAATTCTCTCCTGCTGCAGTGTACTTGCCTGTGATCCAAGATTTTTGTGTGAGCCAATCAACGATGTGGGATCCTTGTATGGGTAGCTGGACATGCGCTACCCACAACCAAATACAGCACCGCGAGCGCTGTATGGCCTGGATCGTGACCGGTACCCCCATGGCATCGGCCAGCAGTACCAAGTCTCTGCAGGATTCCAGTGCGCGCAGCCAAAGGCAGTGACATTGCGCTGCGACAGAGATGTCGGCATCAGTGGCTGGCAGACGTTGCACGGTCGGAGATTAGCCATGGGCTGTCGTTCACTCATGCATCTAACGGCTCGGGCCGGCCCTTGTCTATCTTAGCGCAGCGCCTTGCAAGGACCAGGGGCGTTTGTTGTCAATGAACACTCTTTTTCAAGGCGGGGAGGGGGGATACCCCGTCGAGCTACATTCGTCGCCCACCGGGATCACCATCATCCACCAACGTCGCAGGCGTGAAGCCAGTGCTGATTTCAGTGAGGAAGAAGGTACCACTCCGCTCTCCTTCCCTTTATTTCGGCTGCAGCCCATGGCTCATCCTGATTCTGGGCACTCCGCGTCACCTCTACCACCTCGCCCAACGTCACACACAAATAACACTGGACCAACGAAAGCGCCAAAACCAACAACAACCCGATGCAGATCGAGAGTACAGCCGCCCTGGCTTCGGAGGAATAGCGACTGACCCACCATGGCACTAGCTACCCAGCTCCGCGACATTCATTACCTCGCCAGCCTGTCTTCCATCAACATCAGGACCCACACCAGTACCGCGACCAGCCGCACCGTCTGCGCCATCTGCGCCATCTGCGCCATCTGCGCCGTCGCCACAAGTATCGCTTGGGCCCATGTCTTGGTCAACACAACCACTGACTTCGGCGCTGTTAAAACCGCGGTAGGTCTCTGTCTCGGGAGCAAGGGCTACCGACGTGGAAGCTGGGAGTCGGGGGTATCGACAAACGATGGATCTGATGTTTCCCTGGCTCAAGTGGTGCACCTTTCAATTCATCTCCATCTTCGCATGCGTCTCGGTCTCGGTCTCGGTCTCGCTCTCCATGGCAACTCTTAGGCCTAGCGGCGTCGGCGGAGAGCTGAAGCTTGGAGCGTCCCGCGCCCAGATACGTGTGCAAGCCTGCAGGATACTTGGCGGGACCAGAGACCTCAATTACTACTGTGAGGGTCAGTTGCGCTTGGATGGCTTCTCCCATTTCCTTTCAAACTCTGAACCAACACGATTGTCGCTAGTCAGCTCTTCGTCGCTGCCGTCCCCCAGACGCATCATCCGAAACCCAAGTCCAAACGACGCCTCGCACAAGCCTTCGTAAATTCGCTCCCAACCCGGGTGGTTCGTCAGATCGTTGCACAACCACTTCGGCAGTTCCAATGACTTCAGAGGTCAGGAAAACTTGGTCGACCTCTATGTCCTCAAAGGACCTTTGCGGCCGAGACAAGCATAGGATACGGCTCAATTACCCGTGCCATCTTGATGGCAGAACCCGCCCCGTCCCCAGAGACGAACGCACCCAGCAGAGACGCGGGACAGGGTGGTTGCAGGGACTGAGGATCTTGTTCTTCGGATTCGCGGTGACAACCTCTCAGCGACGAGTTTTAGGAAGGAGAAGAGGAGACATTCTAGGCCTGTTGCCAGATGGTCAGCATGGACGAGCAGCTGACAGAAGCTGTCGAGCGCGTCAAGCTGCTCGAGCAGGAAGGTGATGCTTTCAACACGCTTGCCAAGGAGGAAGAAGTAGCCCGCATCGCTGCAGTCTCGCTACTTGAGAAAACGACACCTCGTACGACGACAATTTCTCGTTGCCCAAGAAGAGGCCCCGTCTCTCGCTCTGAACGGTCGATCATATTCTTTTTCCTTCTAACCATTGTCATACTTTCGCATAGCAAGGTACCGCCTGGGGGCACACCTTGTTGGTTGCCGCATACGGCCGACATTATCTCGTCCGCCGCCACCGAGGAGGAGATTGAGCACCTGAAACTCCAGCTTGCCTAGGAACGCCAGCGTGCGGACCGCGCGTGTTCCGCCAATTACAATGGCACAGCTCACATTCATAGTGGTCCGACGGACTGCTTGACGCGGGTCCGCGTGGTCTACCGTACAGCGCGCTCAAGGATCGGGCTTCAGATGGATGGAGGGAACTTGATGCGGCGTTCTTTGCGGCTAAGGTATTGACATGCCATGCGAAGGGGAAGCAAGTCGGCAAAGTCCGAGGAGGTACTGCGTCGGCCAAGTCGGTCACCGAGCAGGGCTGCTGTCATCGCCCAGACCTGGCACATGGAGGGAAATGGAGAAAGTTCTGTCTGTCAACCAGTCAGTCCCTAACTCAGTGTTTGAAGACAATAAACACCGCAAGGACATGTGTGTAACGCTGCAGGCATTGTATCGTGTGTTTTGTTGAGCCGGCGAATCTCTGATGTAGTCTCTGAAACTGTCACAACGACCGAATAACCTCCTCAATATAAGCTAGAGAGTCTCTAGCCCCGGCAAGCGAGAGACATGTCCCTGAATGTACCTGTTGAAGCCCGGATGGGCGGCAAAAACAACCCATCTAGTCTGGCAGACTCTCAGGTTATGCTGTCGTTCTCTCCGTTGACGCTGATTTCCGTGTCATGATGTTGATTATTTCCAAGTCGCCGTCGCCAGCTCACCACGCAAGAATCTGCTTTGATTGGGTTGCATCACAATTTGTTCCGCCCACATCCATTCATGCTATGCCCTGCATCCGCCGAGCGAGTTGTGACACGCAACGAGATGGAGCTTGCAATGCTCTTCTGGCAGATGATGTTCTCGGAGAGAGTCTACCCTCCGTCCATCCATTATTCAAGCTCTTGGCAGATGATGAGGTCGGGATGGAGTCTTCTGTGGATCATAGACTTCAGCCTCCGGCCTCCGCCGCCGTTTGGTGTGTCAGTCGCGGAGCCGAGCTGCGTATTCGGGTGCTAGTACATGTGGCTCTGGGGTTCTCGGACCTGGGCACCACGAACCGCACCCACAGGCGGCAGGCCCTGAGCATCAACGAGGAAGTCACAAAACCTGGATTCGAATCGCATGCACTCGACCCCTTCATTAGGATTTTGACTGTATCTGAGGCATGTGAAAGAACCATTGATTCCAGGTTGTTGAAGACTCGGGCAGTCTCCATAACCTCCCGGTCGCTTTGAACACATGACAGCAAGCTTCCATGTCTTCATTCAGCAGACTGAATGCGCGACCCAATTGTTTGTTCTGCTGGGTTGCTGACAATGCTGGCCCATCTCGAAGCTGACGTTACGATGCCTTGCGGAGGTTTCTTTGGGATCCAAACCACGGTCCATTCTGGCCTTCGTAGATGTCTCCGCTAGAGTCACACGGCACTTGAAAAGGCATGCGCGCAGGCTGTAACCTGTACTGCGAAAGCATGAATGAAAAGTTAGAAAAAGGGGGAAAACACCAATGCAGTCCTGCGGTGTGGGTCTGAAAATTGGCAGGCAGTGAAACTGGCAGGTCCTCTTTGGAAATGGGATTCAGTGCAGGTGGAAGTGCGATGGGGTCGGAAATTCCAGTGGTGGTTTTTGAAATTCTTTGAGCGCGCAGGGCGAATGGTGTGATGAGACAAGATCCTTATCCTGCACCGATAACTAAGGTATTGTAGGTAGCGAAAAGTCCACTACCTACAGGCAGTGGGTAGCTGAAAGTCAGCTACCTACAGGGCACTGGGTGGCCGAAAGTCAGCTACCCAGACTCGGATCCCACACCGCTGATTGGCTGCACGCTGCGGCGTCGCGTCGCGTCACGTCTTTGGAAGCAACGCACGGCCACCAAAAAAACAGCGGCACAGGCTGCCAAGGTGCAAGCCGACCAGGTTGTCATCTTCGCCCATTGGCGGGCGCATTGCCACTGTCCTCTCCAATTCAGAGCGACGTCCCTAACTTGCTGCCGTCATCCAAGCCCAGCCGCTCTCCTGGAAATAAACGTAGCTCAGGCATGGGACGGCAAGCGACCGAAAGTCATGTTTCCCAGAAGCCGTCTTGCTTGCAGCTTGACTGCCTCTATCAAGAGACCGTACGAGGGAGAAGACCGTGCAGGAGAAGAGATGATACAGGAGAGAAGAGTGTGTGAGAGCGGAGGCCGTGTAGGTAAGAGGCCTTGTAGAAGGGAAAACCGTGCAAGAGGAAACTGTATGTACGGAACACCCGACTAAGCGCCCCCGGGTCACCACCATGTGTACTACAGCAGGAGCTCAGAAGCTAACAATTCCATTTTCGTCCGGATCACGACCAGCTGCTACCATTGAGTGGAGTCGCTGTCACTAAGTGGAGTCGCTGCCACTAAACGGAGTCGCTGCCATTAGGTGGAGTCGCTGCCACTAAATGGAGTCGCTACCGTTGAGTGGAGTCGCTACCGTTGACGTTGAGTGGAGTCGCTGCCACTAAATCGCGTGGAGTCGCTACTACCAGGTGGAGTCGCTACCATTAAATGGAATCGCTGCCATCAAGTGAATCGCTGCCATTCACACCAGTGCTGGACCAACGTAGCAAATCCAATTGACGACACTGGATTTTATTCGACCATCCCTCGTGAGCCCACGGCCGCCATCAGCACTGCAGTTCGTGTGCCCGAACCGTAACGTCGGTCTTTCCGACATTGGAACCCCTCTCCCGCGTCGAGTCGTCTCTGCTCCAGCACCATCGGCACCCTTCGCCCACCCGACATTTGCACCCATGAAGCGCACAAAGGCTTGGTCGCTGTGATGCAAGACACACACTGCCGACAGTCTATGCCATTGAGTGCCAACATGACGCTCAAAGCCTCGGGTTTGTCGAACCTGCTCTTGTCACAATGCCGTTTTTTTCTATGGCAGCACTTGGCACCCAACGAAGCCGCCGAGCTGGCCTGTCTGTGCACTCAGCATCGCGCCAGCCCAGCCCATCTTCCAGCCCCAGGCCTCTGCGCCCCTCGCCAGCTCTTCCACACATACATCATTACTTCCACTAAATTGCGTGACTTTTGCCATGATGCATTTTCCCATTTGCCATCACTACCATCCCGACTGTCTTCGCCTTCAATTTCCTCCTCTTACTATCATCGAGCCTCCATTTCTTCCAGCCGCCGCGCTGTGACTCGCACTGGCAGGAAGTTCTCCTCTCCCCCTCTCGCTCTATCTATCGATTGCTGACCTCCGTTGCCCAGAGAAGATTGCGACCGTGGGCGCTCGGAAATGATGCGACACCAATCTCCAACAAGGCCAACCGCGAATCCGCCGCTCTCACCACAGCAAGAGCCATTACCTCCTCAATTTTGCCGACGAAGCTTGTGGATGCCTCATCCGCCGACACCGAAGCCAAAGCTGCGTGCGACGCTCCGAACGGTACCAAGTCCGAATGCGTCTTACACGCAGCCCAAACTCCTCGCCCATGGCGGGTTTGGGAGTAAATGCGGAACCAAGCACCTACGCAGCTGCCGCAGAAATGGGATTTCGTGGTGCACAGCAATCGCTCTGGTCTTGTAAGCCAGCCCCTTCGTGTACAATCCCAGCGAACCACGACGTGCTTCCCAAACAGCTCCAACAGAGACGGAATAATACCATCACATGCTCTCCGCAGAATGGAAGACAGCACTCCGAGCTTTTCATACACACACCAATCGTCCTTGGTGCCCCGTTGCATCTTTCTTCCCTTCTAACTTTTTCTCCGCAAGTTCTACACTGAACGGCGTGCACAACTCGATCGGCTCCTCCTCCCGCTCGTACTAAACTTCTGATGCTGGAAGCTCGGTTCCCATCGGTTTCCATCCGGGCGGCACTCCGCGCGACACTCCGAGCGAGGAGCCCTGGCAAGCTACACGCCCGCGTGAAATCATTTCCGCCACCGTTTGATTTCGCTCAAAATCCGCCGTCATGACCTGTCTAGTTCTGGTACCGCTTGGGCGGGTTAACTCCGAGTGGCTGTAATCTCCTGACCAAGCACTGGCTCAAGTGCTTAATGCGAATTCTCTCGCTACCTTCCTTACTAGCAAGAGCATGTCCCAGAAGTCTGTTTTTTCTCCATTGTTCCATTACGGGTAGAAACAGAAGTGCATAAATGGCCGAGGATCGTGAAAGTCAAGACAATCTCGGTTCCAACGGGCTTATCCTACCATGCCGATCAGAAACATGCTCAACGCCGAGTCGACAAGATCCGCCGCCTTTAGGAAGAAACACAAGCATCTGATACGAAGCAATGATGGCCAGTCATTTCACATGCTCTGCCGCACTGTCGACCACGCGTGCTACAGCAGCAAGACCTAGACAGTAGCGCAACATGCGCCATAGCTTGACAGCGTGGACGAACCTCCCCGGCAGACATTTGAGCATTGCTCGACCCCGGAGGCCAGCTCCTCTCGAATCATGAGTGAATGAGGAGTACGACAGGCACGAACAAGAAAGCACGAATGGGAGGGGCCTGGCAATGACTTGAAATACGCTGGGTTCTAAACACTAGGTTATTTCAATAAGAGTTCAGATATCTTCGCAGTAAAGGAAAGATACTCCATGTCTTGCTTCAGGCACATGCATCACACTTAACAAGTGGCTCTCTTGGTTGCTGCACAGGCTTTGAGGACTGATGCCATGATGAGCCAACCCCTCCACGCGCTTAACGATCAGCCTGCTGACTCCTGGTTTCAATGGTTTGGTTCTAACGCTAGCATATTTGCTTTCACTCGTACACTTCAGGCGAAACGACGTTATTAATGTGGTAGTATTGAGGTAGTGACTCGTTGGGCAGCGTCTGCGGAACTTAGGGAGGAAGTAACAAAGAAACCCAAAGTCAGCATCGAACTGGAGATAAGAGACTGGCAGATCGGCTAAGTCCTGATCAGGCATGATGAGGGGTTTCACTACATAGTATGTAGTGCAGCGTGCAGTATACAAGTAACGTGTACTGTGTAAAAGTGTAAGTATCTACTCGTGCAAGCTACCACACGCGCAATAATTATTGCTCCATAAACATCGGCCAGCTCCCATCTACCGAACGCCGCACAGTGCCGGTCGCCGAGGCCTGCTCCACTTTCGCCTCTTCTAAAAGCTCGGAAGTGGAGACCTCTTCGCCGGGTTCACCGGGCCTGCTGGGCCTGCTGGGTCGGCGTTGTTCTGGCGTGTACTTTAAATAATGTCTGTGGCATGGAATCTACTAGCTATCGTGAACATGACCAGTAAATCTTACTCGCCTGACCTAGTTCCACATTGGATGATTTGAAACATTCCTGACTTCCGCACGCATATGCAGACTCTTCAGCTGACTTTCTTCCGCCTCTCAGAAGCTGTCATTGGAACTAAGACGGCAACTTTGGAGTTTGGATCGCAAAGCACGATCAATTTCAATTCTTCATGGTGCTTATAATTTCGTCTGCATCCCAATTCGCCGCTCGTCCCATGTCAGCCCTCCTCTCGAGATTCACCGAGGCCCTGAATCAGGCAACCCCAGTGGCAAGGCAGTGCCTCTGCTAATCGAAGCCCAATCATCTGATCCGCAAGTACCATACCAGAGATCCCATTACCAAGGTCCATCTATCCGTGAAGGAGGCTATCAAGACCTTCAGGCTGTGATGCTAGGCGATTGAAATTCACATTCTCAACAGTGTTTAATGCCGAGGTTATCCCAGGTGCTTGATCACCATCTGCTCAACATCTCGACCCATAGCTTCGCTCCCATCAAGTTCAATATCCTCCCGAGAATGTTGCTCATCACTCTCATTCTGCGGTGTTCACAGCAAGCCCACAATAAGCAATTCAAGATAAATGAGCCAGCCTTCATCCACTTCACATCTCATTGATCTGTACATAGATCAGTATCTCTCGGCGGTGGCATTCAGACCGGGCGGTGCTGAAGTCCTGGCAACGGCTCTAAGAGCTATTGGATTGCTCATCTTCTGGAGTTATGCTGCTTTATACATGGACTAGTTGTTGTGAAGGATTGCTTGATCTTGGCAATTCCTTCGCTCATCATCTGCGCAACCTCTCCATAAAATGCAACTACGTCAGGATGTTATCTGTCCTCCAAGTGTCTTGAACTGCTGCACACTAGAGAGTCCCGTCCTTTTCTGCCTTGCCCAAGAAAGTGATCATATCGCAATCTGATCCCGGTCGCTTTTGATGCTGTTGATTTAGCAGTCACGTAAGTTGTTGCTCGGAGTCCCACAGAGACGTCTCGCTCGGGATGAAGATAACCGTGAAGCTTTCATCGCTTCTTGGAATGAAGTTTCTCTAACACTAACAGTGAGCAGGGAAACAGGTGGCTCAAAGAGGTCTCCTCTATAAAGTCACTAATGAGGCGTCTTGTTCTGCCAACATGAAACCCTCGACATTGTTCTCCAAGACCGGAAGTGGGCCATGACCCCAGCGGTCCTTGGAAGCGCACGGTATACTCTTCCCTTTCTCTTCTTGCTTGGTTGATTGCTTTGGGACTTGATGATCTGGATTCAATAACCGAGTAAACGAATGCATGTCGCAAAGCCGGCCTGCTCAGGCCCGGCGTTCAAAACCTCTCTCGGTCTGATACTGTCGACGAACGCATACACTAGAGGCAGAACCTCATAGCGCGATCAGTAAATTGGTTCTCCATGCCAGCGTCAGAACATCTCCAATCTTAAGCCGAACTTGGCTAAGTTCCAGCAGCCCCGACCTGGCCTTGAATATCATTTAACGCCAGTTCATCCAGGCATACTCCATCCTGCCAATCCCTACAATCTCGCTCGTGCTACCGTCTTCCAGCCGTTTCTCTAAGAACTTACTGAGAAACTTCGAGCCTAGCGAGCCTACCGAGGTCTACAGAGTCTCCTTGGGTCTGCTCATGCTTTCTCAGCTGAAAAGGTCCGCTCTTCCGGAGTCCGCCGAGAAACCCTCTATGTAATTCAGCGCAAAACGAATGGTATTGTGGAAGGCGGCGACGCCGCTTTCCGTAATATTGTTTGTCAGCGAGAGCCATTCATATAATGCGAGCATGAAGTCGTCAACACTGATGCGCTATTTGTTCCATTTGCTGGTCACTTGAAGCAACATGATCACAAGAGTTCGTCGCTGCGCAACGACTGGTTCGGCACGTCAGCTTTCTCTCAGAGCATACTTACAGATCATCTGCGAGCATCAAGTGTCTAAGCCCTGTATAGCGTCGAAGGGAGCCGCGCAATGGACGTCCACATTGTTGTGAACGCGGTGTTGAATGTCTCGCGGAGGATCGTCCGCGCACTGGCCCGACGGCCTACCGTGCCAGACAGCCTGTTGGATGATCCACATTCTATACGAATAGCTGCAGTGGGGGATATCAGGCACCTCCGCGATGGCGTGCTTACCCCCTTCTTATGTATCCACCATTCGGGTTGACATCGGAGGAGCGCAGATAAGACATACCTTATGCGCCATGTCGGCTTCGGGCAGGTGAGAACACTGATGTCTTCTCATATTCGAACGCACATCCGGTAGACCAATCTAAGTCCCAAAGCGCCGCATACACGCAGCCTGGGCTCATGCTCACAGATGAGGCCTGTCACTCGGTTCAATTCCTCTATCCAGTTGCTAATTCAGAGGTACAGCATACTCGCGCCGCTGAATGTATTGCACATTCCGCCAGTATGGTGGGGCCTCTACCCGTCTGCTAATCAAATGATGTACTTGGTACCTCTACAGACTTAAGAGCCGACACCGACCGCTTCGGAGTGAGCTATAGGGATCTACAGATATAGAGAGAGCCGCTCAACGTACTCGATCCCGAACGTGACAAATATAACGCCCTAAATGCACGGAAATGCTCAGTATGAATCTCCAGTGTCTACATAAGGAGGTTCGATTGAGTCTGAGCCCAGTTTGGCGCACATCTTACTCGCCGGATGGATAGGAACGCGGTCGGACGAGCCTGGCTTTGCAGTTGTCGTTGAGACGTGGATATGGACGCTTTTGGAAAATGTGGGTGAATCAATCGGAAAGATGCTTCTCCTAAATTCCAGGCCAAGCAGAGTATAACCTAGACGAAAGTCAAAGGCTCTGGCTACGAGCTTGAGGGACTGCTGGCATTACAGGCGTGCTGGGGTCAATTCATCTTTGGCAATGCATCAGGGGAACTTCAAGGATTAATTAGTGTTATTTGATGCATTGATAATTGTCAATAGACTGGTAAGCTTTGAAGTCTCACATGGGGAACTGTAGGGGCGCACGAGTTCAAGATTCTCGCACGACTGATGCTCTGTGATAGTTGTGTACATGTCAACTCAAGCACATATCTGCACTGGCATACTTTCAGTTTAGTACCGAGTCGAGCAGAGATGGAGATGACCAGAGTTACCAGAGGAACTGCAGAGCAACGCAGTGTAATAATTCCTTTGAAGACAGACCAAGATTAAATCTGGGAGAGCGTCCGGTGGGACTTGATCTTCGTGACAGCCTTGACACTCCTTTCGACAGATGTATTGAACTTAGCTACCTTGGACTCAACCACAAATGATTCAGGTTCATGGGGTGGTAGCTTGCCTTCTGCATCACATCCAGTGCCAGTACCTTTCATGCAGCATGATGCTTGGAGATTTCCAAGTGGAGAACTCTGTGGCCATGAATGGCCGGATGTAAAGTCTCGTGGACTCCATCGATGCCGTGGTTCAAGTCAAAGTTTCCGTGCTCCGTGGAATTCATTTTGGAAGTGATGCTGCTTCGTGACGAGAAATGGGACAATTCGGAAGTGTTCGCGCGTAAGAGACACGGGTACTGTAGGGCTGATAGAGTAGTAGTATACGAGGATGGTTCCAGGAGGACTCGACGAAGTTGTCTTTGTGCGCCTTTCGGTCATCCGAGACATATCACTCTTCCACGTGTTCCTCTCATACAGAGCCAAACATGAGCTCACGTAGCGCTGGAATACAGTTGAGCTTCAGACAGAAAGCATAAATGCCCAAAATTACCCGCATGACTTGAAAAGTGGGCAATGATTCTGATGTCTTGACAAAGGCAACGGAGAACTCTGGGAAGCACGACGGTTGTAGAATGCATAATCCAACGGTAGGACGATGTCTAAAACTTCTACTCGAACCGGCACCATTCCCAGCAAGGCACTCATTCTCCAGTTTGAGAATACCCCACGTTTCCTGCCATACCTTCGGTAGGAGAGCCATCTCAAGTTCTTCGAAGAAGCCTGGTCAAACACACGTCACCAACTTGACCACATGCTTTTAGAGACTCACCGATGAGCGGATAAAATACCGATTATTCACGTATCTTGTGCTCGTAGCGTAATAACGTGTTTCAAGAAGCCAGCACTATGAGATATGCGCTAGGCGTTGAATAGGCACATTCTTTGCCGCGTCGATAAATCCTGCGCACGCTTCATAATGACGCCGCTTTCCGCATTGCTGAAGGCAACTGTTAATTAGGTGTGTGACATAGGGTGAAGGCTTACAGAGGCTAACTGCAGTTAGGGGTTAAAAAATAGATTACTGAAATCTACTTCTCTATAGAATATATATAACCTACTCCCTATATATAACCTTACTACTCCTTTATTACTTCCTCCCTATACTTAATTAGTTCTAGTAATCTTAATAGAGCACCCTTATCCTAAGAGCTTTATCTTTAAAAATAAATATAATATTAAGCTACTCTATAGTTACTACTCTTATTAGCTTTATATATAGGTTATATTTATACTATTAAAGATATATCTATACCTAATTAGTACCCCTATTTTTTAACTAATTATATTTTCCTTTATAATATCTTTTACTTTTAAGTTAGTAATTAACTTACTTTTTTAAGATTAATATAACCTATTTTTTAAAGCTAATAATTATTTTTTCTTTAATATATACCTTCTTATTTCTTTTCCTCTTTTTTCCTTACTTAAGAATAACTTTATATGTTTTACTTATTACCTTTCTTATATTATTACTATATCCTCTCTACTAACTATCTATATTATTAGATCTCTATTTATATAGTAGTTCTTAAGGTATATTATTACTATATTCTTCTCTCTTCTATACTACTAACTTACTAGCTAGTTTTATTATATCTATTATTCTTACTCTTAGTACCCTCTTACCTCTTAACCTTAATAGTAGTAATAATAGTAAACGCTTTCTACTTAACTTTACTTACTTTAATATATATATACTCCTTATATATATATTACTCTTATTTATTATTATTTAGCTTACTTTTTAGAAGAAAAAAAAAAAAGCTATAAAAGTAATTAAAGTTAGTAGTGCTTAAATTAGTTATATATATTATATTACCTATATTAGATATAAAGTAGCTAACCTTAATATTAAGTATTATAATTAAATAGATATATACTATAATATTACTACTTTATTATAGTACTAATAATAGTTCTAAGTAAAGGTATTTACTATATAGAGTATACTTTTTATAGATATACCTATCTTAGTAGTATAAATATACTACTTCCTTATTACTTCTTTATAGTATCCTAACTACTTTAAATCCCTAACTTTACTAAAAAAGCTATTAATAACCTCTAAAATACTATAGAGGCTTCTAATAATAATATTTATAACTTAAAAGTAAGTTATAGTTTTTTAATTACTCTTATAATATTTTTTTACTAATTCCCCTAAGTTTAAGAGGATTATTAAGTTACTATTAGTAATATACTAAAAGTACTTTCTTATTATAACCTTACTTTTATATATATTATACCCCCTCTTTAAGCTAAGATTAAATTTAAAAACCTTATTAGTACTACTCTTATACTTCTTATTCTTATTACTCCTACTTTTATTATTAATACTACTCCTATATTCACTTTTAGTCCTACTTTTAAGTAGCTCTTAGTTTATATAATTATAGTTATAGAGAACTTTACTTTTCTTAATACTACTTTTATTATACTCCTTAGCTATATAGTTATTATTTTTAATAAGATTTAATAAGTAGTTTACTTTATATATTACTACTTATACTTTCTAAGAACTTAGCTAACTTATTACTATAGTATATTTACTTTATTTATATTAAGAGAGAGGAGGAAGAAGAGGAAGAAGAAGAAGAAAAAAGAGAAGAAGAGGAGAGTGAAGAAAAAGAAGAGACTTTATAATACTTTATTTACTACTTAGAAGTTATTCTTATATTACTTTTATATTACTACTATATTATTAGGAGGATTAGGTTTTAAAATTTATAAATAGTTAAGTAGGAGGTTAGTTAGTATAGTTTTTATACTATTTACTAATTATAAACTATATAGTCTCCTTATAACTATTATTTAATTAATACTATTTCTTTATAATATTATATTAGTGCTATATCCTTAATATAATATTTTAGCTTTTATATATCTTTATTAATACTACACTCCTACTATTAGATAAAGTACTACTTTCTCTTCTTAAAGTTTTAATAGTTTATAATATAATTAACCTTATATAGAGGTTTACTATTAATATTATTAATAAGTAGTAGCTAGTATAATACTTTATTATAGTGATTATATAGTTTTAAGAGGGATATATAGAAGATATTATAAATTTAATATTAGCTAGGAATATCTAACTAATAAGCTACTTCTAATATTCTTATAATTACTAAGATAGTAAAAGGTTTTAGATACTTATTAGCTAATTTCTAGCTAAGTTACTATCTCTAAATATATTTTCTAGATAGAAATATTAGGTTTCTAACTTTATAAGCTTTATAGACTTATATTTTATTAGCTTAGGTTATATATACTTATTATATATACTATAGTAAGGGCTTAAGAGCTTCTTAATTAGTATAAAGTTATTCTATATAGTTAGCTACTATAGCGTTCTTAGTAGCTAGCCTTATATTAAGCTTTATAGTTATAAGACTAGTTAGTAGAAATCTAAAAAGGGCTTCTACTAATACTACTTATATTACTAAATACTAAGTATTATTATATATAAATTATATAAAGTGAAGTTATTATACTTAATCTAATTAGTCTTATATATAGAAGTACTATAAGTATTACTTTAAGTATTAGTTCTACTGTTCTGTTTAGCTATTTATCTAAAGGTAGAAAGCTATACTTAGCTGCTTCTTAGTAGCTAAGAGGTAATAGAAATATATTTAGAATTTACTAATAAAGAGTAATCTCCTATTAGAGATAATACTTTTAGGGATACTAAATATCTTAAAGATTCTAGTAAATAATAGATTAATAAGGCTTTAAGTAGTAAGTATTAAGTATATAATAATATATATACTATATTTAGTAAACTAATTAACTACTACTAAGATAGTATTATAAGATCTATAGCTTAAGAGTATTATTAATATAAGTAATCTAGTAATAAAGTTAAGAGAGATCTTCTACTAAAGCTGTTATAGTATAAGCAGAAGCTATAATAACCTATAAAGGTAATAATAATAAGGCTTTATTCTCTAGTATATTATATAAGTATTAATATAAGCTTTAATATCCTTATTTATTAAGTCCTAATAGTAATATCTTTTAAGTAGTATTAATATCTACTTAATACTATAATACCCTACTATTAGTATATTATAATACCTCTTAATAATCTCTTAATAGATACTATAATATATAGGAATATATATATAATTACTAAAATATAGTAACCTTTATATATTATATCCCTAGCTTCTCTATTAGTAACCTCTAGCTTATTATAAGTATTAGCGTCTCTTAGCCTATTAGTATTCCTTAATAAAAGCGTCCTTTTATTAGGCTACTAATAACTAGCCTATTATTAGTATCTAACCTTCTTTAATAGCTATTTTAAGCGCTATATCTTTAATATAGTTTTATAGAATAAGTAGCTTATAATTTATAGTTCTAGTAATAAACTTAAGTATCTCCCTAAGTATTATACTACTACTCTAACGCTTTAAGCTTATAGCTTTATTATACCTCTTAGGTAGCTTTTTAGAACTTATATTTTAAGCTAAAGCTCCTACCCTCCTTTATTTATTTCACTACTATAGTAACTATATAACCTTAACCTTAGTACTACTCCTATAGTAATACTTTATAGATATTACTACTATAATAAGTAGCTCCTATATAGCCTCTATACTTAATAGCTATATTCTTATATCTTTAAGTAATTCCTAAGCTTCTCTCTTAAAGTATATAAAGCTATAATTAGGTCTTTATAAAAGCCTATCTATTAGATTCTTTACTCTTAGTTTAAACCTAATATTAATATTAAAAGCTGCTAACTTATTAAGCTAGTATAGCTACTTATTATTTAGTTTTTTCTTTATATTAAGAAACTATAAGTTAAAGTAATCTATAAATACTATAATATAGTCCTTACTATATATTAGATAATATTATTAGTTCCTTAGAGCGTCTATAATAGTAAGAAGCTTTATATCTCCTATTCTATAGTAGCTCTCTATATTTATTAACTTCTAAGATCTAAATATAATAAAGTACTAGTAGTTTTTAAATAGCTAAGTAATAACCACTTTAATTACTTATATAGAAGTATTAGTTTATAGCCTTATTAGTAGTATAAAATTAAAATACTATAGTATAAGCGCTTTAGTGAATACCTTAAGGAGCGTTTTAAACGCTATAATAGCGCTTAATAGCAAATTAATTTCCTTTAGCTTTACCTTTCAAAATAAATCTATTAATAGTATAATAATCTTAATATAGTTTAATATAAACTATCTATAGAACTTAATAAAGCCTAAGAACATTTAGATATCCTTAACGCTATATAATAGTAACTAATTTACTATAGCTTTAATATATACTAACTTTATTTTAACCTTTTTATTTAATATAATATATCTTAGGAAGCTTATATATAAAATATAAAACTTATACTTATTACTATTTAAATATAAGTTCTACTAGTAAAACTATTTAAGCATACTATATATATATTCCTTATATACTTTATAACTACTGCTATATATTAGGATATTATCTAAGTATATAATATATATAGTATCTATTAAGCTACTTAGAATATTATTAATATATACTTAGAAAGTAGCTAGTATATTAGTTAAACTAAATAGGATAACTAAGTACTTAAACTAGCTATACTTTATATAAAAAGCAGTCTTCTATTTATTACTCTTAGCGATATATATCTAATAATAAGTATTCTTAAGATTAAGTTTAGTGAAGACTAATATATTAAATAAGTAGTTTAGAATCTCTCTAATTAGTAGTAGTAATATTCTATCTTTATATATAATCTTATTTATCGCTTTATAGTTAACGTAAAACTATAACTCCCTACTCTTCTTAAGGATAAATAAAATAGGTGCTTCTACTAAGCTAGTTAATAAGTATATTTAACCCCTTACTTCTACCTTTATTAAGTAATTCTATAGGATCTTAAGCTTATAGTTTAATAATAAGTAGATAGAGCTTTAAGGAATAAGAGTAGTATTATTAAGCTTAATATAATAGTTATAAGCTGCTCTCTTAAAGAGTGAAACAGCTTTCTTTTCTAAAAATAGATTATTAAAGTTATTATAGTATACTTACTAGTCCTCTATATCGCCTAATAGCGCTAAGAGTATATTAATAGCTAAAGTAATAGCAATATAAGCTATTATAGTATATTATAAGCTGTTTAGTAGCCTCTTCTTAAAGGCGTCTAAGTAGATATAGCGCTTATAGATTAGATAGTACTACTACTATTATTACTAGCTAATAAGAAGGTTAATATCCTCTAACTATAAGATACTTAGGATTAATATAAGTATTAATAGATCTACTATAATAAAGTAGTATAGCTATATCTCTATAATATTATTACTATTAAAGATTCTCAGTTAGAAGTAGTAAGTTCTAAATATCTAAATCTCTTAGTTATCTATATCTACTAGCTAGAAAGCTAAGTAGATATATAGATTAGCTTTAAATATATTAAGTAAGCTATAGCTAATAATATTTCCCCTTAATCTTAAGTTAATAAACACCCTTAGTTTCACTTAGTTACTATTAAGTTATACTTAAGTTAAGATATCTAAATAGTATCCTTACTACTATAAATTTATAGTATAAATAAGTATAATATTAAAATTTATTACTAAGCTTAGCTGCTCTAAAGCTATACTATTTATAGGGTAATTAGCTATTTTATAGCCTTTTTAGCTATACTTTCTATATACTATATTTAGATATATATTAGCTAAATAGCCTATTTTACTGCAGTTATAATACTACTAAAGCTACACCTTTAGGTATAAGTAATCTCTTATTATATAGCTAGATTTATAATAGTTATAATAGATAATATCTTTAGGAGGGGATTTATACTATTAGAGAGGTATAATAATATTATTAGCTAGCTACTACTTAGTTAGTAGGGCGCCTCTTAATAAGCTATTTAGAGGGGAAGCTTATTAGTTAAAGAATATTAATAAAGACTACTTAATATACTACACTAAGGAGATAAGCTTATTATAAGTGTATAGAAGTATTATTTATAAAGTTATAATATAGTATAATTATAGCTATAGCTTACTAAGTAGTATTAAAATATACTATTTCTCTATTAAGTAGTAGTCTAATTTAAGCTCTAAGTTATTAATATAACTTATAAATTTATTAACCTACTCTTTAAGCCCTTAAGAGGTACTATTTAGATATATATTAGTAGCTATACTATAGCTTATAGGGTTAGATAAATTATTATATAAAAAGGTTTTAAGCTATAAGAAGGTGATCTAGCTTATATAGAAGCTTAGCTCCTTTTAGAGGTTATAAATATAGTATATTTATAAAGTCTTAGGATAGCTATAAATATAGCTTATTATATATACTATTTTATTACTATTAGTATATATCTAATATACCTATAGATTAAATTAGTAGCTATAATTAAATAGGAAGCTCTATAGATCTCTTACTAACCCTCTTAAATATAATAAAATAGGTAGTAAAACTTACTAAAAAATAGTATTAAAGCCCTAAGGCTAAGGTTTAGTAAGTATAAAGCTAGTAGTTTATAGCTTATTTATAAAGTAGGGTTAGCTTTATTCTTATAACTTAGAAGCTTTAGATTTAGTAAAGTTAGGTAAAATAATCTTATAGCTAAAGACTAAAGCCTTAGTAATATTAGGTATAGTATTAGATTAAGTTAAGATAAGCTTATTATAGCTTAATTTAGGTACTAAGCTAGCTAAGGCGCTCTAGAGGTGCTTTAATTTAGTATACCTCCTATATAAGTATTCCTTATATATAATAATAAGGATCTTTTCTTTAAGTATACGCTCTTCTTTATATAATTTAGATAATTAATTACTAGTAATATAATTTAGCTATTTATAAGTTTAAGTATACTTAGTTAATAGGGGTTTACTATATTATTTTTATTTAAGAGGAGTAACGCCCTCTTATCCCTATTATATCCTCTTTAGAGTTAACTAGTTACTTACTTTTTATTATAGAAGTAATAAGTTTTACTATTTTTACTTATCTTAAACACTTAGAGTAGTTAATAGTAGTAATATCTTATTACTAAATTACTATATAGATTATACTCTCTTAGTATATTATATTTAAGCTAGTATTTTAAACTTCTAACTTAGTCCCCTTTATAAATAGAGATTTTAAACTATTAATTAAGTGTATAATATAGGGTAAAGGTTTATAGAAGCTAACTATAATTAGGGGTTAAAAGATAGATTACTGAAATCTGCCTCCCTATAGAATATGTATAACCTGCTTCCTATATATAACCTTACTGCTCCTTTGTTGCTTCCTCCCTACGCTTAACTAGTTCTAGTGATCCTAACAGTAACGTACCTCTTCCTTCATGTTCTTGTGTTGTCACTAAGTGATTGAATCATTAGAGACCCTGTCTTCCTGCGAGCAGCAGATATAGCCCTTATCTTACTTAATACTGCGGTTGGATTCATTCTGGCCGTTTCGATATACTTTATGGGTAAGGTCTTTGCCGCTGCTCTGCATGTCCCCGGCAGGGAATCATAACATCGCACTGAGACAGGGGCCAGAAGGCGGGGGCCCGGGCCGAGGACAGGGCGGAATACTGTATCTCTTCGAATCCCAGAAACAGCAGCAAGAAGGAGGTGACCTGATCCACAAGCAAAATTTGAAAAAGGGTCACGACCCAAGAGAAGTCCGTCCGCGAGATAGCTGCAGTTGTGACGCCCCTGCCGTGCGGTCTAGGTTGTCGTGGATACCGCCAATCACCAAGGCGATATTGTTTCCCGATACAACCAACAAGGCATTATGAGCGGGGGAGTTCCCGTTACTCTTATCGAAGAACCAGCGATTGGTGATGTTGAGCATCAAGGGCCCAACAAGCCTGTGTTCGTCGACAAATCTTTGCGGAGCACAAAGAAGATAGATTGTTCATTTATTCGTCCAAACTCGAGAATTACAGATAACGCGAGAATCTTTCTTCGAATCATTGGGTGTACCATCGTTAATTCGACTTCTATCTGTCCAGAGCTTGAGAACTTCAGGTCATTCATCGCCTCAGTGTGTTGACTAATTTGTCCATGGAATCTAAATCTGGGCATTGTACATAGAAGTCCACCTGCCAGGCAAGTCAGAGTACCTTGAAGCCCACAATGCAAGGTATCTGAAAATCAACATGCCCAGCTTGTCCCAAAAGGGCAATTCCATAGATAAGGATTTCACAAACAAGTCCAACCTCAAATACTCTCCAGGCAAGCGTCATACCTCTCTTTACTAGAAAGCACTGTCATTGCTGGGTCAGATGCGTAATCAATGCCTGGATCCGAAGTTTTGCTACCTCTGTGACCGCTAGCTCAAGAGCGGTGACAGCATCACCCAGCTCATCAGAGAAAAAGAGGATGATGTCTGCATTTTGGTGCAATGGGTTGTGGTAGTGTGAAGAGGGAGATGCCTGCCCCCTGGCGACTCGCGCTCTCTTTATATACGCCCATAGGTGGCCATAGAGGTTTATCTATGAAGCCCAGGCTATCCTGGCCCTCGAATATTTCCCCGTAAGAGTCATACAGTAGTCAACAAAGTGCACCTCCAGGCGGCAAACTGCGAAGAAGAAAACATAGAAGGAAAGAAAGATCCGAAGTTTTGCTTGGAAGTTGTTCCTCAAACGAGGGTCCTCGATATAGATGGTAGGCTGAGGGTCGTAATTGACCTCAAAGGTGCCCAAAAGACGGCAGGGTGTCTTTTACTGACAACTGTCGCACAATGCAGATCGTGGTCAACCATGACTTGATGCGAACCAAATCGCTCTCATAAGCCTCTTACGTGGACTTGTCCCGTACCTCCAGAGCCTGACTAATGCCTCGTCTCTTTCTCAGCTTTCAATGTATATTGTCTTCAACATCATTCTAGCCTGCTAATTAATGTCTTCAAGTCATGCGTGAAAGCTGCTTGAGAGGTAAGCAATGGGCAGGTAACTAGAAGCATCTGGAGATATTTGACCAAAGAAGAGAGCGCAAATTATACCCCCACAGGTGGCCATAGAGGTTTCTCTCCCAGGCCATCCTGGTCCTCGAATATTTCCCCGTGAGAGTGATACAGCAGTTAACAAGGTGCGCCTCTAGGCGGCAAACTGCAAAGAAAAAGTTAGAAAGGAAGAAAGATTGACCAAAGAAGAGAACGCATGCGTTGAGGGGCAATGATGCGGCACAATGAAGTAATTACATGATAAGACATGTCTCATATTGAAGATATAGCTTCGTGAACATTGACGAGATGTGACTCGAGACACTCGCGCATGATGCGATGGGGAATGCACGAATTGATAGGGACTCGAAGCTCCATGAGTTTAATGATTCTCAAGGCATCGTCCTAGAGTATGCAGGGAGTGAATGATCGATGAAGATGATCAAGATAGTGGCACATGCATTGTTCTCCTGTCCCGGAAGAACCTTGTGTAAGCAGATACCATGTGTTACAGAGGATCATATATCGCCAGTTGCAACATCACTACCTTTGACGCCGCAGGATAGCTCATAGTCTAAAGACTTATGATATGAAACGGGGCATGTGGCCGTGAGTTGTTCCGTGAAAGGCCCGGACATGTGGTGCGGAGCGCCAGCTTTGGCCCCGCTCCCGAAAGAGCCCGCCATGAACAAACCCATCTCTATCCAGCATCACTCAATTTTCACACCGGTTAACCAAAATTTGATGCTGGAATTGGACATCAGTCGCTGGCACGCCAATGCCCAAAGTGTCACCTGTTTGTATTATCGACCTTTGCGTCGCCGAGACTGAGTCTGCCGCAAAGGCAGAGGTGGATGTGGACATACAAACCGCGTCAGGAAGGCTGTCACTATTCTGAGTTGCATGCTCGAGGAACAACAAGCCAAAAGCTAAGCAAAGCTTGAGCCATGATACTGGCGAGCAAAGTCCAGCCCTACCAATGGGTCTGAAGCGTCATGGAAATGCTTTGAACGGTAAGGTATTCGGACCATGAGGCATGCAAAAAATGATATGAGAAGAACCAAAGAGGCAAATTGAAGCAAGGCAAGCACCATAAGCGCTTGATCACCTTCAGCGTTCGGGACTTTCTACATTGAAGACAGCCACGTCCTATGGTGTAGCTCCCACCAGTACTTGTAAACCGCACACCTAAACAAGGCCGCTTGAGGTGGATAATGAACGTCAAATTTCTTCATTGATCCTAACGTCGCCGAGAAAAGTACCATCGCCGTCTCAAGCCATACATCAGCGTGAAAATCTCAATGAATTGCCAAATGACCGTCGAAAGCAGACATCCCCTTTCCCCACGTGAACTATTGACAGGAAAATTATTAGCTGGATTCACGGATCTATTTGAAGCATCTCAATCAACCTGGAATCTTGGAGAACAGCCGGCATAAAATATAGGTATGTCGATAGTTACCTGGAGACAAGGCCCACCGACTGGCCTTGGAAAACGCCGTCTGGTATTTTCCCGTCATAATTTAGTAGAGTTGCTCCATGGAGACCGACCAAGCGGAAAAAAGAAATTGCTGTCCTCAACTTTCTCGCTCCCGCTCCGAAGCTATCGCTCATTTCAATGGTGTGCGGCTTCTGCTGCACGTCGCGGTCGTAGCGGATGTCTCATCCCCTCTCTCTCCCTCTCAGTTGCCGCACACTGCGATTTCGATGAAACTCGTTGCAGGCTGCTCGGAGAAGGGAAACAGGGGGGCAAAATCCGTACCAACCGAACTATTGGGCGCTCTTGGGCGTATTTACAAGGACGCGTGGCTTCAGATGACAAGCTTCGGGTTGGGCCACCATTCAACTGGCTCGCGCGTCTGGCCATGTCCCATGAGACGTATATTCGACGGCGCCGTTATTGAAAGCCTTTCGGCAAGACTGGAACGAGGAGAAGTAGAACTACTGATACAAATCTTCGCTTTGCTATCAACAATCGAGGTGTCGTAGTACATAAGTCGTAGTGCCACCTTGGACACTACGGTTCCGCTCTTGTGTCCACACGAGGCCATGCGATGAATGCATCGCGAGGTGCGCAGATATCCTAGTGTTGCTCTCATTCTCGTATGTTTGTGCAATTACGACCTGTTCGTTGCTTCGGCGAGCAATCAAACAAGTCTGCAGAGGCCCGAAATCGGAATCTGGCTTTCCAGTCCATGAGTGTTCCTGTGTATGAGGTTGCCCAAATGGCCGGTGGCGAACCTTTTTCGAAACACGATGTTTGTGGCAGAAGTCATGTCTTGATCGTCTACTCCGCGCTATGCCTCCGATGTCAGCAAAGCAGAACGCTTTGCCCCATCCGGCCTTCGTTCGATTCATCCTACGTTGGGCTCCCTTCCACGCCCAAGACAGTCGATTTGCCTAGTCCATGCCAGAAGCTACTGGGTTCTTTGGTCTAAGTTGTAATTGCCGATGAAACATGATAGCGTAGGCGTTGGAGCTGCCGAAGCACGTGGCTCTGTTCAATAGTTGTTCAGAGGCAAAAGCGACCGAAGCTGCGAACAGGCCAAAGCTTCACGGACGAAGAAGCCAACTGCAGCGGTAGTTGAAGCGTTTATTGCAACAAGGAATAGCATCGCTCTGGGTAATAATAGCAAGGGAAGGGTGCAGGTGGCTTGCTTCCACCATTGACCCAGATTCGATAGCTCGTGAAACATCCAGGCGTTAAAGGATTTGCGCCTCTCCTCTCCAGGCTTCAGTATCTATGTTAATTAGTGAGATTTCTCGGTCTTCCAGATGACTCGTGAAAAGGGAAAGGACCCGCCGGGTATATGCGATTGCTATCCTTCACAGCCTGACCGAAGCTGACTTCTCCACGGTATCCTTCGTCAGACGACCATCTTCGAGCTGCACGTAGTTCGCAATCTGAGGGGAAAATAGCTTCTTTGATTTTGTACATCGACGCCAGGCTACTGCAAGTCTCAGCATGCAAAAAGAGATGACCAACCACAAACGCATTTGTCAACTGCGTGGAGATTTATGCCGGGTCCCGGCCCCCCCATCGGACATGGATCCGGACCTTAGTGTGAATATCAGCCTCAGCATTTCCGGCAAAACTACTAGAGCTAGTGCCTCTTATGCCGACGCCGCCATTTTCATACTGCCATGTTGCATTCTACATGCTGTCCTCACTCGATCTCGTGCGTCCGTTTCTCTCTCCGAGTCTCCCGCTTTTTCGCCTCATCCACGCTATAAGTCAAAGGAGTGCCACTTTCCCCCGAAGAGGTCTGTAAAGTACTGACATACACAAATTTGTGCGTCTGAAAAATCCTCCTGCGGATGCATCGGCTTTCCCTTTTGCCTTGTTTGTTGGGTTGTTTGCCTTGTGACAAAGCCGGCCGGCCGTGTCCGAAGCATGAGAGCTGAAAGTGGCAGCTTCCAAGTTCTCGGATGGCCGACTAATATTCATTACACGAGGTACAGCAACCGCTGGTCATTCCCATAATCGTGCTTGCAATCGACTCGTTGGTTCGCTGGATACTTGCATCAGTCCCGGGCATGGTTGTACTACACAGTCTTGGACTTCGGGTGGGGTTCGAATTGTCACAAATTACAAGCTATACCGGAGTAAGTTATGCATTGAGTGGATTTGTCGAGATACGTGGTGAGCCTTAGCGATGGGAAAGAGCATGCAAGTCAAATATGCCTCACACGACTGACTCTTTGCACACGATAACCTTTGCGTGCGATAAAGCTCTGCACGGAATTGAAGCTCCTCACGGTAACGACTCCGCACTGAAAAAGGATTCTGCACGAAATAAGGTTCCGCACGAAAAGAACCTGCGCATAAAACAGAGCTTTGCACGAGATGAAGGTTAATAATGATTTGCAGATCGCATGAGACACGGGCTGACTTTCATGAGCGTACAGAGCATGAGTAATAAGCTTGGCTTCCACACCTTCACACTGTTGTGGGCGGAAGAGGTGACTTGTCATTACGACTGCGCACAGCTGCGAAAGAAGCAAGGACCGCTAGAGGAAAGGAAGTCTTCCAACCTTGTGGAACAGGGGAATGAACTTGAAAGCGGCTGAGATTGAAGTACAGCAATGAAATTGCACCGAGGACATCATGTCCAGTGGCTTCTCTATGGAATGGTCCTATTTCCTCTTGCACTGTGTAGGAATCATCTCGTTTGAACGAATTGTCTGTCATTTCCTCTCAAAGCTCAATCGTCAATGCCCCCGCGCGATATACGGAATTCACATTAACTCACAATCCGACCCTACTGCAACTTACGCCGTTTCCCTCGTTATCAACACCCACGACACCATCTCCGTTGTAGGCCGCGCTTCGCCCCTCCGACGGGAGAGATGCTGACGATCACACTGATAATTTGTGTGAAATGCTTCCAAATACACCGATCTTCACAACATACAATCTGCGCATCGTTGCACGTCATCTTCTCAGGCATCAATCTGTGTGCTTTTGCTAGATCACGAAGTTCACGGTAATGATCCTCATCTCATTGACGAATTCCTAAAATCTGGAGATGTCAACAAACGCCTATACCGATAGTACACCGGGCTGCTCGAGCTGTCTATTCATTGACTGTGGTTAGACCTGAAGACTCTTCTCCCACTGTAATGAATGCCCATTGTCTGTTGGACTGCCAAGCTACAACCCCAACTGCCCACATGGAAAAGGGTTTTCGACCGAGGTATGGGCACTCAGGGACTCTTTGGAGCTGTGACAGTACCAAGTTTCTTCGGTTCGGTCTCTGTTTTCTGTTTGCTTGCCTACACAATACCCAACACCCATTTCCACCGCCCGTCATCTACCGTGATGCGTACGTATGCCGCCACATCTCGTGAAAGCACCCTGCGCCAATATCCTTCATCCGTCACCATATAGAGTCGGCGATGAACTTTTGCAGGAGCAGATCACGGTCAGAAATATTTGTACAGACATTATGAATACCTTGACAGGGGCAAGCGGCGCGACCTTTAACATGTCCCCAATCGCTGCGAACATTGATTGTACTTACAGACTTGTCAACTTCCATGCGCCGGAGTTCAATGCTGCTATTGTTCGTCAAATATGCCCAAACCATGCAGCAGTCGAGAAAGGAGAGCTGCCGCCTTTGTGTGCTCTTCCTCAGAGACTCAACTTCTCTCATCGGCCCGAATGCTGCTCTGAAGATTCTGGAGCTATGCCATGGAGCTAAAATCAGCCCAGAATCTGACCAGAGCCTGAGTATGTCAGACCTTGGGCGTCGAGAAAGATGCGTGGATGACATACATGTTAGACCTGTAGCCAGTAGTCAGTCTCCCAAGCAGCAGGTCTCTTGGTGCAGGCAGCAGCCGAGACGTGCGTCAAGGTTGGAGCAGGAGTATTGCTACTTTGAGGCTTCGATCCAATGACAAATGTCTTTGTAAGCCAGGTCAACCAGGTAATCCTTTCGCAAGTCAGTTTCCTAATGAACCCATGAGAGGTGAGGTGGTTGATGGGAATGTTTCCCCACATGGCCGGAGGGTAGAAGTTGCCATCGGTCACCTTGTGCTGATCGATTTAAAACGTCACTGGGTTTTATTACCGTTGGCGGGACAGCATCCGGATCAAGCACCTTGGAGCTTTCTCGAACCTCAGAAGCATAACTGGCAAACTTTAGCACCTGAACTACGGGTGGATGTCTGGCACATGCGGTGTCTCGAAGATCTTCACTCCAGCCAGGGCCTGTGAGGACTCGCAGACGAAAGTTCAGAAAAATGCCATGAAGGACAGTCAAGAAGTGTCTCAGGACAACTTGTGGAGTGCCCATGGATAGGTGCGCTAACTTGATCTCCAACGCGCAGGTAACGAGCAGGGGATATTTATGCGCATCTGTTGAATCCCTTTACAACGAAAGACAGCATAAGATGCCCTAGGCCGCGCAGTTGCAGTGGAGATTTTGGGAGTATCCGGGCGTTACATATCTGATTTGACTAGAATTCGTAAGTCGAACCGACGGCCGAGTCTGTGGATCATGAAGCTTCCGATTTGCGGCGTATTTTAGTCGCTTCGCCGACCGCAGCAATCTTAATTGAAGCGAATATGGAGACGATGCTGTCTTGTCCGCGGGATGACCATTGATCCTCATTTCTGGCTGTGTCTTGGAGTCTTGCTCTCTGCGGGTGGATGTCCGCAACCAACCCACTACCTGGAATTCGGGGAGTCGTGGCTTTGGGGGACAGAATAAGACAGAATAAATGACTAGATGGACGCTGGTTGGAGATGCTGATCGACGAACTTACAGGTGTTTGAGATGCTGCCTGAACATCTCGCCGCTGCAGACCGTCCTCAAGAGCGGCTGATTCGATTCAGGTCGGTGGGTTCTAGAAAGTTTCAAGGAGATAGACTACTTGTGTCAAACCAAAGTTTCTTTGAGCATTGGCTGAGAAAATCAGAGCTCGATAGGACGTTGTTGTGGCGAAGTAAGATGATAATTTCCAGGACCAGACGGGCAAAAGAGCCAGGTAGAAAGCAAACATGGGGTGATCAGTGTTGTCTTTAGTTGAGTCTCTCTTGGCCGCCTGGGCCTCGAACCCTAGACGGAGCTTATGCCCCCTCCACGACATGTCAATTCCAAGGGCAGATGCGTGGAGAAATATCGAGCGCCACAGGGCAGCATAGAATCCATACATGCGTGTCCTGGTCGGGTAGAACATCTGCTAGGATGTGAGAGGCCAGCGATGGTGGGTTGTGCGCCTCCCACTCAACCCGCCAAGCGTCAAGACTCGGAATCTCTCTGGCTGTTGAACTGACTCCACCGCCAGCATCTTGCACAACAGGCACCATCAAGGAATTTATCGCAACCATAATTGATGGAATCTCTGCTCAGTTCCGCAAGCTACTCGCTGACTCTCCTGCTGTAACCGATTGACCAATATCACTGACGTTTCCCGCGCAACCCGATGATTTCATTACCAACGATCCCAGAACTAATGCCTTCAATTGCGTGGATGAGGGAAATAGAGGTTGTACACGCTTCCAATCCATAGTTTCCGGGCTCTGGACCACGTAGGAAGGACCCAAATCCCGGATATGAGGACGGAAATGCCGACTGGAGTCATTTTCTTGACTGGGCTGTCATTTACGGCCTTCTGAAGACGTTGAGACAAAATCAAAGGCAGAAAGTGGCACTCTCTAGGTTTCGGCTGTTCGATGCACATCGGAGGAGACTTGTCGGTGTTATCTCCTTCTGTATCAATACGGTACAGGGGAAGCCGGCAAAACCTAACGAGGGACTAGCAAAGGCGAAAAGAAAGGAGAGAATCCAATCAGCAAAAAGTAGCGAAAAGGAACTGTCTTCGGTCAGACTCGAACTGACGACCTTCAGCTAAAGGATACTACGCTAGGGCTAAGGATACCATGAGACTGCTGCTCTACCGACTGAGCTACGAAGACTAGTGTCATTGATTGTTGATGGAAGGGACGGTTAGATGAGTACTTGAAGGTTTGGCTTGTGAACCAAGTCTTCAGGGTCACTTGACCTTTTTGGTTCGGTCAGACGGGTGTGCATTCGCCGTTGACAACCCATGCGCGAGAACCCGGAGCATGCATTTGAGGCCACTGGGTCTGGCACCCGCCCCAACCAGGTGCACGGAGACGGAAAATGTGCGCATCATGTATGCTCGAGCCTGATCTGCAGACTGTGGTGCGTCTGCGCCATGTGGTGAGTATGATCTGCACGACACGGATGAACAAGTGCTGAGCCCGAAGCCACCCAAGGCAAGTATTCCGGGAATACGTTACACACCGACCACCGCAGAGCAGAGCGCATGCCTGAGGGGCCACTCTCAGTCTTGTCAAATGTCGAGCAACCTATCGAAGGACATGAGTCCTGACAGGCTTGTGTCTCCGTATCGAAACTCGCCGTGTCAGCCCGTGAGCAGAATTACTTGCGAAGGCGGTTTTGGCTGTGTTGATTGGGTAATCTTGCTGGGGCTTCGCAGCGACGGATGATAGGGATGTGTCATCGATAAGCTCAACCATGGTAGACTGATGTAGGTCTTCATGCGACGGTCGTAGAAATAGCTTCAAGGACGGTGGATTCGGATGAAGTCTTTGCTCTTCGCCGATCGGACTGAAACGGGCGGGCTGGCCGTTGACTGGAAGCATTTCCTCCTTGTGAAAGTGTCGTAGGCGAGAACAATGGCCAATATAAATTTGACGTCAAGTCAGCGTTCTCTGCGAAGCACCCTTCGACAGAGATCTTGACGATTGCCAAATGGAGTGGCATAAACACCATCTTGCGCGTCAAGAACACCGTGCGCCGATCGACAAGTTGGCTGAGCGTCTTAATACTGTCAGGCTAGGGATGAATCTGTTATGACAGTGCTTTCTGAGTGCTCGTCTTGAAGCTGAGTTGGAAGTGTGACCCTGGCAGTCTGGTGGAACTTTGTTCATGACTCAACCAACATCGAAGTGAGATATTGGAGCCAGAGAGTCTTGCAAGTGATAGCAGCGACGGAATGATGGGCTCGAACCATCTTCACAAGATGGGAATGACACAACCATGAAGAAGAAGGGAACGCCGGCAATAGACGTTGCCTAGCGCTTTGGACTATTGGCAAAGATCAAAATGACATCTATCCCACGTGCTTCTACTGAGCTTCGCAGAGCTGCTGTTTGCAGTATCAACCCAGCGGCGACAGCAGCAGCAGTAACAGCCAGCTGAGAGCACTGAGCCCCGTGGAGATAACGCGCATGTTTCACGTGGTTCTGTGCAGCAAGAAGCTACGACGCGAAGCTCAAGACACGGCCAAATGCGGCTTCAGAGGCGTTACCTGCGCAGCCTTTGATCATGAGTCGAAACTTCTCGTTTGCTGCGTTAGTCCTCTTTCCCCTTCGAGTGCTCACGTCGCTCTCAATCCAAGAGCAGGAATCCAAGATGCCGGCATGTTTTCGGTGTCGACTGCTTAGGACGGACGGGACGGTCGGCATTGTTCTCTGTGACCCGCTGGAAGGATTCACTGGAAGTATCGACTCCTCTTGCGTAACTTGATTCCAAGCTCGAGTTCGGCGTATGCCTTGACCGTGAAGTGCATACTGTCAACGAGCACAAGTCAGGTGTGGTTGGTGAATGGGTAGTCAATCTCAGAAGTGAGGAGGAAGGTGTTAATTGCCATCGCTGGGGACACCATTTCTTGGGATTCTCTGGAGGAGGCATGATGACGATTCTTAGCGGTATCTAGGCTCGTTGATTGGGAAAGCTGAACATGGAGGGATGTCGAAGGTGAAAATCTTCCTGTCGACCGAGCCTTCCCAGCGCTCCTCGAGCCACTCGCATACCATGGATTGCGGGGGAGGGCGACGGCTGATGATGTACCGAGGCCGACACAATAGAAAAGGGGTTCCGGCGGCTTGCGTGAAGGCGAAAACTTCCATCGCGGTTGTATACTGCCGTGCGTCCGGCGGTGTCGGGGACGGAGCACTGTCACGCACTATCAGCGGTTACATGGAGATCATGAGGATGATCGGCACTGGTTCGTTGGGTCCTGTTGTATCGTTGAAGATCTTGGTACATGGAGGAGTTTGGGGCAGAAGTGATGTTTTAGGCTCGACTAATTGGCGCGTGGTAGTTCAATCTTGGCATGACCACTCTGTTGGGAGCCTCAGGACACCTCCTTGATGGAAATATCCATGGTCCCGGAAGGCTTGTCGAACTCTTGGCCATGAGTACTGATGCCTCCGTCGATGAGGACTTGATTCAAAGGCCCAGCCACGAAAGGTAAGTTGGAAAGTGTTCAAGAGCACGGCTTGCAGATCTAGGTCAATTTTCCGAGAAGTTTGTGGTAATTGTCATGCTAAGCGCGTTGCAAAACCCTTTGAGGCCGCCGGACGGATTCGTGGCCGCATCGACGACGAGGGCGTTGAATAAAAGAGGAAGGGAGTGTTCGGCAACATGACGTACAAGGTGGTGGGTCCGAATCGGCGAGGAGTTGAATGGTTTCGAGGATCTAAGAAGACTGGATTGCCTGAACCAAGAAGGTTGCGCCTGAGATTGACTTGACCGGGGGATGCGACATCTCGCGATGTGGCCGGTGCCGTCAACAGTGGTGTCGGCAAAGAAAGAAATGGTCAAGTGGCAGATGTTATTGTCGGAGTCTGCATCCTTAACGCCGGCGTCATTGTCTTTGGTAACACCGGGGAGCAAGAGTACTGAAGTGCAGGGTAGTCAGCATTGAGCCATTCAGTAGCTTCGCACCAGGCGGGGAAGCAGGTGAACGCTGGCACGGAGGTGTGGGGCCCGACATACCTAGCTTTGAGGAGCTCAAATGCATTCCGTTGCTCCTCGACGGGGCACTCGCCTGACTGATTGAGTGTTGATGCGATACGATGAAACGAGGTCAACTCGCGCAGGAGGATCGCTGCGAGGGGCAGTTGCGGTGGTAACGCTGGGTCAATGGGTGCTGCAACGCGCGATTGTTGGAAGGACTGGCGACGTGAGGTACCAGGAGGAGACGGAGTAGTTGAAGTAACGGTTGGACCCAAACTTGGGGGACCGAGGGCGGGGCCGAGATTGACGCTGGCGTTCGCGCTGGCAAAACTCCGAAGCTTGTTGATTGGGACGGCGGCCTTGCGAAGCTGCTGCTATTCGAGTGTTGCTTCGCAGCCGGGTTCCCGTCGGGGGTTGTGGGATATCAGGACGAGGGCTTCTGAGGGCGGTGGGCGATCGGACGGGTGGAAGATGACGAACATGAGGAGGGAACCACTATGGTTATCGGGGACATGGAGGGTAGAAGGCCATGCGTTGGGGTGTGTCTCTCAGCCTGCGCATGAATGGTCCTGGTCCTGTCGAGGCAGAACCTGGTGGAATGGAAGGCAAATGTTGGAGTCGAGGTCGATAAGTTAGGCAGCTGCACAAACGGTTCCAATTTGCCGGAAGGCACCTTCAGTTTCGGGGAGAGGGGAGGCGCTTACCGCACCCGGCGACTACTCCCGTCGTTTTGCAGTGGCTGGGCGTCGGCACCTTCCATTGTTGCAATAAGTAGTTTAGTTTAGTGGAGAAGGGACGGTGACTGCCTATCAACGTGCTGTGGCACACAACAAGGCCAGATGTCTCTGGGGACAGCTAATGTTATCGACCTCTGGAACCTGCAAGGCGCAGGGGCGCGCATGCTGGTGCTTCGGCATGCTCTGCAATAATGCGCGCGTGCAGTGATGGGATGGCCATCATCCGAATGTGTGGGAAGCCAACCGGAGGTGTGGGATCCCGGGGCCAACCAGATCATAATGTGTGGAACCCCTGATCCACACCGGGGGTTCCACACCTTTTATTGGCTGACCGCACTAGCAGGGGGTTCCACACATCTCATTGGCTGGCTCACCACACAGCGCTGAGCAGTAAGGCCAAACATGTCCTGACAGGAGGTGACGAGGGCATCGACTCACCACAGAGTCAAGGAAATCAAGATACGGGTGGAAGCCGGAAGGTTTAATACGCTCTCTCATTCCCTTCAAGCCAGAGGTTCGCATTATTTTCTCGACCGCTTGTGCTGCTCCAGACTCCGGACTAGGGTGTGATTGACGGCGCAGATAAACACCTGAATGAGGGCGAAGTGCAAATGATGGAGCTGCACCAGGAAAACGGAATGCGACCAAACGTGATGCCAGCTGCTAATGTCAAGAACCAGCCTAGAGCATTGCATCGCAATTGCGTCGAGGCGCGAAAGGTTATTCCCATGCAGCTAACTTGGGAGACACTGAGACGGAATGGTGCGCGTGGTTAGTTGGGTGCGTTCAACACCGGAACTGCGATGTCGCGAACCCGAGACGGTGCTGCTGGTCTGCGCAATCGTGGGTCGAATGGCTATCGCTACCGAGACGTGCCAAATACGTCAGACCTCTCTGGGGACATCTAGTTCGCTCAAACTTGCGCCTATGCTTCCCCAGGATTTTTAATTCTCATTTCCTCGACGGAACACTGGAGGCGCCGCCCTCTTGTCCAACGGAAATGACCCGGTCGTCTGCAAACGCCAATGGGTCGAGCTCCAAGCCCTCTGCAAACGCTCTCCGCTGGTAACAGGGGCCATCACCACATCCCAAGGTCGAGATCCACCCGGTCGAAAATGTCGCAAGTATCGTGTGGGATTGCAGACAGGATGAAATAGATGGAACTGCAGTCTGCCGCGCCGTTGCACACCGGCGACTTCGGCGTGCCAGCTGCGGGGCAGCTGCGGTGCAAACATTGCCTGCCAAAGGCATTTGCGCTCCAGCTACCGCAGTCTTTTGCACATTATATACCTTTGCACCTGCCACCTCTGCCAATTCGACGATTCCCACGTAAATGGTTGATGCGGCATTTGAGAGTGCGTACGGGGGGAATCGTTTTCCTCTTCTTTGTCCAGGCCGGAGCAAGTGTGAGCCAACCAGCAGTGTGGGATCCCTGCTTTTGTGGGTAGCTGGAAACCCAGGCACGTACGTACCTGGGCGGGATGCGGGGCGTCTTCAGGGCGGGGACCAACCAGAGGTCTGGGATCCCACGGTGCCCTGTGTCGGTAGCTGGAAATGCGCTACCAACAACGCTGTGGGTAGCCGAAAGCCAGCTAGGTACCTACACCGGGAACCCACACTTCTGATTGGCCCGTACTTCACGCAGCATCCCGCCCGGCACACACTTTCGGGAAACCTAGCATGCGACATAACGACTCCTTCGACGGCTGGACACAACCTTTCTGCCGCGATGTTGGAGACTCTTGGGTGGTCACATCAACGGCCAACGCGCCGCCGACCGACATAACTCGGACTCTTGCTCTATCGCTCTTTCCGAAGTCGTCGCCCTCAAGGTGTACAACACGCAGGCGAGCACTCACGCTCCAGGCCGAGGAGCTGGACAAGGCACCGAGTCGTCGTGACAGAAGAGAGCCGCACGACATGCACTGAACTCGCAGACGGTGCAGAAAAACCAAATCGCCACAGCGAAGACAGATTGGGGTGGCTAGCACCTTGGTTAGGCTCCATCCATACCCAGAATGCTTCTTGATCACACCCTCCGACCGAAAGCCTCACTCCATAAATTCAAACAGCCACAAATCTCCGCACACTCCGAGACAATCGGTTGAGCACCCGAGACCTCTACCTCCCGAGAACCATTCGCTAGCATATAAATCACACCCGCGTGGATCGCAAAAGTCCATCCAAGCGACCAAGCCACGGATCCTGGCAGCAATGCTGCGAACCAGTCCGGGCAACTTTTCGCATCAGGCACGGGAACGGCAGCAAGTAGGGGCGGAGGGATTGGGACACATGGAAGCCGGCGGGGGCATTTGTGACGAGGCACTCGGGTGTTGAGGGAGTGCACCTGCACCTTGCGCACAAGGGAAGCAGCCAGTCTAGAAGGGGGGGGGGAGGGGGGGTAGGAGAGGCTCAGGTCGCAATCTTCAGGGAAGGCAGCTTTCGACATGGCCGACCGACGTGAGGCCTGCCACTCCTGAAGCACCTTCCACACCGAGCAAGACGGGAGCGAGAGATGCACGGTCCCACAAGCGTGAGGTAAGCAGGCAGGTGTGATGCAGGGTTCTCTGCTGGGTCAGCAACCACCTATCTATACACTTTAGGTAGGAAAGAGCGAGGACTCGTCGGACAGGCGTGGTTTTGGCAGGTCCTTTCTTTCACATCAAGTGCAATTCTCTCGAACAGCAGGCAAGAAGGTACCTACTTCCCATTCCGATACCTACCTTACACACCTCCTTCACCCAACGCGCCCCCCTCGTACTTTCGTTCTATCACAAGTTCGCCGCAGATTTCTGCCCGCTCCCTCCAGCTTACTTCTGTCCCGTCCTTCTTCCTTCCAATTTTCCCCACACTTTCGTCAAGCAGGTCACCGCCTGCAGGCACAACTGTGCGACTGCTGGTCGACTCTGATGGGGAGATACATGCTCCACCATCGCGCGACATCACCGCTCCAGGCCGATGTCCACGTCAAAACCATCCAGCGGCATGCCTCTGTCGTCGGCTGCCTTCTTTGCGTAGCTGCATGTCTGTACCGGAACACTGTCGGCCCCTACTGAACGACCTCCTCACCTTGGTGACCAACGGGGAGCAGAGCAAGAGTCGAGTTTACCCAGCTCTGCTTCGGCTTGAGGCTGCTCTCACGAAAGACGCCACCCGTTGGGACGTCGTTGGTATCCGGCGCGACCTTCCCGAGCGAATCTCCACTTGGCTCGTCGACCACTTTCCCTTCGACCTGGAGTCAGTCCAGTCTCGCCGCGCCCGGCCAAAGATCAAGAAGCTTGCAACGGAGTGGCACATCAGCACCCGCCACATTCTCTTCCACTTCGCTTACGACTACTCTTTCCAGGGAGAACCCTTCTTCGCAGCCCTGGTTCGAATGGCACATCTCATCCCGAATTTTCCCACCGCGCTTTCGAACCTCTGGGAGCAGGCCACAAATCGTCGAGCCCTCGTCGTGAACCGCCCGGGAATGCAGAGGAACGCCGTCGGACTCATCTTGGCGGACGTCGAGAATGCAACGCAAGCCATCCGAAGCACATCATCGGCGAACGCCTCAAAGCCAGAGTCCAAGGACGATGAGTCCGAAGCACAAGAACGACCCGAAGAACAAGAGCACCCCGAGAAGGAACAGCAGCAGCCCGCAAAGGCACAAGAGCATGGGAGGGAACATCAATCCGACGAGGAACAGCAGTTCAACAGGAAACTAGAGTCCGAGGAAG
Organism: Colletotrichum siamense; assembly: GCF_013390195.1. Taxonomy (NCBI): domain Eukaryota; kingdom Fungi; phylum Ascomycota; class Sordariomycetes; order Glomerellales; family Glomerellaceae; genus Colletotrichum; species Colletotrichum siamense. The sequence goes on along the minus strand of NW_023501031.1, from coordinate 151,688 downwards.
AAGAACAACCTGAGGTTGGAAGAAGGGAAGATCGAGAGCGTACTAGCGTCACAAACGGCGGAAGCACCACCACAATGTCGTCCGTTGATGGCGCCGCCGTCCAGTCCCTCAAAACTATTTTCCTAGCAACACGAATGGGACCCCAGACTCCTTCGCAGACCCTAGAATATCACGCTATCCGCGGTGTCGGCAGCCTTGCCGAAGCCAAAACTTCCACAAACAGCCTCATTGGCCATCGAAAGAGCCCCCAGACTATCAATTCCTCGGAGGAGGACGACGAAGAAGACGAAGAAGTCCCGTACCATACCCCCAAGCTCGGAGCCTCTGGAGATTTGCTTGGCATATGCGACTCACCAACCCTGGTGGAGTCGAGCAGGAGCGCGGTCAACCGTCCTGTGCTTATCCCTCGTCCAGCACCAGATGAGACATCACCCTTGCAGGCAAAGGCAGCGTTGAATCTCTTGGGGAATTAGAATTTTCCCAAACCGTCAACCATACCAGCAGCTTTTGCGAGCAAGGGACTGGCCCAGACAAGCACTACCCAAAACACATTTCTGAAAAGACCTTTCCCTGACTGCGACGTCCAAGGACCGTCCACCGCGGCAAAAAAGAAAGCACGAACAGAACCGAGTGCATTGACCGAGCCCCATTCTTCCACTCTCGATGGCGATTATTCTGCCCGAAACCAAAGGCTCGACAGAGCACTGAATCGGATCTGCGCAGTCTACGATTCGAGAGCCCTCGCAGTAGGCTTGGGCACGATGGAAGAAACAATTTCAGAAGCATACACCCCTCGGCCAGAGCTCCTGAACGCCGTACAAATGTCCTCGAAATTACTTCTACCGCTTCCCTCTGATGGCAACAGCTCTGCTATGGCAGTGTTGCGGAACAGAGCCGACATGTGGACCATCGATCTGTTCGACCCTACGTCGGATGTCGTGAGTGATAGTGTCCAAGAGATGATTGAGTCTTTCTTCAAACACCACCTTCCAGAGGTCGAGGAGACACCGACGTGCATTTTATGCTCTTGTCCGTCCCTGTTGCGGTTTGCAGATCAAGCCGTGTATGCCTTCGCTATTGGCTTGCATGCGTTAGTGTCTGTCCCACTCCCGCGAAAGCTTCCCGACCGTCTTTGGCGGTTGGTATTGGCGTCGGTGCTCGATGTCGACTTGGAAGCAACTGAGTGGAAAAAGCTCGTACCCATGACACGCGTTTCACCGCAGCCGCGAGTGAGTGAGCATCTCCCAAACAGCATGTCAACTGCGCAGCAAGTGGTGGAGTGTATGAGAATCGCGGAGGAATGCCGTCGCTGGCAGTCGCGGCTCGAAGCTCAGATGAAGCAGACAGTCGGAGAGCTGCAACAAGTTGCAGCAGATGTGGCGAGCGTGTCTACCGTCGTCGCGCTTCTCTTGCGTGGCGGCGGTGCCCAGACGGAACCGCGTGCCGAGGGGGAGGTTGAAAGTACTGCATCGACGAGAAAAGAGCTTCAGGATGTGGAGGCACATCTCGGGTCTCTGAGGCTGCAATTGAATGAGGAGATGTTGGACCACAAGCGTCTCATTAAGGACCTTACTACAGCGGGCATGCGTTAAACAACGAGTTCGGGGAGCAAGAGGTCCGCGTTTATTGCATCGTTATCAATTCTGGCACAAGGCATTCTTTTGAGGGTTTGGTTGAGGACCTGGTTAGTAGTTTACATATAGTGACTATTCAGAAAACAAATAACCAAGGATCATCCAGGTTTCACCCATTCGGTTTCCCTCAAGAGTCAAGTTCGCCGTGGCCATTTCATTCTTCGCGAGGCCCCCCTTCCAAAACGGACTGTCGATGCATGATTTTTCCGCCGGTATATGCGCAACGAAAGAATGCTGGTCCCGTGTCTAATCTTCTCCAAGATAATAATTAAGTGAAACCCGATCAAAACCTTCGATAGGGGAAGAGGAACTGACACGCGCCGTGTTGTCTTAAAGCTGGCCCTCGGCCATTCCAAAAGAAGGGGAACGGCATGAAAAGCCTGATTGGAGCTTCAAGTTATGTCAGAATGGCAGATCTCCCGCAGGATAGAACAAGATTCAAGGCCAAAAGTTTAACTCGTTCTCGTCAGGATGCCTCGGCTCGTACACTGCGATGCTGCTGGACGGATCGCTGGACGGATCACTGGGCGAGGAGCTTCCATTGCTGCGTTCCCCCTGCTACAAGACTGGGAAGGCCGAGGAGCGGATGTTGGCGGCAGACTCTGGTACTGCCGTCTGAGCGCACAGGTGACGAATTCAATCGAAACGACTCCACGGGGCAGGCTCCCGGCCGGAGGGAGCAAGACGAGGAGTTGTCGCTCCAGTCGCCGAGGCCCACCAGGATATTGGCCTTTGCAACGAGTTACTCGAATTTGGCAAGAAATTGAATTATCTGGCTTGATGCTTCTCCATCAGAGCAGTAATTTGACAGCAGAAGCCCGAAATTTGACCGGAGGCTTAAGAAGTAGCGCCACATTCGCTGCTGAACTTCCGAGCTCCGGCGCCCTCCGGCCCCACCATGTTCGGGCGGCCCGGGGCCTTGTCTCCAGCACGTCCCGGAAGATAACTGGATCTCAAATGGCCACAAACATTTGATGATGCAAGAAGAATAAATGGAAATCTCAGGATTTATAAATAGTGCAGTCCTGTTTGCACATGCATGGAGTTGCATCCTCCAATGAGCCTCTGGACTCAGCTCCGGAAATCCGGTGATAAGAACTTTCAGGTCGCACGAAGCTGCCACGTGGAATCATAAAGGATTTCAACTGGTTTCAGTTATGTGATAACAGGTAACGCTCTTATTCAGACCGTATCCTGTGTTTTTGCTTCTCCTTGACAGCCTCTCTGTCTTCAAAGATCGTCCCTTCCCAGAGCTCGAAGCAGCATCTTCAGCACATCTACATCGAGTGCTTTCACACCAGCAACAGGTCCAGGCATATGAGCTCCTCACTTTTGCTCTGCTTGGGCATGAATATGGCATTGATATTTCGGTCCCAAGGATCTCCCCCGACATGTTCCTTTATCGCTGTTGCGATCTTGTTCCCAGAGACCCCTCTCACAGCTGCAGGAGAAACCTCAAAGTCATCCTTGTCTTGGTTGTGACCCCGCTCAACGAGATTTTCAGCTCAGCTTCATGCCTACAGCTTCGTTCTTGAGCTGGCATCAGCTTTAACAGGGCTCGCACTCATGTCAAATAAGGAGAGGTGACCGCATTCCCACTGAAAGCCTGGAGCAGCACATCATCATCAGAACATTTACGCCAGGTGCTCGGCTCAACGAAAGTGCTTCGAACAATTGCTCTGCCGTATGCCGATGAGATTGCCCGTCTGCATACAGACTTTGCACATGAGCTTGCGTTACAAACCCCCTACCCTTCGCCCCAATCCCGCTACTTTCCACGATCAACTCAAATTTGACAAAACTTCCTTCCTCAGACGCACCTCAAAAACAGCAACGATTGAATGGTCATCAATCGAAATTCGACCCCAGCCGTGAGAAATGGCTCCCAAAAGCGGCTTCAACATACATTCAAAAGGGTTTCACCATCCCGTCATCTAGATACGCTGCTGCACGAGTCAGTTGGTTGCATGTTTGAGTGATGCGACCGAGCCTGATTGGCTGGTCAACCTCCTCGAGGACATGCTTTCCAGCGAAGTGGGTGTGGCGCCACAAGCTGGGCGACGTGCAATGGCAGACAGCCGTGAAGGTCTGGGTCCAGAACCTGGATATTCGTCTGACATCATTAGCATCGCGACTGGTTGTCGTTGGCGTTCATGCCTGGCGGCGATGGTGCATCAAGAGAGTCGTTCCGCTGTCGTCACCAGCGTGGGATCTCTTCCGTTCATCGCGTGCTGGTATACAGACAGATGGCGGCTGCATGCGTGCAAGATAATGTCGGTCTCACCCAATATCCCTCAAGATACAGCAGCCGCATCGTTCCTTTGGAGAGTGGTCCATGTGCACACCCGAATGATCTTGTCTTTGCTCCTCACATCGATTAAGTGAATAGACTTTACATCCCACTAAGAGCTGTGACCGGGGGGCTGAAGTTATTGCTGTTTTCACTCGCGCACCTTGCCCAGAATTCGGGATTCTTCGTTGATTCTGATGTCAGCTATTTGGTTCACGAAGGATAACCCCCAACTAAACAGTGTCCCTCATGTATCCACTCAATCGTTCTCCGGTTAAGCAGCCTCACAATGTCCCCGCCCAACCGGTCGCCGACGGCGAGTCCGTCTCCAATGTCCGCCCCTTCTTCTGCCTGGCGTGCAAGCCGGCGAAACCCATAAGGCGCCGTGAAGGAACACGGCGTTCATATCTATGCGCAAATATTGAGTCCAATCTCTCGGGTCAAAGAAAAGCTTCAGTTACTCTACGCTTATCGCTGTGCAGCGTCCATCGACGTACCTTACCTGATCTGACCTTGGTTTGACCGGGGAAATGGAATATCGGAGTACCCTGTTAGACGCATGCCATCCATTGCATGGTGACAGGTCTCATACGAAAAAGCCATCGAAGTATGATATGGAAGACGCGAAGTGCGCATTTCACCAAAAATTGACTCGGTTCGATGCAAAGGGGATGTTGGGCTTCCCCAACTTGGGAATTGACCAACCAGCGTTCAAAATGTGCTGCGAGGCCCAGCACACAAGGTAGGCCGACAAGAAGCAATGACATAGAAGAAATATGGACGTCGAAAACGCCTTCTTTGCATACAGAGACTTGGACTTCTCGTCGCATTGCATTGGTGACTTTGGGAAGATCGCGCTGGGTTGCATCTGACGGGAGTAGAATGCAAGGAGCCTGGCCGAGCCCTTCTAGCCTGCCATGTTGCAACTGACGAGAAAAGATAAATTTGGGACCGCCTCATATGATTCAATAGTGAAGGCGATGTTGTTGCACTGAAATCGCCTCACCCAGCAATTGCAAGCGTTGGACGATCATCTCCCAGTGAGTTCAGGGTGCCTTTTAGCAGTATTTCGCAGGACATCACTGACATCTTGAACGTATCAATGAAACGACGGCTTCATCACACCTCTCACACTTCTCGTCGAAGTTTTTGAGATGTAGGCAGCTGCCTGTCGTCCTGCACATGGCGGAACCGCCGCGTTACAGCTGGGACCACGCATGTTGGAATCTTTCCTGGCCGAGAGCTGTCCGGGCCTTCACTCATCTGGCGTCCGATACAGTCCATGGCAGTGTAAATGTCTGCATCCAAAGCCCAACAACTTGATGGGCAGCAACTTGATCATCAATCGTCTGAGAAGTCTCTGTCAGCCGCGGAAGTCTGCGCCAGCAGAGGGAGAGGAAATGCATGGCGAAGAATGAAACGAACCTCCTCCCACCCCTGTAGACGCTTACTTGAGGGCTTTCAGACTATGGAAATGGCTAGCAGTCGCACAGTTGATTGCATCCTCCGGCTAAGAGCAGGCCACAATAGGTAGATAGAGAAAGAGTTGGTCATGTGGGCAAAACAAGTCATCGACACCTCAGACAACCCATGCCGAAGCTATATGTTCCGACCTGGCGTACACAACGGGCAGACATTCCAGTGATGCCATCCTTTGCCAGCATAATCAGAGAAACTCCGATTCTATATTATCAAGGGAAGATGGACACATGATGACAACGTTGGTCATAGAGCCGCAGGTGAAAGCTCACGGTGCGGCAAGTTGCGATCCGGAGAACCAGCTCTCCCAGAGGAGAACTACATGAAGGCCCCGGGGGGCCTTTCGCCGTCACTGAGATCCCTGCGCTTATATGATCAACTTTCTCCTCATCGCCCAACCAAGCCAGTGAAAAAACCCCTTGGCTGGCTGGCTGGCTTGGCACCGTCCTCATGATGGCATGTTCATGCAATTAGTATCGAGCACACGGGTGGCAAAAACTGAACAGGCTCATCTGCCACAAAGGAAAGCCAATTTGGCCGCCCTTCGAGCGAGAGCGGCTAGCGCAGCGACGTATGCAGCCAGACACTACCTGAATTATGGTGGTGCTGATTTACGTCTTACGGACACCAGTACAAGTACTGCAGGCGTTTGAACACTGGCGCCAATCAATGGAATATCGTCTGGTACCTCAGCAATCCTTGCGGGGACTACATTGGACACGTCTCGGAGCTGGAGATGGGTCTGTAATACGATCAGAATGTGGACTGATTGACTTGCTGCTTGAATAAGTCGATCATGCGAGACAGGCTGGGGGAGAGTGGCGTATTGGGGTTTCGGACGAGCAAGATTGTGATGTAGTTGCCATGTTGAGAACAGATTGAGGCCAAGAATAATTTGACTCATCAAGTGTGAATATGAGGAGTAAGAGAGGAGGGGGGTTCCGAGAACGAGCTTGAATGCATGGAGCTGAAACTCAACGAAGGAAGACGACAGCAAACCAGTTCGTCATGGTCAATAGTGACAACGACAAGAAGCTTGCAAACCACAACTACAAGGGTGAAAGTGATGGCGAAGAGAATGCAAACTAGAACTAGTAAAAATATCAGTAGTGTTTTATCTCCAAAAATACTGCGCAAGTCGCCGTAAACCTCTAAAGTTCTCCCCAAACTCCATTGTATTTATCTTCTGGCCCAGCCTGCTCAACGCCGACGACGCAGTCGACCTCCAATTCCGTCTTTGTGCTCAGCTCGAACAGTACCATCGCGTCTTGTCGACGTTGTGGAGGGGATCGAAGCTCGCGCCGGCTATGAGTCGCGTGGCCGAGCGACTCCCTGCGGAGGTGAAGGGTCAGTACCGCCGATTTCTTTATCTAGAGCTGCTGCTGATGCCCTTGATACGGAAGAAGAAGAATGCAACAACGCTCATGATGGTTGCAACAGCGGAAACGTGTATCAACAGACGATGCAAGAACAACCTTCGTGGGATCGACCGACTTTTTCGATTTACCGTGTCGCGCTCCCGTGAGATTGTGTCCTTCTCGTCTCGTACCAGGAAAAGCGTATCATTGGCCATCACGAGCTTCGAGTTGACTTCGACGAAAGCGCCCACATCGTCTGCTTAGCTTGTTCAGCATCGAACTCAAGCTCTTGAATCCGATTGAACTTCTGACGCCCAAACTTGTCGAGTATCAAGCTTGCAGATACGGAAGGGTTGAACCAGCGATTGGGCAACTTTTAGGCTGCTTTGACTCGCTGCAGCTCCAAATAGGACCGTCTCTCCAGCCATAGAATCGGCATGCTGAGGCTTCGCGACAGGCTTGGGCACCTCTTTTGGGGAACGTGATTGTAGCCTGCGAGATTGGTAGCATGGTCAGCGGTCAATTGCGCGTAAATCTTGCGGCTGTCGGGGGACAGGTAGCAAAGATCATCCGCAGAGAATTTGACGTCTGCATGCTTAGCGATAGAAAGAAAGTATCGAGCTTCGTAGGTTCGCGGAGGTGGGTGGGTGAAGGTGCAAGGGAGGCGACGCTGGCGGCGATATGTCGTCCTCAGTGGCCGTCCAAGAGGGGTCAATGTCGTTTCGGATGGCGGGCCTTGATGTTGCACAGCTCTAGCCCGGGATGCAACCCGGAGCCCTTGCAAAGAGACGCCGTCATCGTCTGCAAGTTTTGCAAATCGCTTGGGAGGCCGAGAAAAGGGTCGAGAGTATAGGCAGCAACGTGGTTATTCGTGCGAGAATACTCATTGTCGGAAACGTGATGAGTTACGGAGGTCCCTGACGACGTATAATGAAAGTGTGAAAGGAAAAGCTGTAATATGGAAAAGCTGGGAGCAGTGAGACAGGTCCTGCAGCAAAGACGGTGAACGTACTTGCTGTAGTGATTCTGCCAACCGGTCCGATATCTACCGCAGAACGGCAACGCGACTTGGAACTCAAAATCAGTGAGTTCTGGCCTGACCTGGTCTGGGAAGTCCAGAAACGAAAAGAGAGTTGGCCAGCTCTATGTGCGATGGAGGACCTACAGCCCCTGCGGCCTTGCAGACATCTGATTCTGGCTACCCACTGCGCCACCCTCTGGGATGGAGATCTTTGGTTCGGGCCGACCCGCCAGCTGCTTCACGAGGTTTCCTCAACTGCCGAACCCCGGGGTGATTCCGGCCGGTCTCCGCCTGAGACCCCGCCCTGGTGGTTCTTGCTGCGGGCCATGCAAGTATAACTTGCGGTGGATACGGGAGCTGTGCCCGAGCAGCTGTTCAGTCTAGACCACGGACGATCTGAAATCCCGAGAGAGAAAAGAGGGGAGAGCCCGCAGCTCTCTCTACAGAATTAAGAAGGCGGGGGCATCCGATTAGCTCGGGAGGTTCGTTCATGACTTTTTTGGGTTGGAGCAGATTTGGTCGTACAGTGTTGCTGCTTGCTGTCGGAAAGCTCTTTGTCGTCATGCTGCTTTTTGCTGTTGGGAAGCTCGTTGTTAGCTTGAGAGGTTTGGTCCTCGACGTTAGTAGTTTGGTCGCTGAGACGAAGTATCATTTGATGGCACACTCCTTGAGCTTCGAGTGCCCGCCGGCCTCAGACACCTCGTGGTCGACGATGCCTATCACCAAGTCCACTGTCCGTCAGACCCAACAGAGCCACCTTTAGAGGTAACACCGGGTTATTCCATCGTTCTGGAATCGTCATAGGTGTCCGGCGGCTTGGGGCGCGTGGATGACAACGTAAATTGGGGTGTCTCTGGGGGAAGATAGTGCTGCTCACGGAGCGGAAGAATACCAAGACAGCAGACGAAGGTGCCAGTCGTGAGATGGTGATGTGAAGCGGGCGAAACTCCAGGCGAGGTGTCGGACGCAGTAGACAACAGACATTGCTTCCGATGGAGGCTAACGGATTCCTCATCAAGGTAGATAACCTCTGCTCCGTTGCGACAACTTCCAATCCTGCGGTTCTTCGGCCTCAACACCTTCGACCAGACGATCTTGGCTGGCATCCCAGTGGAGTTGTGCTCGCTGGCTCGTGCATCTGCCTTACGCTGTTCACCACAGCAGCACCCTCGCCTCGTCGTAGCCCTGTGGCGGGTCCGTGGCGTGGTACCCATTCCATGGAGGCGTTACCAACGAGCCTGGCAGGTCCGCGGCTCGCTGCTGAAGTCCCCCTCTCGAAAGCTCCGTCGGTAATTCGGCTCCAACTCTGAGATCGTCCAAGGGATCGTTTAAGCTCATGTTAGCGGTCTCATTCTGATGATTCAGCCTGGAACGGCGAGGTTGACGTCGTGGGGAGAAATCGGCCAATTCTTTTCTTCTACTTGCAGCAATCGTAGATGACTGGCCAAATGCAAGTTGTGATGTGCCTGGAAGATGTCGCCTGCATGCGGCTCGTCCTTGTTGACTTGAAGTTCTCTTCTATTTGATGCAGATTCCCAAATTCGACGGCCTGGCCAGCGAACAGTTACCGCGAGAGGGCTTTTGCGAGGACAACAGTGGTTCTCCATGTCAAATTGGGTTTGCTGTTAAACATAGAAGCATTGGCTCGTAGCCAGGTAGTTGGCGTCTTGTGCGAGGCCTGCGCTCGCCTCTGTTCGTGACGCTGGTCTGCCTGTCCTGCAGGTCGCCAAGAACCATTGCGAGAAACCATACATTGCCATCAGCTGACTCGAACCTCAAGGCTTTCGATAGTCAAGCCATCCTGCTGCCACCGGCGGGACAGACTCGCGATGAGGCCACCAAGACTGTCGTTCCAGTCAGTGAATTTGCTGAATGAAAACATCGTCAGGGATCCAAACAGGAACGCTCAATGCTGCCGACATGGAAACAGTTCTGGTGGCGTGATTCGGCCAATCCTGGGCCCGCCGCTGCCAAAGAAGCACCACACACTGCCGCTCCACTCGCTCACCTACTGCCGCTGTCGGGAAGGCGTTTGCCGTCGCAAAACCCGCTCCTGCTGCTAGCCTTGGTGGCGCTAAGGAACATGAGTCTGTGATAGTCCCCAAAGGAGGAGAAGATCCTGTCACTGTTGTCGGCGAACAACCTGCCACCCCTGCCGAAGGAAACCAGCATAGGGAGCAGACCCGCCGTTCTCACAGCGGGAAAGAGAACATACAAGGGAAAATGAAGGAGAAGGAACTGGCCAGATTCAGAATTCGTCCCTACGCGAAAGAAGTCGAGTTCAAGCCGTCGTACCAGAGAGGTTCCGCGAAGGTCATTCCCTGTTACCCAGGAATCAGAAACGTTCTCCTCGACGACCATAACCAAGTTGGATCTTCAGACAAAACATTGCAACCGACAACGGACTCCACCAAGAACGTTGACTCCCAGGCTGCCACGAATCTTGTGCGGAGGTCTTTGGAAGGGGCTTTTGGCCTCGCGAGTGCGACCGTTTCGTCGTGTCGCAGCCGCGCCAGGCCCTCAGATGCAGCGAAGCGAATCCCGTCAACATCAGTGGGAACACCAGAGAAGACGGCGGCGAACATATCGACAAAGGATCCAGACAAGGGGGTGCGTCCGAGACACACTGGTCGACTTTTGAAGGCCTTCAACTAGGCCAAATTGGCAGCAGCACGAAGATGACGACGGACCATGGTGCAGATGTGCAGCCGAAGAATACCATTGGCCGGCTGTTCGGCGTCGCCAAAGCTGGGCCAGCGTCGGAATAGATCACAACGAGAACGATGGGAACCCTCAAGAATGCCGAAAAGGGGTCGGAGGCAGTCCTCTGTATGCCGGAATCTTCGTAGAAGACTAATATGTTGATGAACCACATCGTGGCTACGCTCGGGAAGGATCTGGGACTAAGTTGTAATATATCTTTCGGGTCAGAGGATCGGGGGATGCGACTTGCCGTGGAAGCGCGTAGGTTCGTCCAGCCAATGCTCCAGATGATGGCGGCATCGGGGGATGTGTCGGCATTGTTGCGAATCCTCTTTGGAGAGGGGAAAGAAGCGGAGGAGGGCCCTCACAGTCCAACGTCATGGCGAAGTCGTTGTCGCAGGGATGCCGCAATTTGAATGCATTACCTGCGATGATTTGATCTAGCAGGCGAGGAGAGCGGTGCGACTTGTGAAAATTGCAGTCAGACTCGATCGGGGTCGGTGGATGGTTGGGAATGAACTGTTTTGGTGTTGAGTGCTCTGGCCAGGGCAGGCAAAAGTCACCAGCGTGCAGCCAATCAGCAGTGGGGAATCCGGGTGTAGGTAGCTGCAACCCCGCTACCTACAGGGCTCCTGGTAGCTGTAAATGCGCTACCCACAGGCCGTAGGTAGCTGTAAATGGGCTACCTACCAGCGCTGCGCACTGAAGCCACGCCCAGCACGACGGTTGCCAACTCTGATGTCTTGGGCCCACACAGTGGCTACTGCTACCGAGCTCACACTGAGTTCGCTTGTCCAACAACACATCGTCAACCATGCGCGACCACCGAATTCCATGATCTTGTCGATTCCCACTCCAGGTCCCCATCCGTGGGTGCTGCAAACGCAACACATTCGAGCTTCTGCCTAGCTGCATCCCAACCTCCTTCGTCATCGCCCTGACGCCGTCTTCTCCTCCATGGCCCCGCCTTGGACCGAACATTGTCATTCACCACGACGACGTCTCTTGTTTCCGCACCGAGGACGTCGAAATACAATCATTTCGTGCCTGCGTGGCATTCACGCCCAGAAAGACATCGCCAGCCTGGCCACAAACTCCGTCATTCGGCCCACCGCCGACACCATCACCGCCTCGGACACAAAGCCCTGCAGGCCGACAACTACCGCCCATTTCCTCCTGTCCCTGGTAACCTCAAGGTTTGCCCCGGCCTTGCAGCGCTCCAAGACGTCCCCGCAGTCTCAGCCAACACAATCAGCCAGATTACCAGGTTACCATATGGTAATCCGTTCACGTGGGGCGCAAAGGTGCATCATCCTGTCGATGCATGGAAGGAGCGCTTTTACACATGCGTGACTGACTGCGCAGCAAGCGCAGGTGCCATCTGCTGCGTGCGCCTGCCTCGCAAGCCCTTCGCCGGACCTCCCATCTTGCTTTGGCTTTCGACGCTCCCAATAACAGCAACGACGAGGAGAATTGTTTCGCGCGTCTTGCTGCGGTAGTCAACTTGATCCCTGACTTTGATTATGGCTCTGGGGGACGGAATGGGCCCATCACACCCCAGGAACAAACTCAGAACACAGCACATAGCATGATGTTGAGGACGGCCCTGGGCTTGATAAGCGAAAGGAATGTCTCATCGGGTAGTTTCAAACGGGAATTTGCTCGACGGAGGAGGTGGGACCTCGAGATGCCGGCCGAGGAAGACGCCTGCCGGCGATGAGGAGCCGTGCCAGATCGAGCCACGGAGCACACAGACGCTTGATCCCATCAATTTTGGTAATGCCCGTCCACAGCACGCATTAATCCGTGACTGCAAAGGTCATATAACCGAGCTGTCTATTTCTGCACTGCCTTAGCCGTTTCTGTTGTTCTCGTTGTCTTCCCGAATCACATGCACGCTGAAATGTCCCCTTCCAATTGGCATCCAATTTCCCCACCCAGCGCAAACTCAATCGCGAGCTCAAGCACTGTTTCGAAACCTCAAGATTATGGGAATGCGCGAAAAGAATCAAGAAATACCCCATGCCAGAGACGCCATCGGCATACTCGGCCCATCTCGACCACTTAGATGTTCTTCATCCCATCCCCAGCTGCATCCGTCAACAACAGGGGCACGCACCACCCCATACTCCAAGCAACGTTTCTCTGCCTGACTGTCGACAGACAATCGGTAAACTCACCGAAGGATCCTGGGGAGAAAACCCGCTGGTCGAAGCAGCAGTTCTTCGATGGCAGCACCCAAAGCTTTGGGTCGAAGCCTATTCCCCAGTCGACGAGTGTCTCCAACCCTCATCGCTAGTATACCATTGCCCAAGTTTCACCGTCGCCATATCTTGTGGCCACCCCGTTCAGAAACAGGCCTAACGTGAGAAAGATTCTAGCTGATGGAAGCAGTAGGGAGTCGTTACAGCCCACCAATTTCATTGCTGACTGTCATGCGAGTAACGCGAGCGTCGGTTTCCATACCGATATGATGAACCTGCTTCATGGTATCACAGCGGCCCACGCCATGGCCATGTCCATTTGTTCTCCAATGGATGGTACGCAAAGCTAACCTAAACGTTTGTCTTCTTGGCACATGGTCCGTTGGAGCCTTTCCATTCGCTTACTCCTTGCCCCAAAAAACGACCCGGCACCTCGAAGGGACTCCTGCCTTCCAGGTGGACCTTACCACCATGCCTTGGCGACTGCGTCTTGCCATCTCCTTGGTATGTCAGGCGCTCTCTCATCGCCTTCTATTGGCCGCGATCTGCAACATGGACCATCAAAAGCCTCAATGCTTTCGAGCAATGGCTTTCGCTGAAGTAACGGTAGACGGGAAATAGTTGGCGAGCTGGTCAGGGGTTGCGTCGCTCACATCCAATATGAGAAGTCATGAACTCAAATTGGCTTGTCTGAAGACAAGAAGGCCAGGTCATCCTGAACAAGGTGTGTATCATGGACATTTGGACTTGGATCAAAAGAGCCCCAGCATATTTGGAGCGGAGGCGGAGACAGCAATCGAGCTAGAATGACTCGACATGGAATTTCACAGAGTTGGAAGATGATAGGGCTATTTGGATGAGTGGCCACAAAGAAATTGCAGAGATTGCGGGTCGCGGAAGGGAAAAAGTGGCTTTGCGGAATTGGTGCCATGTGCCAGTTCCCGGAGTGACTTCGTTCGATGGCGCTGCTGCCAGTCTCGACATCGTTTGGGACACTTCTATTTACTATGCGTAAAGGAATAATTGCTCATGATGGTATGTGCTCCTTCCAAAAAGACCTCAACATGACCAGCGGTGCTGGCATCCTTTGCCGGATCAGCAAACTGAGCCTGACGATGGGACGAGCAGTCATCGGGCGATGCAAGCTTTAGACTCATAGTAACTCTCAACATCCACAAGCACTTACGGGAACTTCGGAAGAACATGTCACCCCATGCGCATCGCTAAACGCCACTTGTGACTTGAATGACGACGCAACGGTGCCGCGTTAAACAGACAGTCACGTGCACAGGAATCATTTCTTTCCGAGGGCATTCAAGTCAGGGATTTGAAATAAATGCGGCTTCATCGTGGGTAAATGGTGGTAGTCAAGTTTTCCCACCAACACAGGCTGCATCTGTAGTCTGCTGCTGCTGAATGTGTGAATATTTGCCAAAGGTGTGGAGGCTCGGGTCATTGAGGCATCGATGCCATCGCCGAAACTTTGCACCCCACACCGGCTCGGGTGACCCGGCAAATAGCCGGCGCGTTTGGGGAAGCTGGGTGTCGTTATATATTGAGGCCGTTCGAAATGTATCTGTGCATGCGTCAACGGTCAGCCGGCTCAAGTAAACTTCATCTCGCAACCTTTGGGGTTCGGTTCTTGTAGCCGGTTGTACGTTGAACTCACGTGGAAGCCTCATCTGTCCTTGCAACAACAAGGCACTGATACCGCTCGCGCTACATGATCACTCTTGACTGAGGCGCAGCGTAGGTCACTCTCCTTTCCCAACAACATTTAGCCAGATGAGGACTGCTTGATCGAAAGAGTTATGTGTTACAGGAAGAGTGGGGTGTTTCCAGTGTGACGGTCCAGCAAATGTATCAAAGTTAGCGTGTGCTCTGTTCTGAATAATGTATGGACTTTCTCTTCGCAAAGGCACGTCAGCTGCCAAACTCCTTTCCTCTAGTAGCCGCCTCACATCAGCATCTCGGTCATCGTTGGTAAGCCAGCTTGATCCACCTACATTCCGCGAGTGCCGGTGGTGGTAGATTTCTTGAAGCAAGGGGACAGATGTTCTTGTACCGGCCATGTAGCTTCGTCCGCTCTGTGGCTGCGGATGGGGAACCGACGGGTGCTTGGTGTATTGTCTGAGGTCCGTCTACCGACGGTATCTGTTAGGTGCCTACTGAAGCGACGAAACTGGCCATCAGAGGGCTGCGAGAAGAAAACGGAGCCTCGCATAATGGTGCAAGAGTTGGTTGGACGGGGTAGGCATGTCTTCTGCTCCTGAAGCCACGTGGGTCTTAATGCGGTTAAATGGGTGTAAGAACTTCGTAGAATTGACTTGGGCCTGGCTGCTTCTGGGTGCACGTAGGTCCGGGATGAGGTTTGGGGGTCTTCTGTGTCTTCAGCACACGAGCTTATTGGACAGCACAGCAGCTCGCTGATTCGTGCTCTGTGGTCAAGGACATCTGCACCATTGAAGGAGTGCGGCAAGTCGGTGTTGGGTACCTGGGATTCCGCAGCACACTGCTGACGTCGAATTCGGCCTGCGTCACAATGGAGGGAAGCAAGAAGCCAAGAACACCTCTATCCGCCACTGGACGTCCGGATAGTCCATGTGCGTCGAGAAGATCATGAAAACAGCGGGTAATGTCTTGAAGCCGGAGAGGGAGATGATGTGTCGCTTTGCCATGGACACCATTGACTGAGATCGCCAGGTCAAAGGCATCGTCAACGCGTGTGTCCTATTCATGTCGGATTGGGATGGAGCTGCCTGACGTCAACGCAGAGCAAAACTCTTCTTGATGAGACAAGATACCTTGTACACACGGCGACTGTACTTGCTCAGACTTTGACGCGGTTCAAGGAAGAGTTGCCAGTCTGGGCGCATCTGATGCTCTTGCATTAGCTGAGTCAATTCGGTCGTCCGATGGGTGTTCTTTAACCATGTTGGAGTTGAAATAAGGAGTAAAAGTGATTTACTAAGAGTTGGAGATTGTAAGATGCTCGATCGCGGTACTTTCCCTCCCTCTCCCTGAAAATAGGTTGAATCTCTTTGCGGCTTGGTTTCTTCCCCGTGCAGACTTAAGCGCCGCGGATGGATGCCAAAAGTGGACCATCGCCAGGCCTGTTTGTTTGGAAAAACCACTTGAAAGTTTGCTATTTCGGTTGCATTATTGTCGGATGTCATCACCTCGAGACGTGTTTTGGCTTTGTAACTGTTTTAGACGGACAGTTGGGGGCACATACACCACCTTGTTCTGCAACAATGGTTTGAGGTCATATGTGGAAGACTTAAGATCATCTTTCGGCGAAGGTGTCCCACAAAGCCTCGGAAAAGGAGCCGGAATTGAGACGAGAAGGCGTACCAACTTGAACACCGGTAATGGCCGAAGTTGTCCCCATTCAGGGAGCTCGAGCGACAATCTGGGAGTGGACATCGTCGACTTTCCTGAATTCCACAACGACCGTACTTCCCCCGAGGAGAGGACTCTGGTATGCTCAGTTAAAAGTCTTGGATATGGACAACCGACTCGGTATTCTAACCTGCAAGGAAAAACAGAATGGTTTGTTCTCTTCAGCCTCGACCTGAACGAGCATCTGTGCCGTCTCCCCTTCTCCAACAATGACTGCTGGGGCCAGGGCGCCAAGACTGTCTGGAAGTGCTTTACTGTAAATCTAAAATTTTACGCGAATTGGCGCGACGCGCGATATCGATATGGTGATGCAGCAATAAGGCATGCGTGATTGAAACACGGAGGGGGGAGGTGGAGGGGAAAAGACGTGGTAGCGTGGCAACGGAGCGAGCATGGAAGAATGGCAGAATGACAGAAAAGCCGACATTAACGTTCAGAGTGAAGAATGCTTGCCCTTGTGGACAAACATTGGATATCGGTATGCACTGCTCCCCCTTGCGGGCAAATGCGTTGCAGAGACGACGTTGGGTATGGAGAGGGACTGTCATTCGTTCGGGACCATGATTCTGACGCCACGAGAGAGAAGTGCAGCTGACCAGATCTGTTTGCCTCAAGACTCAGGGACTGTTGCCTTGTTCACTGCAGGCTAGCAAGGGCAAGTCTGCAAAGAACAGCCAAGAGCCAACACACTACTTCCAACCAGGATTCCACGTCTACGACGATGTGTTCCCATGACCTACGGCCACGCAGACTGATGACCTGGTCGCGGCTGATGGCCTGGTCGTGATGCCTTGAAATCGATGACGGTAGGAGAATCGTCAAGTTGACTTGGCGAAAGTTGTTCCTGCGCTTCGCTGTAGGTACCTTGCCGGAGCATTGAGGACATGCGAATTCAGACGAAAAGATTCCTCTCCCGTGTCCCAATTTTCCTGGACATGCGCCGTCCTCGAGTTGCACCTCCCAAATTGGTCAAGGGGTTGGTAGGCGTGGATGATTCTTCCGCTATCGGCCGGGACGTTTCGCTTCATTTCGGGCTCGGGAAGTTGGGGCCGAAGCGCGACATGGATGTTGGTCAGCGTGAAGCTGGGGGAGGGCCATCTGCAATCGTACCGCGTCAGTGACCATGTGGTGTCGAATGCATACAAGTGAGACTGGACATACAAAGGAGTGCAGCTCGTGGGACAGAGCGGACGGCGCAGAATGCCGCTTATCTTTGATCGTCGCGTCGGCTGTTCGCCAGCACCAGCTGCCACGGACGGGGACCCCGCAGCATAAATCTGGGAGAGGTAGCCTTGGAAGCAGGCCGAGTTAGCTTCTGAGCTGACGACGAAAATGTTGCGACAAGGTGGCTGTCGTCTGACGGACGGAACCTTTTGCTGCATTTTCCGTTGTTGCATTGAAGGCTGGAGCTGGGAGACTCCGGGACGTTGGCCTTCACGCGTCATCTTTGTGCTTTGCAAGATGCGACTTTGTCGGACCCAGCTCCGGCGGGGCAGCGTCGCTGTGTGTCTGTCAAGAAGGTCCTACCCTGGGTGTCCCAGATTTATGCCTTCCCAGTCGTAAGGCAGGCGATCTGCTGACTTAAAGGCAGGTCCAGTGGTGAGAAATTTCGGAACTGGCAACCACAGCATCGGCTCCTGCTACTTTTCCTGACTCTTGCGCAGCGGGACCGCACCTTGTGCTTGGGGGAAGTCACCGAAAGTTATTGTGGGTCCTGTGCACACACATGTGTACGATGACCCATATTCAAAGTGACGACCCAATGGCATGTCTCTTCGACGTCACAGGCATCAGCCGCCCACCACAGCAGAGATTCTGCTCAGGTGGGCAAGACCCCCAAACCCCAGACCCAGCCGGGCTGGAGCCAGCCACAACACCATTGGCAGGTGCCTGCTCAAACGTGCAGGAACCACAACGTGACAACTGCCTCGTACTGGATACCTCTCCAGATGTCACCAAGTGGCCATGACGTCTTTTCCTTGCTACTGCCTCTCTTCAGATCTTGTCCCCGGCAGCACCGCCAGTCAGACCGCTCTCCCGATGATCTCGTCCCGTCACGTTGTCGCAGAATTCTGGTCATGTGTGCACTGCAACGATCCGGGAAAGACAGGTGCGTTGGCCCCGCCTGAGAGCCCTGATTACATCCATTCACAGTTCGTGAAAGTCAACAGCTCGCTGGGGCGGACACCGAAGCGACGGCGGCATGTTCTGGGCAACCTACAGGGCGACGTGCCGCCGGTCCGGTGTCTATGCTGGTGCATCTGGTCCTCGCGACTTCAATGCCGAGCTTTTTGAGTCTATCAGCGACTAGCCTGCCATCGGATGGGAGTGTGCTTTTCAACGCCGCCTCCCCTATGGATTCCATGGCGAGGACGTCTACATGATCGGTGCGGAGATTGGACACAAGCCCCGACGTCCGATCAATCCAAAAACCCGCTGCAGCCGTCAGTGGAACATTCGGGCATGCCCCACTTGCCTTGGCCTTCTCTCCGAGGTATGTCTTCTTTAAATTGAAGAAAACCAAAGTTGCTGACCTTTGGGCCATGTCCACAGGTTCGCAAACTTCACTAGCTGCCGCATGCGGACGGTCAACTCTCCGAACTCAAGCTTCAAGCGGGACTAGACACGGTAGAGTTTCTTGACGGACCCCATGCAAGAAACACGGCGGCTCAACCTGTCGCACTTGCAGGCTCTGCAAGTCGACTCCTCGAAGCAATAGCATCCCCAATACGAAAGACCGTTGACGAAGGCTGCAGATTCATTCAAAAACGCTCTAACAAAGCGAACACAAATAAATGAGAAGGGTTGACAAGCTGTGGACAGCAACTGATGCGAGGGACTGAGTCGAGGGGCCTGACGAGAAGAGAAGCACTAGCGCTGCGAACTGCACCTTAGTTCTGTGTTACTGAAGACCACGAGATATATCAATGCGGTTTATTTTTGCTTCATTTTTCTCTGACAGGACTGGAAGGTTTGGCATCTTGGACCAGGGACACTGGAATCTTCAAATTAGTGACTTGGAGCGCTGGTCCCGCATGTAGTTGGGGGCTTCACCGAGAGAACGAATTAATATGGGTCAATGTGCTCCTTAGGGTGTACATTGGTCCACTTTTACTTCTTTGTTGTGGATAGAGTGCACTCCAGGAAAAAAACAACTACACAAGCTTAAATCAAACTTTTAAAATTAGTACCTACGAAATAACTCAAATACTACCTAAAAGTATTATAAAAGAATCACCCTATTAAGATAAATTAATCTATTTACTTTTTATAGTATATAGTATAATATATAACTTATAAATAGTAAAAATATTAAAACCTATTTAATATTAGCTTATTTTATAACTTATAAACCTTACTTATAAAAAAATAATATTACTAAAAAAAAAGCTATAACCTTTATTTAATATAGTAATAAGCTTTTAAAATATATATCTTTAAAAAACCTAAAAAAAGTATTAATAGTAAATCTCTATAACTATATAGAATATACTATTATAGTAATCTATAAGCTACTAAAAATACTTAAAATATTAAACTAGTTTTTTAATTTCTTAGAAAAGTAGAATAAAATACTAAAGATTTTATAGAACTTAGTTAATAATTAAAATAAGTAAATAATACTATAAGAAACTATTAAAGAGATAATCTCTTTTATAAAAAACTTAAATATTATTTCTAATAACTTTTAAAGAAATAAACTCTAAACTACTAAATAAAATAACCTAAAATAACTTTATATAATAATTACTAACCCCCTAAATAAAATAAAACTTAAATATTTTAATTCTAAACTATAAGTTCTAAGAAATTATATTAATAAGAATATAAACTAAGAATTAAACGTTAAAATTTAATCTACTTAGCTCTTATTTTCTAAAAATATTAAACTATACTTCTAAATTATAAAAGTAAAGCTTATTTTTAAAAAATAATATTAAAATTAAATAAATTACTTTATACTAAATATATAATTATTCTAAGTTATTATTTATAATATCTTAGTTAAAATTTATAACTTAGCTATAAAATTAAGTATTTTAATAGTAATTACTTAGTTTATTTAAAAGAACTTTAAACTTTAGTTCTAATACCTCTATTAAATTAATTAGATTAAAAGAAAACCTCTTATAATAAGTTAGTTTTCTATTATAATAAATATTATTACTATAAAAAATATAAATAAAATATTAGATATAAAGAGTATAACTTAGAGTAGCTAACTATACTATATAGATTTCTATAATTAGAAAAGATAGCTTTTATAATATACTAATTACTAAAAATATAACTATAAAAAAGCTAATTATTAAGCTTTAGTTAAATATAGTAAATATACTAAAGATTATAACTATAAAGATTATTAAGAAGAAATATATAAATATACTATATATAGTAAACTATATATAGCTTATAGTAAAAAATACTTTAAATAGAGAGTAAAAAAATAAACTTAAAGAAATATATAGAAGTAGTAAAATCTAATAATACTTAACCTTTAAATAGATAATAATAATATAGTAAGAAAAGAGAGACTATTAATAAGTAATAAGAGGGAGGCTTTTTAAAACCCCCTAAAATTATAATATATCTTATATAGAAATAAAAATAGAGTAATAGTAATAAATTACTAAAGTAACTGCTAACTTAACTCTACTAGAGTAGTAATATATACTAAGCTTAATAATACTATAGCTAATTTTTAAAAAGATAAATATACTAAAAATACTATTAGTAGTAATATAAAAATATTTATAGTAAAAATTTAATAAAAAAGATATTATAGTACTAACTATAGTAGTTTTAATAAAACTACTTAGTATACTTAAAAGTAATAAATAGTAGTAATAATAGCTAAAGTAAACTAATTTATAAAAAGATTCTTAAGAACTTAAATTATATAAAATAAAAGAGGGATATTAGAATATACTAACTAGAACTACTACTAAAAATAGTAGCTTTAGAGAAAGAGATAGAAAAACTAATAATAAAGTATTAAACTTAAGAAAACTAATATAAAATATAGCTTAAAGTAATAAAATAAAAATAAAATGAGAAATATAAAGTATTAATAAAAAAGAAATCTTTAGCCTTCTAAAAAGAGGAAAGGATTATTAGAGTAATAAAAAATACTCTACTTTTTAAAACTTATAAAAGAGATTATAATAAAACCCCTACTTAAGTTATACTAATATATATTAAGTATAAAATACTAAAAAGTTAAATATAACTAAAAATAATATTATAAACTCCTCTTAACTTAATAAATACTAAAAGAAACTTTTAAAAAAAGTAGCTAAATATATACTAACTCTATAAAGAAGTTAGTATATCTTAATTTTAACCTCTCTACTATAATAATAAAAGCTTAAAAGTACTTTTAGATCTATAGATCTAATATTACTTATATTTTTATAGTAATTTAAGCCTAAAAACTCTATAAAATAACTAAACTTAGCTTTTATTTTATTTTAAAAACTAACTAAAAAGAAAGAAAGTAAAACTACTTCTAAGAGTAACTCTCTATTAAGCTTAATATAATAAACTAGTAATAATAAGCTATAGTCCTCCTTTAAAAATAGAGAGAGTAATTTCTATAATAAAAAACCTACTAATTAATCCTCTAAACTAAAATCTAATAACTCTATTAGAAGATATAGATAAACTAACTATACTTATCTCTAATAAAGAGAAAAAAGCTTTTATAATTCTTTAATATAATATAGTAATAAAATATAATATAATAGTAAATTATTTTACTAACTTTATAATTAAAAATACTATAAATATATCTATAGTTCTAACTTTAAAGAACTATATATTAATAAATAGAATAAGCTATACTGTAAAATATATATAAGAAATAGAAACTTTTAGATTATTTTTACTAAAAAGAATATTAAAGTTATAATAATAGTAAGTAAATTAATCTTTATAGATCTATAGAAAATAGTTTATACTAATAATTATATCTATATAATAAAGTTTAAGTTTAGCTTTATTATATTACTTTTTCTTAATATTTACTAACTACTAGATATAATATAAAACTTAATATTAATTTTTATAAAAACTTACTATATTTTAAAGAGCTAGAGATATAATATTATAGTTATTATAAAAAACTTTAATATATACTACTTAAATTAATTACTAAAAAATATCCCTAAAAACTTTAGAAAAAAATTCCTATAAGAATTAATAGCTATATTTAAACTTCTTTAATACTTAATACTAATAATAATTATAAAACTAAACAGATATATCTATAATAATAAGATAAAAGAAAAATTATTAACTATTAATCTATATTTTAGTAATAACTTATCTAATTTTTATAAGATAATTTAAACTTAAAAAGAAATATCTAACTACTTCTTAATCTTAACTATTATCTTAGTTTTAAGATATAGCATATATATAACTAAAACCTTTAAAAATTAAATAAAAATAAAGAGAAGTAAATTATAAAAAACTCTTAATATAATTAAAATCCTATAACTAAAAGAACTCTAAATATTAAAATCTATAGATATTTATATAGAAGTACTAATTTATTAGATAAACTTAGCTATAAAAGTTATTATTCTTATTAAAGAAATTAATACTCTCTATAGCTATAAAAGCTAAACTAATAAGTTTATAGAAATCTATTAAAATTTTTAATATCTTAAGTAAAAAGCTAAAAATATTAATACTATAATTAATATTAAAAACACTAAAGAAGCTTATTATATCCTCTAAAAAGCTCTAAAAACTTAGAAAAAGAATATATATAAAAACTTCTTTATAAAAGTAATTATAAATAGAAATACTTTATAGAAAATTACTAAATAGTAAAAAAGTAGTAATAATCTTTAGATTTTTTAAATTAAATAGCTTAAAATAAGAGGTAAAACCTTTATAAAAAGCCTAAATATTACTAAAGTACTTAAAAAGAAATTCTTTTTACTTTAAAATATAATAAACTTTAAAGATATTAATTATACTAAAAACTTACTTTTAGAAGAATAGCTACTTATTATAATCTATAAGATTATTTAAATAACTAAAAATATATTTACTAAAAAAGCTTTAAAACTTAATACTTACTTTAATAAAATAATTAAAAATAGCCTTCTAAAAGAGGATTATATAAAAAGAATAAACTCTAACTAAATAAAAACTATTTAGTAGCTTTTTAATATAAGCTTAAAAATAAATTATTACTCTTAATATTTTTAAGATATAATTATAGTTACTCTCTATAAAATAAATAAATCTATTAAGAAATTAAATAGTTACTAGCTTATTATACTACTTAACTTATTAAGTAAACTCTTAGAATTAGTTATCTCTAACTAACTCTAATATATTTTTAATACTTACTTAAATATATTACTTATTATATATCTAAGAAGTTATAGAGAGGTTTCTTATAAAATAGCCTTCTATTAAATTCTTAAAATAATTTATAGTATATAAAATAATAAGATATTTATAATAATAATTATTATAGATATCTCTAATATATTTAATTATATTTTTTATATTAGATTTATCTATAATCTATAGAAGAAAGGTATTAATTCTAATATAATTTAATAAATTAGTAGCTTTCTAAAAAGGAGAATAATAGATTTATACTTACTAAATTATATAATACTTTAAGAAGATATCTAAGTTAAAATTCCCTAAAGCTCCCCCCTTTTACCTCCTCTATATATCTTTTTTAATAATAAGCTTATTAAAAACTTAGAGATATTAAGTATCTCTCTTACTTAGATTAATAATATAACTCTTATTATTAAAATTAAAACTAAAATATAGCTAGTAGTAAAAATTAAACTTACTTTATTAGTATATAATATATAAGTATAAAAATATAATACTAAGTTTAATTAAAATAAATTCTATATAATATACTTTACTAACTTAAAAACCCTAAAGAATAATAATTTTAAGAAGCTAAAAGTCTTCTTTTACTAATACCTAAAGCTAATAAAATATAAAAACTATATTAAAATACTAAGAATTACTATTAAATATAAGCTTAAATTCTAATACTATATTATTATTATTATTAAAATAGCTTTTTATAATATTAAGAAAGTTATAGAGAGATTTAAAAACTTAACCTATAAAGCTAGTATAAATACTATAAAAACAGCTTATAAAGCTATAATCCTATTATCTTTCCTTATTAATTACTTAGTATAATACTAATTAAACTTTATAACCTTATTTATTATTAAATACTTTAAATAATTCTAAGTAAATATAGTAAAGTATACCTTAGAAGCTATTACTAGAATATTAAAAGATACTATAAATATTAAAGTTCACTTTCTACTTATAAAGCTATATCTTAAATAGTAATACTTAAACGCTTTAATATAGCTATTAGTATACTTAATTAAAAGTAGATTAATTAATTAAGTAGATCTAAAAGCTTATTTCTAAAACTTTCTAGTAAAACTTATTATTTATACTAAAACTTAATACTAAGAAATTAATATTATAATAATAGATTAAAGCTTAATCTATATTAATCTCTTTTAAAGCTTTTTTCTATTAACTTTTATAGATATTAAGAATAGAAACTTTATTAAGAACTACTTCTAAATAGAAGTTAGTAGTCTTATATAATTATCTTTAAGTCTAACTATAAAATAAAATTAAACCCTTAATAAAGAACTAAATATTTCTATTATTACTTTAAATATATTATATAATTATTAGAACCTATTTTAAATATCTTTAGTAAGCTTCCTTAAAACCTAAATAGTTTTAAGATATAATAAAAATATAAATCTAAATATTATATAACTTTTTATTAATAAGTTAGAAATTAAAAAGATAATAAAAGTAGTAGTTTTTTACTTTAAAACTAAAAACTAAAAAGAGTTTACTTTAGTATAATAATAAGTTTCTCTATTTTCTATAAAGAAGTAAAAATAATTATATTAACGCTAAAATATATATAGATACTTAATATACTATAGTTAATCTATATCTATTTAAATAATAAAGAGGTTATCTAATCTCTAAGTAAACTTTACCCTTACTAAAAAAAGTAATTCTTTATTTAAATCTATAAACTCTATAAAATACTACTAAATTATATTACTATAGAATAAATCTTAGTTTATTTAGAAATTAAAAGTAATAAAATAATAAGTTTATATATTAAAGAAGCTATTAAATAAAGAGATAAGAAAAAACTATTTAGTATTATAAACTTCTTAGATTTTAACTTAAAAAGCTATTTTTTTACTACCTCTTTATAAAAATATTAATTAATAAATAGAATAATAAAAACTTAAGTAACTAAATAAAGTAAGTTAATATATAGCTATCTCTCTAAATAGATTAAAGCTTACTTATATAAATTAAATCTTAAATATCTCTAAAACTTAAATAAGCTTTTTATATTAATTATTATTTAACTTTATATAAATAAAATAAACTTTTACTATTACTTATATTTAATTAGAAGAATTAAAAACCTTTTTTACTTAAATTACTTAAATAAGAATAAAAAGATATTATAAACTAGAGAATATACTTTATTATACTATCTAAATCTTATAAATTATAAAACCTATATATAAAAAAATATTAATATTATTTATATTTTTTTTAATAATATCTTAGAAGAAATTAAAAGACTAAGATATATAATAAAAATAATACCAAAAGTAAACCTTTTAAAATAGTTTAAAATAATAAATATTAAAAACCTTAAAATAATATATAACTAAAAGAGGAATAAACTTCTTACTTAAGCTAATATTAAAAAAAAGTCTACTTTAGAAAATATTACTAATAGTAATAAATATTAATATAACTAAACTAACTCCTTATTAAAAGTCTAAAATAACTAATAATATAACTTTTTAATAATAATTAGTAAAAAATACCTAAAATATAATAGATTATTATATTATAATACTTATTAAAATTATATATTACTACTTATTATTCCCTAAGAACTTAAGTATTTAACCTCTATAAAATAATATAAAGCTATTACTAAAATAGTTAAGAAGATTAAATTTTAGTAATAAGACTTTTACTATAGAAATAACTTAGCTTACTATAATATTTATAGCTATATTATTACTTTTTAATCTCTAATACTACTTATAAGAAGCTATATTAATAATTAAAAAGGAAAAACTAACTTTAGAACTAATATTATTTAGAACTAAATTTAAAAAAAGTAATCTCTTATTTCCCCTTTATATTATATTACTTTATAAATATATATATTATTTAAAACTATAGGCCGCTAGCCTTATATTGTGAAATTTAACTAGTATTAACTGCGAAAGCTAGACTAGTCTCCTCGCCCTCTACTAATAACCTTCAGGTTATATAACTATAGTTCAGACTTAGATATCTTCTTCGCTTCTACACTCCTCTATTAGTCAGACTTTAACTATTATAACAAGCCTCAACTATCTTCCTCTAGCCGCCTCTATCTCTATTAGTCTCCTCTATCTCTCTCTCCTCTACTATTCAGACGTCTATACTATAATAAATAACATCTTCCACCCTACTATGCAGTCTTAATAGCCCTACTACTATTAGCTATACTCTTAATATATTCACCCTTCCTAACTTACTAAACCCTTAGACTACTTTAGTTATCCTAAGGAAATCTATAAGGTAGTTATACGTATTAGAATTACTATTAATAGCTTTAACTATCTCTATATTAACCTTAAAACTATATAATTCTATTATATTATCCTTATTAGCTATCTTAAGTAAGTAATTTAGGATAAATTTAAGTAAAATCTTCTTATTAGTATAAAGAAAGTTACTATACTTAAAGCCCTTAATTTTATTAACTTTAATCTTATAAATTAAGTTATTTAGTATAGTCTTACTTAGCTTATATATAAATATAATAAAGGGGAAGGATATTATAGTTATTATATATATAGGAGGATGTGAGGAATAAGCTTAAAGCTTTATTTAAAGTAGTAGTTAAGTTTTTATATTATAGCTATAAGAACCTTTTTAACTATATAAAGAGTTATACTATTAAGTTTATACCTTTAAGTATAGGTTTAAGCTATTACTAAGCTCTAGCTATATTAGCTATAAGTATTATTAGCGTTTTATATTATAAATAACGTTCTTATAAATAAGAGCGTTATAAATAATATATTTATAAATAATAGTATTATAAATAACGCTTTTATTAGTATGTTTTACTACTCTACTACCTACTTACCTGCCCTCTTCTACTAGGGATAAGTTAAGCTAAGCGTTAATAACTAGTTATACTGAGATTTATTTATTTATTTTATTAAGATTAAGTATAGGTTAAAGTGCTACTATTAGGTTTTAGTACTATGAAAAAAAGTATAGAGTGAACTATAATACCTACTTATACAGGTTAACCAGACTGCTAACATTATTTAAAACTACTTTATATTTAGTATAAGTATTAAAAAGTAATAAAGAATATAATATAATATAATATAGTATAAATAACTAAGTAGTCTTAGACTAAATAAATAGTAAACTATTAAGGATAATAAAAAATACTATAAAAGGGATTTAGTACCCCTTAAGTGCTAAAAGTTAGTTATATAATATATAAATAGTAGTATTAGATAGTAGCTATATACCCCTTTAGGGTTCTAAAAAGCTTAATGACACACACACACACACACACACACAGTGTACTCCAGGAGTGGCCCCTGGTAATCGGAGCCGTGGCCGCTGGACTACCCAGCTGTTCCCACGCCAAACCATCAACTCCAGATCGCCTCCATCTCAGCCAGCAGCCCTCTCTCCCTGATCCTTCTCGATAAAGGTAGCCTCTCCATGCACCAGTGGAAATCCACTAAGGCTCCAACCAGGCTTCGCACAGTGATGCATTAACCACATCTCGAGACTACCTAACTAACGTTCAGCACCTCCTCAACGACTTTGCGTTCTGAATCTAGCCGTTGACAAACGCGCCGTCTAAGGTTCCGGGGCAGCCATGTCTGTAGGACTGGCTCTGTGTAAGGCAGGTGGGTACCGCAGATGCGCGAACAGTGCATTTGCCAAAAGCTTCGGGCCAACGCTGGTGTTGGTGGGGACTCAATGTGGTTTCACGCAGCGCCGACACCGAAGCAACCTGGAAACATTTGCGGTCGTTGACGGGTTAGCCAGGACGGGAGGGACGGTGAAGAACAGGCCAATCAGGAGTGTGGGTTCTCTTTGTTGGTAGCTGACTTCCAGCTACCCACAGGCTGTAGGTAGCGGACCTTCGGCTACCCACAGCGCTGTAGGTAGCGGGGAGTGCACTACCTGCCCACTGAAGCCCTGATTGGTACGTGCCTTGCCGGACGTGCATCATTTTTGGCGCTTGCACCGCGTGTGCCTGCGTGAGAGGACACTGGGCCTTTGAGCTTCAAAAGTCCGACTCGACTGAGTTCGAGATTTTGCTGGAGAATGAGGCGCCCGAATCGCAAGTTTGTTGGAGATTCGGTCCGGGCTGGTACCCCTTGCCTGCACAAGGGGGACGGAGCAAACTTCCGAGAGCAGCCGGCATTGCTACCGCTGTTTTCGTCCTGCGATGCGATTATGTGCCCCTGACCAAGTCATCGACTTTTCCTCCAGCTCCTGGCATGTCATCCTCGCGCGTTCTGTTGATTTCTGTGTGCAATGCCTTAGAAAGTCCCTGCTGATGGGTTCGAACCTCTCCCACGCGCAGCTGCCTGGGGTAATTGAAGACATGGCGCGCCTTGGTGGTGTGGTCTCAAGCCGACCCTTCTTGCGGAAGCTGTGAGGGAACTGGTGTTGGTGTTGCGGTGCAGAGGAGTCGGAGAATTTACAGTGTCCGGGCCGTGAAAGCTGCGTCGGCACACGAGCTTGCTCATGCCGTTCTTGAATAGCGGAATAAAATGCTTGACTTGATGGGGTATGGAGCCTCGTTTGGGGCGCATCGTCCTCGTTAAGTGTGGCCACGATGGAAGTCCGGTCCCCATCGAAGGGTGATTTCGAAAGCTGTTGAGTTGAAGCTTCGTGGCGGGGCCCCATCGGCGGCCGAAAGTTCGGTACAGATGCTGCCGTTAGAGACAACGTGGACCGGGAATGATTACCCACCGGGTGGATGAAAACAGTCATTCGAGATGCTAATGAGCTGCCTTGGAATACCGGAGGATATCTGGGAAGGCTGCGCTGTTAGGTATCGAGCTGTTGAGTTTGTAGTTACGACGCAGCCCCCCCGCAAAAAGACTACGGCAAAATTCACCCTATACGCAGGTATAATTCTAGAAATACTATATAAGTACTTTAACCTATACCCTCTACTAATTAAAGAAAATAGTATAGAAACCCTATATATTCCTACTAATAAGTAAACCCTCTAAATATTACTATATAAAGTTAAATATGCACCTTAGCTAAATAGATTAATAGAATAGTAATAGCGCTAGCTACGTAGCGTAGAGCTAGTAGCAGCAGTGCTATATATAGTAGGGCTAATTATATTAAGGCTAAAGAGGTTATTAAGGCTCTTATAGCGACAGCTTTACTAAACCTTCTAATAAGGTATTATAAACGCTACTAAATAGAGATAACTCCTCAACTAAAGAGGTTATTATAAGAGGTTCTTATAGCTAGAAGTATAAAAAGCTCTACTACTATATATAAGGCCTTATGCTCTTCTTTCTTCCTCTTCTTCACCTTTAAACTTATATTAATAACCTATCCTTATAACTTATAAGAAACCTTTATAATATTAGCACCTAACCCTATATATATATACCTTAAGCTTAATATACTTATTAATATAAGGAATATATAAATACTTACTATAGAGTTTAATATTAATTTAATTAATAAAAACCTCTCTTTTTTTATATAACTTAATATATATAAAGAGTATATAATTAAAATAATACTTAAGAGAGCTCTTATTAATACCTTTATAGGAGACCTTAAGATATATAACTTAATTAATAATAAGTATATAAACTTAGCTATAGAAGTAGATAGAGTATTTATATACTTTATAGAGTAACCTTTCTTTAAATAAGCCCTCTATAATACTAAAATAGAGGTAGCTCTCTAGGGATTAGTAAGTATAGCTTATACTAACTAATAGAGAGAGCGTTACTAATAATAGTATAGCTACTATAAAGGTGTTAGCTAGCTTAATTAAATAAGAAGATAATAATAGTAATAACTTAATAGTAAATAGTAAAGTAGTAATAAGGATAGTATTTAATAGTAGTATAAGTAATACGTAAGAGAGAGGATAGGTTAATAGTTTAGTAGTCTATAGTAATTAAGTAATTAAGTAATTATAAACTATATTATTACTAAAGTGAAGTTAGAGATAGTGAAGTTATCTAGTATAACGTGTATATATAAGTGCGGCTAAGGTTAGGAGAGATAGTTAGAGACTTAGGAGGTCGTCAGGTTACGATTATGTGACTGAAAGCTATGTGTATTGTTAGGAGGCGTGGAGTTAGGAGGTCTGTCGCTCTAAGCAGGTAAAAATCACAGTGAACGGCCAGAGGCCCGGTATCGAGCTGTATCAATGCCTTGCGGTCAGGGCGACCGTTGGCGTGCTGAACTCGGGCACCTCATAGATATTGCTTCGCAAGGGCAAGGCAGCGCAAATGTCGGTCTGATTCTGAGATGTGCAGCAAGGGGGACGCTTGGAGACAAGGGGATGCCGGCTGATGGCTGCGCGTCGGGTCGGGTCGTTGCATCTATCGGAGGCTCCAGTGGGAGTGGCAGACGTGAGCTCGATGCCGATTTTAGCGCAGAAATCGGCATAGGCCCACTGTGACTACAGCGGTCTGGGCGCTGTGGCATCCACGTCTGCCACACTGCTCCACTGCACTGCCATGCCTGTGCTTGGGCCAAGCGACTGCAGTGACTGAGGGACGGGCAATGTATATGGACAACAACTCTAAGCATAAGAAGTTGGGAAACATACTTATTTATGGTTGATCGGTGTGCCAGAAAATGGTTGGAAGGGACCCAGCATTGACTAATGGGCGGGGAGAGAAGGAGGAACGAGCAGAATTCGAGATAAATGCTGCTTCTGTTAACAAGGCAGACCTGGCTGGTGGACATGGTCGCGAGAAACCGTGACCATTGCAAACACATGTCCGTAGTGCCATCTTCGAACTTCTGAGCCCGTCACATACCCATACCGGTGGACACAAGACACACGAACAAACCACACTGGGTGACAGATTGACCCTAGTTCCGTAGCATTCTCTCCAGGGGCAGCCTCCCCCAACGCCTCCCCCGTGAACCCTTCGCATTACTGACAACACAGTTTGCCCAATTCCAGGCTACAACACATCCCTTCCCAGACAAGCCCCGACTCAGACAATCCTCAACGCTGCTGCTCGACCGCCAGCCGCTGCCCAGTACTCCCGCACGAGCACTGGATTGCGGTAGCGTGCGGACCCCTCGCTCAGTCGGGTGGACCCGACATACCCCTCCCATTCCACCGTGAAAAAGACCTTGTTGCTGTCAAGATGGTGGCCGAGGATCCGCAACAAATGCTATTTATTTTGGTTCTCGCCCAGAACCTGACGGCAGTCGTGGGATGTGGCATAGGCAGACCAGATTTCACAAGCGTCTTCCTGTATCGTTCCCTCAGGCTCCCAGGTCTGAGGCCATTCGCGGCCGTGGGACGGTTCCCATGCGACTCTAAGCTGTAGTCTCGTCGGGTCGTTTGGGTTGACGCGGTGGCCCGCTATACCGGCTATGGACCATTTGACATCTGCTGGATTCTCTGTGCCTGTATCGAGAGGTTCGGGGGTGAGGTAGGCGTCGGTAGCTTCGGTCTCGTCGGTCGCGATGGTGTCGTTGGTCTCGGGTGCTTGGGTGGCCGGTATGGCGGGGACTTGGGCTTGCATTGATGCAACGGGAGCCTGCGCGAAGAGTCTTGAGACACGCGAAACGAACCGGGACAAAGGTGACATTACCTCGTCAGCGGCGGTCTCGGTCGTCTCGGCGGCGGTCGTGGCAGATGGCATTGTTACTTCGGTAGAGGAGGGAAGGTCTGACCGGCGGATTTCGAACAAGTGGAGGCTCCAAACGATCGTTGTAGCTCTTCAGCGCGTTGGAAGCGTGACAAACGAACGGTGAACTGAAAATGGTGAAGGTGGTGAAGGTTGACGGGAGGAAGGCGCCTCCGGGAAGATGCAGCATGTAAGGTGGGCAAGCACTTTTATGGTCGACCCTCAGACGGTGAGCAACCGTTTGAGCGGATGCGCCGAGTGCTGCCTGCCGACAGTTGTGTTCTTGCCGTACCTGCCGATTTCAGTAGTAAACTTCGTCAGGTAAGGTAGGTGAAGTTGGCGACCGTTGCTCCGTTTGTGCACCTCCATTTGTGGTCTCGACGTGCATTACGTCAGCACAGTGCGAGTGACGTGTCTTTTCGTCAGCGTCGTCAGTGAACTTGCCCATCATCCACGAAGAGGAAGAGACAAAACATGATGGCATCAAAGCATGGCCTCCTGAAAACACACGCAAAAGATTCAAGAATGACTACTTGGTGTTAAGAATGATAATTCTGGTGGATCCGCAGGCTGGCAAGGCTTGGTTGTTGGCGTCGCCATGGAGCCTTCTTTGGGGAGGCGCTGTTGCAGTCTGCGAAGATCACGAATAGTCGCAAAAGAAAAAATGCATCAAAAGCGCATGGCTTCATTTGTCTACGGAAGGAACCTGAAAGTTGCTAAGAAAAGGCCCCCAAATCCCCAGTCACGAGGCTGCAAATCCGCTCACTGAGACTGCTCCAACGGTTCTGGCGCCAACTCTCGTGCAACCTCCGGGAAAATGACTAAGAATGCCGACGACATCCACACCCAGCCAGCTTCCACCGTTATGATTGATTCAAATTGTCTATTTTCCATCGTCTGTTTTGACGGGGAACGGTTGCTGGAGTACGGTTGCTGGAGTGGACAAGGTGTGCGAAAGGGTAGCGCATCGGTGCACTCGTGGAGGTTTTGGACACCTGCTCCAGCGTATTTGGTCGCGAAGCCATCAGGCTGGCTTGTTCTATGGTTCGCGCCGATGACGAGAGGACCTGGCCGTAGAAAGCCTTGGGAAGACTCGGCCTTGGGAAGCTGATGGACAAGGCACGAGGTAGCGGTCGTCGAACGATGTTGTTGGGCTGAAGAGGATAGGATGCCTGACGGGCCAAAAGCGGGTGGAGGTTTGTTTTGCAGGTGTGCGCAATGTAAGCAGGCAGCTGAGAAATCCTGTCCATCTCCCACATCCTCGGAGACTGGCCACCTTCCGCCGCAAAAGCCGTTTAATTTTCTCGAATGAAGGACGATCTCCGTGTCAATGGTGCCCATGATCTTTGACGAACCGACGAAAGCTACGGAACATTTCGGCGGAGAGCCTGTCGTCCCTTTTGGGGGTCGTACCAAATCGAGAAGGTCGAGGCTTCAACGTCGGTTGCGGGTGATGTCGGCCTCTGGAGGGATGCGAATGTCTGTCCTCGTTAACAAGTCAGCCTTTGCCCATCCGTGTGGTCAAGGGCGTCCATCGTGACTTGCCTTGCATTGACGGAGTGCTGCGGTGCGTCGCAAGGCACAGACATGGTGTGTCGATGGCCGAGATATGTGGTTCGGATGACATGCCTTGATAGGCATGTCAAGTTGAGGAAAAAGGCGTTGTCGTGGACGCTAGGTGCACCGTGTTTACCAAGCTCTGGTGGAGAGGGCCAATCGACGGTGTGGAACCCGTCTGTGGGTAGATAGGTAGCTGAAAATGCGCTACCCACGCCTGTGTAGGTAGCTGAAAGTGCGCTACCTAGAGCCGGCAGACAGGCAGGCTACCTTAAGCAGCCAATCAGCCGCGTGGGATCCCGGTCTAGGTAGCTGGCTTTCGGCTACGCACAGCCCTGCAGGTAGCTGGAAATGCGCTACCCACAGTTGGCTCCCCACATGGGTACATCGTGATTGGCCCGTGTAAGACGATTGGCTCTTTAGGCGCGATTCCAGCCACCACGAGACCATGAGAAGTCAACCCTCCCTTCCCTCCCTGTTAACGGGATAATTTCCCTGTCTCCAATGCAGGAGCCAGCAGCCGTTGCCAGAGCCTTCGAAGCCACTTGTCTTGAGGACACTCCTTGAAACAGCTCCGAAGCCTTCGTGTCTTCGATGTTGGAGATGTGCATCTCTCAATTCAATTGACGGTGTCGAAGAAGAGAAGCAATCGCCTTTCAGGAAAGACACACATTTGGTTTTGGGTCTCTTGTCCCCGCCATGCAGGGTGGCTCCTTGCTTCAAATCTCCATGCAGGGCAATTGCTGAAGAATGGCAGTTGCTGAGAAACGGCAGGTGGCGAGTCGGCAGGTAGTGAGCAGAATCGGCAGGCAGTGAGCAGAGAATCGGCAGGTGGTGAAATCCGCAACTGCTGAAAATTCAAGGTCGGGTTGGGTAGGCAGGCACTTTCCACAAGACCTTGTCAGAGTGATCAAGCTCCATAGGTCGCACTTTCGTCAGGCACGCAGGTGGGTTCAGCCACAGCTCCACCGTCTTCCATCTTGGTGCCGCATCACGCATGCGCACAACCTACGAGACGCTGAAGTGCACCAGCAAAACGCATGAATTTGTCCTGTTGCCCGTTCTGTACAATTGTTCCCGTCCAATCAATTGTGCGTCAACTGCGGATCCAATTTTCCCAGTCTGTCTCCCGTCGTTGGCAGAAGAGGTTGAGGACAGTGATGGTCAAGTGCTTTCTTCTGCACGGTCCAATGCTGACTAAGGTATTGTCAGGGCATAATTCCAGTGCCTTGCCGCAGACGATGGCCGCAATTGACAATGCCCAAAGGATGAACACGCAAGACGCCACGAACGGACGAGAGACCTCACTCTGCACCGCAATTTTCTGTCCAAAGTACCATGGAGTAATTTGTAGACTCCGTCGGAATCCTCAGTGATCTCTGCCCCTGCACGCTTTCTTCAACCTGGGCCAAGCCCGCTGCATACTCATTGGTCTTTCTGACCCGCTGAGCTGCGCCGCAGAGTCGTCCACAAGCCGTCCGCTGTTGAGTTCCAGTACGAAGCCGAGGCTCCGCCAGCCAAGAGCGCTGTGTTCGTAGGCATCGGTCAAATCAGGAATGTGTTGCAAACGCGACACGTCCGAGGTTCTGCCGATCGGGCCGCCAAAAAGCACGGCCCACATATTCATGGGCGCCCAGGCGCAAGGTCAATGAAGTCTTCATCCTAGAAGACGCGGTGACAAAAGAGCAGTTGAAGCTGTCCACATGTATCGTACAAAACGGGAAATCGTTGACTACAGCGTCTGGGGACAGCAATCTAGGCGCAGTACTCGCAGCGCCGCACTGTACGGCCAGGCCATGTTCACTGCGGGTAAGAAACAAAACCGCGTGGGACATCTGGGGCTTGGTGGACGTGACAGACACGGACATGATCATGATGCCATTTGAGGCCGCCATTTGAGAATGGATGCTTTATCGCAAGTCACATGCCATCGGTATTCAGCTCCACTCCCTTATCCAAGATAGCATGTGTTGCTCCGATAGTTTACATGATGCAGCTCCCGGGTTTTGCGATGCAGTTCGACTGGATTTGATCTCACAGACTGACAAAACATGCAGGTTTCCATCCGCCTCTGTATAGCTTCCAGCCATATCACCCAACAATGCCGACTAAAGAGGCCCTTTGTGAAGCATACCGTGCACAGCACAGCATGCTTCTGCAAAGTGAGCCCGGTCGTTGCCATTTTCAATTCCACCTCCGACCATCAGAACTTTGCTTTCCACGCAAGCTTCGAGCTTGCAGTGCTGCTTACGTCCGCGAAGCATAATTCCTGAAGATCATTGATTTTGAATCGCATCTGCTTTGTCGTTCGCTCTCACTTCATCCGACTTGCGAGGACCTAAATCAACGTATTGATACGAGATACGCTGCCGTATAGGATACATCCCATGACTCTCAATGACACTGGAGGCTTTTTGTTTCGGCGCCAACATGCCGGACTAACAACATTTGTCGGAAAACGGCCGTACATATGGAAGAAATTGACTCCGCCGTACGAGACGCATTTCGCGCTGGTCACGTATGAGATGGACTGCGGGTGGAAAACATGTGTGACGCTGTGGTGTTCCAGGCATGAAATTTCCCGACATTGTACCTGAAATCTGACAATAGAAGTATTCGACGGCAGTTCCATGCCCACGTCCTGTCCAGGGCGATCTTGGTCTTCTCTCATTATATCTACAAATACTCTTCTCATCAGTTCTGCTACAAACAATAGATCGCGGCTTTGCATCAAATGAGCTGTGTCCATAGAAATCCTTCCTATGAGAACGCACGCTTTGAAAACGCTTTCCTTGACGTGAGCCAATTCGTTCCGCTTCCTTAGATGTGCTACTTTGGATTGATGATATTAGCCTAGATCCCTTGAACCGTGACCGAGCTGCTGGCGGTGATTGGCGTTACTCGGCTCATGCTAGCGACGCTTAGCAGCATGATAACCTTGCTGAGCCGTCCGAGAGGCAATGCCCGGTTCAGGGAGAGGCGGTTTTGGTCAAATTCAAGCTGAACATACTGAAGACCGGCCTAGGCCTCGCCGGGCGAGTGAATGGACCTTAAGGCTGGCTTGGCTGTACGTAATTTCATGCAGAGTTCTCAAATCAGTGGCATTCAATAGAGAGTTATGTATCCGAAGTGGAAGGGCGGTCTTGAAGATGCTCAAGTGAATGACCTCTCTTTCTGTCATCATTTCCCCGGGTTGGCATGATGGGGGGAGTGGGGGAACACCTGTAGACACTTTGCTCGGCATTCATTTTGATATTTACCTTTTGCAATGGAAACCGAGTCGTCCTCGGCATGTTCATGAGTAAGAGCAGGGTATTTACGAACCTCAATAGATTTTCTTCTGTCCTGAGTACGGTTTAATCGAGGGCCGTGATCTGTTCATGTAGACTGTCTCACGAGAAGTGGAACTGTTGTCCTGATCCGAATGTGTGATATGCGTTCGTCAATCTGTATATGATGAGTCTGTAACAGAGAGGATGACCTCTGGCACTGCTGTCGATATTGAAAGACCCCAACCCACCAGCAGCAGGCTGAGATGTGGGAAAAGGATTAGATACGCTCATGCTGCCGTTGAGATTTGCCAGGACGCTTCTGGATTGAGAATGATCCTGTTGTATGAGGCCCGCGGAGTCTATGATATCTTTCCATGGTCACGGCGAACTGACTGGCGGCTGACCAAGCAGCGTCATGTGAGATCACTGAGCTACGTGACTTCAGTAGGGCCTCATTCGGGCTCCGACTGACATGTTTTCTCCTCCCTCTATCCTGTTTCCTGGTATTTTGCGGTTTTATGGAGTTGCGTGTCGTCTGAGAGGTGCGAAATCTGGATGCGAGGGGATCAATCACGCCTCGAATGATCCAGCCATGAATCGAGGAAGTAATCAATGGCATGATTACTCGGATATTGCCGTGGTATTTGAGGAATATGACCTACCACTTGGACGCATCATATGTGACGTTCCTGAAGATTGGGAATCATTCTGGAGGGCTGAACCGTTTACAACTAATCACCAGACATCTTGTTTCCGCCATCATGTCTCTACCATATTCATTCACCGTAGGCGGTGTGAACGAAACTCTTAAAGTGACCGATGTGGAAGGGTTTCCACGTCGTAGAGCGCCGAATCTATAATCTTGTTTCAAATTCGCAGAGTTCAATACTGTTACGGTGTGCTCTGACGGGAGAGCAACAGCGGCACTTTCAATATCCCCGCCGCGTGACGACGTTGCTGCTGGGTCAGACGGCCGAATCGAAGCAAAATGTCAGCGGACCAGAAGAGCGGTGCCATTCGGGTACAGAGAATGGAAGCGACATGCAAAAAACATTGAAAATTCATAGAAGCATCGTGTGCGTAAACAGGGCTGCAGAATCAGTTCTGGTTTGATTGAGGGAAACACACTCATAATTCCCGACTAGCTCATCATTCCCAAGGAACTCATAATTCCGGTCGCGTAAATTCAAGAACATGGCTTTCGGCCTCATGTGTAATCTCGTCAGGGTGTGTCATTCCAGGCGAGAGATTTCGTGCTGGGCTGGAATTCTGGATCTGTGTCGCAGCCGACGTTCCCCAAGCACTGCGGGATAAGAAGGTTCGATTACCGTGCTAGCTATGATAAGTGTGGTACCAGATGAAGAGACGATGGGATGGACAAAACCGGCTAGAATGTCCAATGGATCATAGCGCATGGTCGTCTTCCTGCGATTGGCAACGACCTTGGCAGTAAGCATGGCGAGTCTCGTTCAGACTTGCAGCGACAACGAGGCTGTTTACCTTTTCATCCTCATTGAACTCAAATGTGTGCCGCCAGGACGTTGAGCGTGAGAAGTTATGCAAGGGGTACATTCAACCCCGTCGATACTTGCATCTCTGTTTATGATTCGTTGAATTATGTCTCCCTCTAGCTTGACATGTGAAAAGGTTCAAGTGCTCACGGTTCTGCCGGGGGAGAATGGCTCTCTAAGCTCATGGAGTTGGACATTACCCGTGAACAAATCTAGCTTCATATACAACAAACACCGCCAGGCACTTGCAGATTCATGAAAGGCATTTACATGACAAGCGACTGCGGGGAGACGAAAAATGCAAATTTGTGATAAGAATTGTGTGAATTAGCTACTGAGTCCTAGAGATGAAAGGTAGAGACTGGCGCGTTTCGACCAGTGCTAAACTTAAAGGATGGGAAAGACACGAGAATATTCATAATATGTGAAACCTTTCTGTCATCAGTGTGGCCGTCAGACATCACGTCTGGCGATGAAGGTGACTTCACGCTTGCAAGTGCGTAAAGGCTTTGCCCTTCTTCGCACGATTGAGCGCCGTGCTGAACTCTACAGTATATGCATTTACGACATTGCTGTTTGGACTGAAGATGGCTTACTTCTAAGATTGGTACAGTTAGTGGCAGCAAGCGCGGTACTCCCGCAATGAGGAGCAAAGGAGTCACTGAGTGTGAAAGCAAGTTCTAAAGTTTAGATATCAGGCAGATATGCTGCGGCGTGGCGAAGAGCGAAATGCATCGTATGAAGAACGGTGGATGGCTTTCCCAGAATGAAGCAAAAACAGCCATTGACTCAGCCGACACAACGAGCAAAGAATTTGAATGACACCATTGATTTGATATTTTGGGGACATGGAAGATTGTTTGACAACGCATTAATTCAGATAAACGCGACGTTTTTGACGGTTTTTGCTCGTTGAGATTGCGTCCATGTATAACTGGGCGTTCAGACGAAGAGAGCAATTTGCACGAGAGGGAGACAGAGCTCAATGAAGCGCCAACCTTGCTTGTAGTCGCAAACCTAAAAAAACCATTCAAAATTGGCATTGAATGTCATTCCTCCGGCATTATATTATAAAGCATGGACTTGTCTACTTGATAAATGGACGATTGATGCGAAAGAGAGTGGTACTTCCACTTTCTTGCAATACCTGTTCGACGTCGAATGAGCGCTTCAGTATCAGAGCCGATCCGTAGTATGTTGACTAAATAGGTACAAGATCGTTCATATCACCGCATCAAATGCACAAGTCCACGATTATGGTAGCATGAGACTGGGTATTAAAAGGCCCAGCAAACAGGTGCCACCACACCCGTCTATATTTCCCACAATGACATGCATTGCCCATGCACTTCATACTCAGCTAACAGACTAGGCGTCTGCCATATGGAATCGGAGAATACACCCTTCATTATGATGGCAAATGGCCTTTGCCAGCGCTTGATTGAATGGTTGCCACGACTCGTATTCTTCTTTCCTTTGGCACAGAGATCTTGGACTGAAGCTGGTCTCATTTGAGCCCGTCCAATCCAAGGTTTTGGTATGCAGATCGTCGCCGAGATTCAGAACACGGGGTACACTATGAGTGGTGTTTCTTGGTGAATGTTGGCAAACTTGAAGTCTTGGCTGTGGATGCTGACACGTTCTGAGTTGTTGAGTCCTGGGCAATAAGTGGTGGCTTGAAATCTCTTACCGACCTGGAACTTCGCACGGCCGGGATGCAAGACGGGTGATGTAGGTAGACAGACAGACACTCGTCCAAAAAGTGAGTGAAAAGCTTGACGGTGCCCAAAGTCATCCTGATTACACCACAATTGGAAGGCTTCCTTGGGACCATCGTCCTGTAGCACCTAACATCGAAGTAATGAAAGCAAATGCATAAGTACCTGGTAACACAAGCCAGTCGGAGAAACCTGTCAGATTCCAGCTTCCCATGAACAGAATTAAGGAATGGAATCTCCAGACGAGATCATCAGCATTTGTCATGAAAGGACGTCTAGTGTTAAATTCAGGGGCAGGAATTGTGGATGGCAACGTCCACTACGCAGAATGGAGTACGCTCTTCCCCTGTATGTCGCCCGCCTCAGGTTGCGAAGTGCGCAGAGGGGTTTATGGGTTACCGGCTGTGACTTTTGTGTCTCAAGACTTGGCGTTGAAGAGCGAGCACCTCATGCTTCGCCGATAAGCAGGCCTCCGTCGAAGTGCATACCACTTCAACTGAGAGTGATTGTGAATATAGGGCCCCCTTGGTCGTGGA
Organism: Colletotrichum siamense; assembly: GCF_013390195.1. Classification (NCBI taxonomy): domain Eukaryota; kingdom Fungi; phylum Ascomycota; class Sordariomycetes; order Glomerellales; family Glomerellaceae; genus Colletotrichum; species Colletotrichum siamense. The sequence goes on along the minus strand of NW_023501031.1, from coordinate 111,020 downwards.
GAGATTGTTTTAATGCTGGTGGATAATGCTGCGCTGTCGTCAACCATGCACGAAGACGTCGAGAAGCTTGTTTAGAGGGCATTCTGATGCCATGCTGGACTTCATGATGATGGGCGACATTGTCGCTGGTGGTGTTTCATTGCCTCTTGCTCGCAGTCTCGTCAGATTTGGATAGCGACATGCCAATCGCTATAGGAGCCGAAAGTGCAGCACCAAGAAAGGGTGGTTACAAACACGGCTGCTGTTCGAAGCTGGAATGCGAAAATCCTGGGCAGCTGAGCATGTAAATGGGAGTTGGAGACGGATTGTCTGACGAAAGATTAAAGATGAGCAAATGGACGCTTTGAACGTTCCAATTTGTCCGCCTTTTGATCATCTCGGTCCCATTCGACACTTTGTCGCAGGTTTGGATTTCATGGGATGAGATCAGGGTTACAATGAATGAAATTCTGGTGCGTATATAAGACACATAGATAATATTAATATATGGGCTTGGAAGCTACTGTCTATTGTCCGCTAACCTGGAAAATGAGTCCTTCTAATGTCTGCAGTCCTGTCCGCGTCTGGTTCCTCTTTGCGTCGGCTATCAGGGCACTTATTCTCATTCAATGTTCTCCAGACGCCCCTGTACATACATCCAGGTCTCTATGGTGAAGAGTCCTTCGATATCCCCGTCCCTGGAAAGGTTTTGGGGAAGAGACACGTTGGCCAGGTCGCTGTTGAGGTTACGTCCTGTCATAATGTTTGGGTAGCCTGGAAAGATCAAACAGCCACACAACCCGTGTGAGATGTCTTTTAAATGAATGAGTCCTCCACGCTCGTCACATTACAAGAACTGTGCAGAGTAGACCGTCACGTCTCCTTACTATACCCTGTAGGCTGGCCATAGAGGTCTGTCTCTCTGTGTTCATCCAGGCCTGCATAAACGTTCCCTCCACTAGAGTCATACGGCAGTCAGAAGGGTATGCACACAGGTGGTAGACTGTTGTGTAAAAGAACAAATAAAAAGGTTACAGGAAGGAGGAAACGGGACACCAGTCACATTCTTTTTTCTTCCCTTCTAACTTTTCTTCTTCTTCTTCTTGCTCTCCATGTCGGCAGTGTAATAATGAGTGTCTCTGGTACACCTTTTCGGCGAAGATCCCGCGTCTGACGCGCTTCGTCATCATTCTTTCGCGACTTTGAGTGACTTCGTGATGATTCCATCGCAAGGTTGATATCACATGTGGTGTCAAAGTGGCCGTAGGCACGACAGCGTTGGTGTGATATAGCCGGGAGTTGGCCCGGGTCTGATCCGAGAAGCCACTGAGTTGAGATTCCGATCGTTGATCCCACTCTTGATATTGCAAGAAGACGCAGAGGCTTGGATTTGAGGGGACAAGATCACGGAGCTGATAGTGCGCATCGAGCGCGATTACATGATGAGGGCGCGTTAAGTTGGATCAATGTGCGCGTTTCTGAGCCAGTCATGACAGGCAAAGTGCCCGAACGCCTTTGCAGGACCAAGCGTGGGCAAAAAACGTTGGATACTATGCTAATTATCGAACAAAGCTGAACCGAAAACCACACGAAGGACCTCTGACGCACCAATCGTATCGCAAAACTTCATTTGCCGCAGAAAGGCGGCAATATGGATTGCCAAGTAGGGTGATACTGTCTGCCCCAGTGGGGTATCTTTTGAATGTGCTTTGTCATGTAGCCATTTGGCTGAAATTGCCTGTAAATAGAAAACGTGTGAACGATGTATGAAAGTTAAGGAGAGACGGGCGAGGAGATTTTGTCGAAGGCTACATCCGATGAATCATGTTGAACTCCTTTTCGCTGCTGAGATAGCTGATGGCAGTAAAAATGTGCTGATGTTCCTTCATGGTTCTGCCGTGAGTCTTGGGCCTGGCCGCTGGAGCCCGGACCGTGGCTCCGGTCGCCGCCACGTCTGCCCCACTGACGGGAACCGGGTCGGGCCCGGCCTGCCGGAAGCCACCTTTGTCGCCCAAGAACTCCATGTTTAAGCCTCCCAGCCTCTTTGAATTGAATTGTATATCTTAAGCGGCACAAGATTCAGATTCACAGACCACACAAGCAACACAAATTTATCATGTTTCACCCTCTGTCTCCCTTCCGAGAGACGTACGGAGCCAAATCTCCAGGAATTCTGTTGGTTTATACGCGGCAGGTCATAATTTGCAGTCGGGAGTAATTCAACTTACTTCTCATCTGTTTCCATGAACGTCCAGACGAGCAGCGCAGGTGTGGTCTACAGTTGAAGAGATTTCGGTGGAAAATTTAGTGGTTGACGTCCGCCTTGACCGACTGGAATGAGACTCTCATTTACTTTCCGTATCAAGGCAAATTCCGACTCTATTTGAGAAGTACGATGGGCTTCTTTGCAGGCTCAGTCAGTCATTTCTCGGGGTCGATGAAGCTCATGGACTGAAGAACGCAACCGACTCAACGCAGTTGCGGCAAGTCAACCAGATCCAGAGATCTATGCAGACATCTGGACGAGCGATCTGCCATCATAACATGACGGCATCTGAAGCTTGCGGCTTCTGCTGTAAAGATATCCTTCTTGAAAATTTCCAAGAGTCTCCTAGGCGGGAAGCGTCTGGTTGGGATGTAAAATATCCCGGAGATGTAGCCATGTCCAGTATTGATGCGAAAAGCCACTGTCAGTATCCAAAAGCCACCGACCAAGTCGAAGACGTCAGTCGTCAAATATGCGGGAAGTCAATGTCTGCTGACCGGGCGCTCAGCTGTGCTGCCAAAATGTTTACGATATCCCAATATGACTGGCCATTCTTGGCTCTAACCACATCCTGGTCTAAGGTTCGTTTTGGGATATCACCACGACATCGGTATTTCATTTGGGGAATCGCCAATGATCGAGATGATCTCATGGCCCTAGTGCGACAAAGGAAGGCTGGGGGCAGACAATGGAGTCGAGTTTGCAGTTCCATGCAACCACGGAAGATACACAGTCAGATCCGGATGCTGGCTGACTTGTGAAGGATATCTGCCGGAATCCTTTGAATGAGTAGCCCCAGACTTGGGAAAATCACAACTAAGCAACCATGGCAAACGCCACATATCTCAGCCATTTCAAATTTGGCAAGAAAAGAAATTGTCTCATTCAATGCGTCTTAAGTAGAGCAAACTGTTAATACCTCAAGGTCAAACTTTGACCCCAGCCATAGTTTTTCAAAGTCACTGAAGCAGAGCACCCATTCAGTCAAGTAGCACCCGCAGACCAAGCCGAAACAGTGTAGTACATTTGAATGGGACCAATTGGGGATCCCACGACTTGACTGACACATCTCGAAGAGTTCAACCGGTCCAATGGCCATCGGTTTGGTCCACCACACAGGTCAGCTGCACCTGATGCCGGAATGAAACACAAGGGGAGGGACGGTGACTTGGGCAACATGTTGCCATGTTCGAGCTGCGATTTCTACTTGAAAATATCCTCATATTGACTGAAATACCCTTGGGAAAGTAGCGAATTGTTAGAAAATGAGTCGCGGCCACAATCAGCGTCTTCTGCTAATTCGGGCCTCATAGCCTGTCGCTGCTATTCATGATGCTGCGAGAAGTCCTCAGCAGTACCATGATATTCAAACCCAGCATGCGGAGCCTATTAACGTACGCAGAAAGACCATTCACGAGCCTGGGAAGGCTTGAAAGGTTGTTTAGAAAGGGCTGAAGAGCAGGATTCTATTTCTCCTCATGGGTTGAAAATCAAGTTTCGCGAGACATTCTTGGCATGCGGAAGCAATCAACAAGACGACCGGCAATAAGACGACGAGAATGCGGCTGGACGGTGGGTGGATCTTTCGGTCGAGCGGTGATGGATGTTTCTCTATGAAGTGCGCGCATTCAGTACTTTCACGTCGAGGGCTGGCAAATCGAGCGCCTGTAACTTGAAGGAATCGCGGAAGACGTAGAGAAATGGCGAGGGAGAGTTCCCGGAGGAAAGCCTGATGATCGTGGACTGGTTCACAAGCTACGGCTTATTGGAGATTGCCAGACCCGAGACGCATAACAGGCTGAGTCACGCCGTAAAGTAGGGGAGCATCATCAAGGCCAGACTGAAGGGAAGTGAATAACCCAAGGACTGGCACAAATTCCACGAGCCGTTCCAAGAAGGGGGGAAACCACGACGACAGTCGGGATTTGCCCAGACTGGGCATGCGATATTCATGAGCCTTTCTGCGTGCGGCCTCTCCAGATGGCATGCACAAGACCACTACCTAAGTGCTTACTGCGTCCAGGAGTATCGAGGCTGCGCTGCGGAAAGACAAATGGTTCACATGAACTCTGTTGGCATCACAGTTGGTCATCCCCCCTGAAGCTCACGTATCCCACACAGCCTTGGTTGCCCAGACTGATAATTAGATGGCCCCGAGAAGCGGTGTCACGGAAGAAGCGCTTCTCAAGAGTGCAAGGATGACGTGGTTGAGTCGTGTGATTGCTCATTCAACCGACCGAGAGAAGACGACTTGTTCGCGGCGAAGCCCTCAAATTTTGTGGCTTTTCAACCAAGGAGCGGGATACCGGAAGTTTGGGTGAATCGGGGTACCGCAGAAAAAGACGCCGCGCAGTCTGTTTAATTTGGTCCAGACCGTAAATGTAGTCCATACTGCCTCATATGACATCTATACGACGAACGATGTCAACGGAACATGGCTACCTTCGATCTGATGGTTCCTTGGATCCATGGGAAAGTAGATTGACTTGAAGATCTTCAACCCAAGAATCTGCCTGCCCACAAGTAGACTATTCTTAGGACAACCTTGAGTTACGCAATCGCCAAAGCAAACGTAGGAAACCTGAGCTGACAACCTCGCCATCTGTCGGGCTGCTTGGCTAGACATGACAATCGATTGAAGACTGGCCCGCTTCTCGCAATTTGGAACCCGACAGCCTCAAGCGATCTTCCAGCATGAATGACATCTTGGCTACGATGCCATGTTTCAGGCCGGAAATAAACCAGTGTTGAAGTCGTACGCAGTAGTTTAGCCGTTCGATTCACGACAATTTGGGTGAAGCATGCATTGCAAGTCAGGTGGGTTGAAGGCATACGAACACTACAAGTTCATGAAAATGACTGCCGTGGAGGACAAACACGGAAATGGAGAACCTGGAGAAGTTATTTAAAGCCCGGATACCAGCAGGGCTGATCTATTACCTATGTTGATCTGGTGCCTTTGGAGAAGGCGTTGAAGAGAAAAACATAAATTACAACCCATGACCTGCACACGATCCGCAAACTGCGCCCGACAAAAGTGCGCCAAAAAAGTAAACGAACAAAAACCAATACCATCCTCTGCCCATAACATTACTATCCTTCATATGCCCGTATCATTGTCTGATCAATGCTCTGCGTTTGGAGCAGGCTTCGTATGTCGTGGTGACGATGTTGTCGTGACGACGCAACTCGTTCTCGATGACCCCGATTGCCTTTGCTACCCCGAGTATTCGATCGCGGAGGAGGTGTGACTGAATTGTCGTTTGGTCACCGACCGCCGCCCCTGCGTCCTCTCTCGTCTCTCTAGCGGCGTTGGTTTCCCTCATTGCAGCCAGCCTTCGTGCAGTGTCGATCTGTCTCTGGAGCACCGCAGCTCGGGCCGAGGCTTGGGCGGTCAACTTGGAAATGACTTGAAGCACCGGGCTCATGACCTCGTTGAAATGGTCGCAGATCTGAATGTCTTTCTCGAGCTGTTGGGCAAGCTTGTTGGCTTGCTTTCGGAGTGTAGTCATGCTCCTTTCGTACCGCGTGTATTCATCGACGTGAACATCCTCATCCTCAACTCTGGAAGCCCCATCTTGCTGGTCTTGGGAATTTTCTGTTGGATTTGTGTGGGTTGACGGGAGAGGGATTCCCCAATCTGACACGACGCCACCCAGAACCACTACCAGCACCTTCCTCTAGAAAGGGCAGTCGATGCAGCTCGGGAGGGGCTGGTCGGTTGTAGCAAACATCCCGAAGGCGAACACGAACACTCCACAGTCTGTGTTGTTGTCTTGACGATGGCACAGGCGGGTCGTGACGCGGCTCGCCCTGGCGGAGGTTTCCGGCAGGTAGTGCCGAATGAATCCAGATACTGTGGTCTGCGCATGGGCCAGATTCTTCTTGCTGGGGAGGGAATCCAGAAGTTCAACCTTCCTAGCAGCCGGGCCATCATGGTGGATGATTGCGAGGACCCAGTGCTCGAGGTCCACGTTGATTACCATGAGAACTCGTTTGGTTTGGCAGAGGCGGCGGCCTATCTCTCGAAAGGGCTTGTAATCGTCTCGCATGACTGACTTTGCAACCCAAGAATCAACAAGGTATGTCTCCGACGACAAATCGGTGACTCTCGCGAGTGCGGCGTTGACCCAATCATCTTTGATCCACGTTTTGGTTTGAAGCATCTCCTTGAAAGCATCTTCGCACGGAGGAATGGCATCCAGTCGCTGTCGCTTGGGATCTGGATCTGGAATCATCATGGGCGGGAGGATCGTGGACTCGTCGTTGGACACGGGGTCTGATGACAACGGGCTAGAGGTAATGACCTGAACGTCTGTGGATGCAATCGATGCTGCGAGCGGAAGCACTGCAATCTCTGGCGTGCGATCTTTGACTGGAGTTGCCTCTGATGGTATCAAAGGAGACTCTTCGTCGCGGTAGGATGAGGTTCGATGCGACTCTGCTGGGCTAGGCGCAACCTCTTCGATGTCTGTTGTAGGACCGCTGGACGCAGGTGCAACAGATGGAGTCACCAGGACGACTGTGATGTCTGGTTCCGGATCGCTTGTCGAAGCAGCAACGGATGGTGTGTAGGTAGAATCCTCAGTGCCGTAAAAGGAAATTTGGTGCGGCTCGGGCTCGGGAAATGCTTCAGCGTCCACTGTGGTTGCGTCGTCGGGTACGCCGCTTGAAAATCGATGGAGTGAAGGACTGTACCAGAGGCTAGGCTCTGTTTGTGACTGACCGTCGTTTGCTTCGAAGAGATCCGAGTCTCGAGCAACGGCTGTCTGACTGTCACGCCGGGGCTTGTGTTCAGCGTCAATAGTCTGGTCGAAGGTGGGTGTTCGGGGCTTCAGGTTGGATTCTGAGGCCAGCGAATGGGACGCGGCTTGGGGGCTTGAAGAAGAAGAGGACAAGAAAGGAGACGCAGGTGATATGTGCTGCTCTGACTCTGGAATGGTGCCGTGCGCAGACCTGGGCACCTCTGGCTCCTCTTGTTGTGTGTCGTCGAGCAGACTCGTCACGTCATTCAAGCTGATACCCTTGAACCTGGCCAAGGCAAGATCCTTCTTGGACTTGCTTGCTCCGGTATGCCTTGTGCTTGAGCGAGCCTCGAGCAGGCGAATGCAGTTGTTCCAGTCAAGTGGATGATTGGCGAGCGTCACAAGAGATGCGAAGAACTTGTTGCTGTGCGAGGCGTAGTCGTAGCCGATTTGAAACAGAATGACGGTGGGATGGATGCCCCACGAGGCTGCAGCCTTCTGCAACTTGGGTGAAGACTTCTTGTCGATAACGAAAAGGTCTTGCGGCAGCAGCTGAACAAGACGGAGGGCACAGGGGTATGGCAGTGCAGATCTGATTGCGACGGGGTCGGCGTGGGCAAGAACTCGAACGACCGCGTTCTCGAAGTCCCTTAGCTTGGAATAGAGAGTGGCTGCAGACGTTGAGAATGTAGACAGGAGGTGCGATATTTGGTTGACGTAGTTGGCCGTTGGCTGCACGGGGCGGAGAGGTTGGCCTGTTGGAGCAGCAAGACGAGCCATGCACGCATGTAGATACGGTGACCAACGAGCGTAACGTGGGGTGATAGTCCAGGTGTACCAAAAACAAAGACACAGACGATGTTTGTCCGTAGTGCGTACGTATGGTTCAATATCGAAATGGATTGAGGTTGTGCGGAAAAGAAGGATGTCGTGGAGGTGACGAGGTCGAGGTGGGATGTCGTTGAGGTTGGAGGACGGATGTGGTTGATGCGGTGACGAAGTGGAGGCGAAGGCGGTGGGGGAAAACTTCACATTGGGGAGGGCAGGCGTGGGGTCGAGAAGGGAGGGGCGGGCGGGGTGGACGGTCGCAGTGCATCACACGGAAGGAAGGAACCGGCGTGAGGTGCGGTGCGGTAAGCAGGTTCGTCGGGTGCGTGCCTGCCTTATCTCAGTTGGGCAGGCGAGCGGGGCAGCATGTGACACTCGTGGACCGCACCCGTCAGGCAGGCAGGACCCACTCAGAGTGCAAGTCCTGTGTGAGCCAGTCAGAGGTAGGTGTTCGGGGGTCATGTGTGCCTGGGATTTGGGAAGGGGCCAGTCTGACGACTGCGGTGATGTTGCGTTGCTGGCGGAAGTCGCAGCAGGCCGCTGTGAGGTGGCTGCCCACTCCACACGTCTTGATGGGAAGGTGCACACCACGCCGCCGTCATGCCCGCTTTTTGTTGCCTTCGGCCCCGGCCGCGTGCTTCGACACTGGCCTGTTTGAACGTCACAGCAAGACAAAACACCAGCGCGTGCAACGTGATAGAACATGCATCGAATTTGTTCATAAAATTGAGCCTTTTCCCATCTGGACTGGCACTGCCTTTCCCATTGTGCCCGAATTCTGCTGCAGAAGATACGGCTTGTGGCTAAATCCGCCACCGCATGCCACACAACGATCGTCATGAAGAAGCACCTGCCGTTCGTTACGAGCACTGCACAGAAATGTTTGTCGAGTTTCAAATGATCTCTCTGTGTTAAGCGTGACGGGCTTCAGTGGTGCGGATACCACACATATATCAATGCGGTCTGTGGTGCAGTCTTCTCCTTGGCCAACTCAACGTGTGACTTTGAAGCGCTTTGAATGACTTCCCAATCTCTCCGGTGATGTACTCGTAGCGGCGTTTCATTCTTGTGGGGTGCGACTGCAATTGGCTGATATTGCTTGATACCGTACCAGCAGCACATGAAAACTCCCAATATCAATTTCTAAATTCTTGGACCTTTACTCAACGCTGTGATTTGGAGGTGTTGGGAATCACCCTAGACGGCCTCTATGGGAAAGACCCTCTGCGGAATAAAGAAACAGCGGCAAAGTCCACTCGGGGAACAACGGGCTTGGTAAGACTTGAGTCGGGTACATTCAAACTTCCCCTGTCAGCTTTCATTCAGAAGCTCACCTCGATTGGCACGGTGTGCCTGGCGTTTTTAAATGCGTGAGCTCATGAGCAATATTCAACTACGTGGAACATTGGCTAATCTCACAGAGCGGCATCAGCGCGGCTGAGGGGCGAATTTATCGACGGTCCCGTTTCTGAATATCGGCATGTAATGCCGGGTGCTTTTCCAATCCCGACCATGCTCAAAGTTGAGATCTCGAACTGGTTCGTTCATTTATTTGACGACTGGGGCCAGGCCCGCGGCATCGCTCCTTACTGTCAACTTGCGCATAGCCTTCAACAACAGTGGGGTAGAACAGCCGAAAACCCGCGCAGTCTGTCGGAAGTCGCGTCGCAGTGTTGAAGCAGTGGACAGGATGCCAGTCGTAATACATCGTGTCGTGTCTCTAACGCGTACGATCAACATGATGGAGAAGACCGGAATCTCTGGTCAAATCACCGATCAGGTTGGCTTGGGATGACTTGAACAAGGCACGTAGTTCGTGCCACAGAATGGTGCGAAACGAACACCTTGCCAATTCTAGCTCAAATTGGTTCCTCTGTCGTCTTTCAACCGTTAAAACTCATAGTCAATACGTAGGAGCGTTCGTTCTCATTGCATCCGTCGAAGCGGTCCTGCAATGGCAACTGATCCCCCATTCGAGACCGAGAGCATCCAAAGCCCATTCTTTGCCTCATAGGCCTAGAACCTTGATCATGTCTGGCGGCTGGCATTATGGCCCGATCAAGCTAGGCAACGAACAATAAGGCAAGCCAAATATTGAGACATCCAAAGTTGAAGTTGACATTTGTATCGCACTTGAGGTGCGAAATGGCGTGAGGGAAAACAAGAGAGACATGCCTTCACAATGAGTGAAAACTCAGCCCTATACAGACGCGGTCAACATATTGCGCGATGATAGTAGTAGCAAACGGAGAACGAGTCAATAATCCAACCATCAATGCATTTGCAAGACGAAATCTAGCGTTGAAATTCAGAACCCCCCACAGTCAATGTTCAAATATCCCTGGATCAGGCATCAAAGGGAACTCCAAGCCCAAGCTGTTAGGAGCTGCAGAGGACTGAGTCCAGTCTAGCGCCTCTGGAGCTGCCCGATCGCGAAACCTTGCTTACCCAAGTCAAACCAGGTATCTCATCAACAGCCTGTGGTGTATTGGGAAAGTTAGCGGCTTTGATGTGAGCTTTTCTGAGTGTCCCACCTCATGGGTATGAAGCTTAGGTCCAAACTCCCGCGTGGGCTGGAGGTGAACCAGCCAGGCTGGAATCTGCGTAGGTGCGTTCTACTTTGGGGCGATAGGGCTCGGCAAACAATGAAACGAGATAAAACATGACTTGAATGCGGGCGATTCAACGTAGTTCTATGGACTCTGACTAATCTGAAGCTGGCCCCACGACACAGCTGAAAGTGAAAGCAACGACGTATGGAATTTGAGAATCTGGTAATGGATGTTGATTGAAGGGCCCCAGCCGTGGCATCTGGTTCTTTGGACACTAAAGTTCAAAGACGTCTCCATTCCCAGACCGACTGCCATGCATGAAATCCTCAAACAGCCTCGCCTTGGTCTGCGTTCAGCAGAAGCTGATGTGAATGGTTTTTTTGGTTCAAACAATAGGCTCTACAACGACCACTATTGGCACATAAAATTAGCAATTGGCGTCGCGATGATGGAGGACGCTCACAGGAATGGTAGCCATTTGGAGATCCTCGCTGATCGCAAGAAATACAAGGTGCAGCCATAATCGCAGTCATCTACAGCGGTTTTCATGTCGCCTTTTGGTAGAACTAAAGCAGTGGATCAATTGGTTGCGCTTCCTCGTCATCGTTCATCTCATTGCTCGGTGTATCGCTTGGCGTGTCGTAGTCCATGAGGGCGGCCATGTCGACGTGCAGGGACCAGCAGAGCCTACAGATCTTGAACTCCTCAGTCCTCCGGAACACACGACACCACTGGAGCACGTATCGAAGTACCAATGGTTTGGGGTGCTCGTCGTCATCCCGTGTCTTGAAGACGAGATCAATCAGGCTCTTGGGCCAGAAGTCTGGCTCTCCTGGGAATTGACCACCGTCGGGGTCTGTCATTCCAGCTTTGATCAGGCAGACGGGACAGTTGTCATCGGCGATATCAGCCCAACGGCGTACCCATAGACCTCTAGGCGCTTGCATTTTGGGGGCTGTCATTTGTGTTCGTGCTGGCAGTGTCGAACGTGAATGCGCTGAGAGAGTTGGGAATGGTTATGTGGGTGGTGATGTGGTGATGGAGCGATCTGGCTGAGGAGACGGCGTTGGAATTGCCTTCGCTGTCGTGACGGGAAGCCACCTCTCCGGTGATGCATGCTGATTTGCTTCGTTAATTAAGGAAGGCGAGGTGGTTGATTGAAGATTGATGGCAGGCCAGAGGTGCATGTTGCCGCCCTCAAAGGGCAGTCACCAGTCTCCTGGATTTGCTTTGCATTCTTTCCACAGAGGTGAGCCACATCATCCGACGCTGCCCTACGAGGGTTTCGAGGCTCGTCCCATCATACCTAACGCCAGACTATACGATGATGATAGTGCCAGTGGCAAAGTACACCACAGTCTTCGGACATTTAATCTTTGCAGTCACTTGCAAGCTTCTTCGGTAAGTTCTCACTTTGAGCGTCTGTAGTAATTGGTGCATCCAACGCACACAAGGTGTGGAGACGTCCAGTCCGACAACACTTCCGGGCGGATGTTTGTCAACACGAGTGAAATGGCTGCAGTTCGTCCAAGTAAGTTTGGCAAGGTCTGGGCACGATGAATGTACCCATCAATTATCACAAATTGAGTCTCTGCCTGTCTTTCCAACGGGTAATCAGCCCTCTGGGAAAATATCGATGTGATAAGACGATTCTTTTCTGTCTCTCCCTGGGTCAGTACTTCCTTGTCTTTAGCCGCCAAACTCCAAAGTCGCTGCCTGCTGGGCAATTTAAAACTACTTGGCCGATTCGTAATGGACGCGGATCAAGCAGTCTATTCCGCTATTTGCTTATGGGAGACATGCCACGATTATTGATGGGAAGTTTCACACTATGTTGTTCTTGTTGGTCTCTCGATTGTGTGATCAAAGCACCTTCATTTCAGTGCTGAGTTGTCTAACCATGGACAATGCTTGGGGCTCTGGTCAAAGATACATTGCACAATGACAAAGAAATGGAATCAGATCGAAACGCTCTGAGCTGCCGACCTAAGCGTTTTATGTAGTTCATCGCAGACCAATGTGTTTACAGCTGAAACCCTTTTGACGAATACCAGTTCAGATGGCCTTGTCTGTCACAGTCCTCTGTATCTCGGACCAAAGGGCCACTGAAACCTTGCGCAAAGAAGGGTGGACTGAAAGAGACCCAAACTGACAAGTCGCTTTGGTCCAAGATAACTCCCACAGGGTCGTTATGAAACATACCTTCACGATCATACCAGATCTGCAGGATTGGCAAAGAGAGCATCGACGAATCTGTTTCCGAGCGGAACAATGGCTTACTCATCAAAAGATCCATCTTTATCTAGGCGAGTTACATCTACCATGTTTCAGGAACTCTAGAGAACTTTCGCTTGATTCGACCGGCTCGTCACGATATCGATACGTATCCGATATGAGGTGTGTTGACACAGTATAAAGTTCGAGAAATCAACGTCGGGTAACGTTCAATTTCAGCAATCGACATACTATTGAAACCACACATGCGCAATGGCCCCTCCAGTCCCCGATTCCCAAGTCCCTCCCCGGGCACTCAAGCGCTTCACCAGTCTTCCCACTTGGACATCAACATCTCGGATACCGTTTTCAACTCCCCCGACCAACTCTTCGAAGGATGCAACTCCAATCCCCGCTGCGCCAGAGGCGCACTCCTTCAATCAGTTTCACCGACCTTTGAAGCAAACGGTGTTTGAAACCAAGGTGAGCAGATTCCTTACCCTTCGCCGTGTCCCGGTGTCAATTTCTGGGGCGCATCTAATGTGACAAATGTGACAAGGCCAGAGAGACTGTTCAGTGGCTTGCCATGCTTTTACGCAATCTTTTTGCAGCCTGTTTCCTGGTTTTTATCGGTTTCTTCTTAGCAACGTCGCTGGAAGTTCTGTGTTCTGTTTCGTGTGGACCTTTGGGGATCACAAGCGGCGGATTGATGGACGGCGCTAGAGGTTGGGCGTCGTGTGGCATGTGTCGGTGGTTGGCGGCGGTGATCGCAGGTTTCAAGAAGACAGTCCTAGTTGTGCTGCGAATCATTCGTGAGGTACAGGCTTAGGAAATAAGGACACATCTTGGCTGGACTACAGAGATCTTGGAGCCTTTGGGAGAGGAATATCAATTCACTGCACTGCGGGCTGCTTTTTCTTTTGGTCCTCGCTGTACCCCTCTGTTTTCGGCCTTTATCACCATCCCCCGTCGGGGAAAACCATCGGAAGGTTCGGATGTTTGGTATTCCCCATGCCATATCCATGATAGTAAAATTCTCACATTCGTTATCAATAGTTTCGTCTTTTGTTCCTGCTGTGTTCATGTCCACTTACCCTATAACCCTTTCGAGGCGAGGCATGCCTCTGTCGGCACAGTCTTTGTGTTTAGCCTGTCTAGTCTTGCGTCGTACGACACACCAGGACAGAAGAAAGAGCTGCCAGCATCCATCACTGAGTGGTTTCTAATCCAACGCAGTGTACATGTCAGCAATATGGGTAAGAAAGCCGAAAATATTCAGGGCATATGAACAACTGTTGCTAGCTGGCTGTCCGAAGGGGTCCAGCTTCTCAAGGACGATGAGGCTCTATCGCTAGTCGTCCCACTACGGCGTATAAGCGGGTGCTGTTGAATCTATAATTGATTTTTGCATAAGGTCCCCATCACTACTGGCTATTCGTTGCATAGCGGGCACTTACAATACCCTCAGCTGCCCCAGCCATCAAAGGCATGCAGACTTCCATGCTCCGCTCACTCATTTCAACCGCTTGACCAAATATGTGTTTAGGAGCGGGGCATGGAAGATACACGGGCCCTGTCCTGAGTATTGCAAGATCTATACAAATATAAAACTGCACAAAGTAACAAAAACTTAGCACTGTATCTGGCAAATGATTATTTTGGTAGCAGAGGGCTTTCAGCCCAGCTTGACACAGCTCCCAACTCGTCTCATCCCCAGAGAAGCACCACGAAGTTGGGGCGCAATGTCAGAGCTCCAGTAACGACAAATTCTACTGATGAATTTGCAAAAGACGCTATGCTGAGACGTTGCCGTTCGACGGCTGATCTTGGTCCTACCGTCCGGGGTTCAAACGCCGTACACTTCGATGCGGGGCCACGCCGGTCCAAGTTCGGGGCCCATTGCAGGCCGACGCAACCACCACTCCAGTCGAGCTAGCTAATGCAGACTACATGCAACATGCGAGGCATCTCCTGATAATTAGAATGGTACCAGGGTTGCGCCGTGAGCTTTCCATATGCGGATCTCGAAACTGCCCTGCACCTCATTCTCTCGCTACGACATTTCGTTCGCAGTTTGCCGCCTGGAGGTGCACCTTTTTGACCGTCGTATGACTCTGACGGGGAAAATATGTGACGAGTCACGGCATAATAGTGCTCTACACACTAGCCACAGCAAGGCGTGCCTCATACACTCTCTCAAGTGGTCCGGCTTCTCTTGCACAGCCTGCTTTCTGAGAAAGTCACCTTATTCTCTTCGTCGGAGCGTGGATATTAAAGCTTTGGCAAGGTGGTTTTACAGATTGGCTGTCAATCTGGGCGCATGTGGGCGTGAGAGTATGCATGAGAGTTTTGGCACCCGAGTCATTCTGGTCTCATCCAGTGGCGATATCAAGTCATTGAAGTGTGGTGCTGCGAGCTTCGTTCTGCTGCGGCTATATGTGCTTCATAGGCATGCATATTATTGGGCGTACAAGAAAGACTTGCAACATTCCCAGCAGCTGATATGTTTTCTCGCACAGCGCTTGAAATATCGATAGAATGGTAGTAGCAAGGAAACGCACAACAGCTTTGAGAGCCATGACGAGACCTACAAGTGAGACGCAGCACCTTGTAAGTTTTTAAGATGTTTCTGAGGTGCTTTTGTGTGATGTTCCTCAGAAAGCTTGTGCCAGTTATGCTATGTATAACAAAACGCTGACAAGAGATCCTTTCGTCTTGAGATTTCCAAAACCCTCATGAAAGAATTTAAGTGCTGGCAGCTTATGTTATGGATACCAACTTTCGATCGTTTTCATGAATGAATAACCTCAGAACGTGACGATTACAAACTAACTCATACCAGCATCAGCCTCTGAGAACCGGCAGGCTCACAGTCAAGCCGCAATAGCCTTCAGCTCCAACGAAGTGGCCGTTCTCACTGCATTTCCAATGGATCAAGAAACGACGTTAAATGCCCGTAGTAATGTAATATAAATACAGGTATGACGTTCATTATGCTTTGTTTCCAAACCTGCAGCAGATACCAATGCATCGCAAAGTTTTACTGCTATATTGAGTTGATCCGATTTAAATCCTTCTCTGGCCCCCTCAGCAGCCCTTCAATGGACTTGGCACCATCGTAGAATTCGCTACCTTGAAGCGCTGCTTCAAGGCCATTCACGAAATGCCAATTGCAAATTGTGACCGGTCGCCGCTGAGAGCGGCATCTGGACCTGACCCGTGAGGAATCAATTCCGTGATGGCGCATGCTGTCACATTCAATTATGGGCCTCTGGCAATGCATCACGTCGTTGTGTCAGTATTTGTGCGAAGGAATTTTGCTCATGTCGGGGCCGTTCGGAAGGAGTACCTGTGTCCTTGCCTAAGGAGGTGCCTGCCTCCAGAGGCCAACTGCGGAATTCAGCGCCGGAGTCGGCATTTGGTACCTAATGGTACCTTAGGCAGGCAGTGAGTCTCTTGAAGTCCACAAAATGCAACTGCCAATCCCCGCGACGTGGACGGGCTGCAACTGCCGGAAAACACCACATTCACACTTCAGCAAAACATCCGCCGGCGCAAAACACACGTCAATCTCGAATGCACCTACAAATTCTTGAACGCTTCAATAATCAGAAGTATTCGACTTAGTTCGTATAGCCCTGATGCGAGACCATTGACGAAGAATATGTGCTAACAACCAATCTCAACAGTCTCGGCCGCTCTCCACCATCATTCAACGATCCGATCGAGGCCAACGCCATGCCACCAAGAACGCGGACCGTTCGCTTCGGAAGACTCTCGCCCATCTTGTCGCATTCTTCTGCCACGTCAGTGTCTTCTGATGACGACCCCCCTGCCTTCTTACTCGTCGAAAGAGACACGGAGCTATCGAGCATCGCCCTGCCGCAGCCTCACCTCGGCCCAGACAGGCGCACACGCAGCAGCGCCTCGGACGACCACACCGCGGCCTAGAATGCCGTGCCGACGACCCCCGCCAGTATCTGGTACCGGTTTTGTGCTGCTGTCCGCCGAGGCCACCATCCAGCCTTGGCCTTCGACGAGGACGAGATGGAACGCGTCCGCCTCCGAGCTTTGGCAAATGAATGGGACTGGGAGAGCTGGGTGGCCCTCACCGTCGAAATGGCCTTTTTCATCGGCCGTCAGCTGTTTACGGATATCTGGGAGACAGAGCGGGGGCGATAAAGATGTTCGGTTTGACGGAGTTGTCAAAAGTCGACTGCTCCTGCTGCCGCAGTCAAAGCGGTGCGTATACACACCTAACAATGTGCAGGTAGATGGGTCTGACCGGATAATGAGCATGGTAATGTAGCCCATAAGGGCATTTGCAAGGATGGAATGATCATGCTAGCTACAGGGACACTTTTTGTGCAGAATGTTCTGGTTTTGTACTCCACGTGGCGATCAATTGTCAACGTGAATTGCATAAAATGCCTGCGAAGATTTCGTCGAACATCATTAGACAAGCACACTCAATGACAGTCCGCAAAGATCATTTCACGTTGACGGTCTTTTTGCCGTTCTATGCCCCGTCACCATTAGACCACACGGCTCGGTGGAAGAGCGAGCGCTCTGTCGTCCGCTGGCCTTTCATTAGAGGCAAGATTCGTGCCGCAGTGGTCCATTGATATACCATTGATCCAAAGCTCTCTAGGTCTCCCTCGGTGATCCAAGGGTTCTTGTTAACCACCAAATCACACGTTTACACCAAGCATAAATGATGTCCACAGTGTCTACTTTCCCAACAACGACATCAGCAAGTTCAGTGGGAGTATACGGTCAAAGTGGCGACCCTGCAGATACAACTCCTTTGATACATCCTACTCAACTGCGGGTCCCCACTCACCCTGTCTGCGGACCCATCTTGTTGCCACATAGCAGCCCGTAGCGAGTGCAATGTCTGCCTGAAACATGAAATCCTGTGTTCCCGGCTTGCAGGAAATCGACGCGTGGCAGAGGCAATGGGACGAGCATTTAGAAAGTTTAGGATCTTCTAATTGTCCTTTGCGCCATCTTACCAGGGATCTGTCCATCGCAGATCATGCTACGATGTCTGCTGAACTAAAGTGTCGACGACTTCAGCCGTGTGCTTAGATGACGAACCTCTTCCGAGAGTTGGTATAGAATGCCAAAAATAGCGAAAGAATACGCTCCACAGCTGTCTGAGAAAATCCATCATGACAAGCCAATGATTACTTCTTGAGATCACCGTATTTCTTGCTACCTAGTCAACCTGATAACACAGTTTTTAGCCCATTGTATGCGCCCGCAAATAAGTTATGTCAGGTAGGCGTCAAAAAGCACAGCCAGCAAAAAGGTGCTGATGGAGGAAAGCATTCGCGCTTGCCATCCATCTTTTGGGCATCAAACTTGACGTTGTCTTTGACTCTTTCATCTATCCATGTAATCAAGTTGTTAATAGGGTCATGGGGCCTGTTACGCCCCCCCACCCCCCTTTGCAGCAATAGCTTGAATTGCAGATCGGGGGCAATTTGAGCTGAAATTCGTGCGGATATCGTCTTTCTCAATCGCCTGTAACATGCCATGCTGTCAGGTTCATGCACGGAAGCCAAGCAGCTACAAAGGCCTGAAGTAGCCAATATCTTGTCGTGACATCGTCGACTACTACGTGAAAGGCCATCCGTGTCTGTCACGCGCAAAACAGTTGCATGTGTGCTTTGCTAAAACCCATTCGCAACGCCCAAAGACGCCTCAAGGGGACTACGCAGAGACGGCCAAGTCAACCTCGCAGGCACACCTGATTGGCGATGCATCAAAATGATCAACGTCAAAACAAATCACCGGATTTGCCCCCTTGCTGTTTACTCGCTATAGACCTCCAGCTTGCTGGACGGCATCAGTAGCCTCAAAAGAGCACAATGTGGATATGACTCGGAAACGATCCTACGAGGAAGAATAGCGGCGGAAGGAATTTGACTGGCCTCATGAGGTTGCTGATTTATTTACTGAAAATCGAAACACCATCGCGGCGCGGCAGACACGATCGGCCGGATCCTGGTGCCATTCAGCGACAATGTCCTTCCCAATCTAACAATGCACTCGACTTCCAATCGGTGGCAGTTTCTGTTTGACATCGTCTGCCTCGTTCGTCGCAATGTCGAGTTGTAGATGTCATTCTTCTGGAGAGCCTAGCTGGTGGCAAGCTTTGGCCCCTCAACTTTAAGCACGATTCCCCTGACACACAGGCGCAGAAGCTGGAGATGACGAAGGACACGGACTCGCAACACCAAGGATACATTTATCAGAGGCACCATCGTACTGGAAGCTACTGCGGACCCTGTTTTGATTGGCAAATCAAACACGGGCAAGCGGCCGCCCACCTTTGAGTCCACAAAAGGCATATCTCAACGTAAGATAGGGGAAGAAAGATAACAACACGAAGCAGCTTTGTGTTTACCCGAATACCAACAGTTCGAGTTCACTATCAGGCAGTCAAGAGGCCACGGGTCTGACCTTTGAAGCCAGAGCGCAGTCGCAGCAATTGGAACCGTGAGGTTATCGAGTTCACATCCCCAGCAATTGAAGCGGGTGTTGTCACTAGGACATCGTCAAAGATAATTGAGCATGGTATGAAGCATGCTTACGTCTGTTGAAAGAGAGGCATCCGTATTCATGTCCACCCCCGGAGTTTCTGGCGTGACCTTAAACATGTCGGTGTGCCCAATGTTGATTTCGGTCTATTCTGAAGTGGCACGAAGCAAAAGGCGCTTTTGAGGAAGCTACATCCAAAGGCCGAGAAAAGGGAAAGCCGGAAACTAGCCTTCAACAAACTTAGGTCTAGACTTGGATAACTGAGAAAGCCCAATCATCCACTCATATCATTGTTTACATATCATTTATTGTGACTAGTGCCTCAATTTCTCATGCGCGCCATGCCCTGTAGCTCGCTTTAAGCTTGGTCTATTTGCTTTGCGATGAACTGCAACAACCTTTCCAGACTCTTCAGCGTCGATATGAGCCTAAATTGCGTGTTGTCCGCGAGAAGTGCGTCGTGTGACCGCGCATACAATATTACATCCCGATTCTCCTGTTTTTTGCCCCTTCTTGCATGAACAGCCTCCACGTCTAAGACTCTGAACACAACGCGGAAAGCGGGGTTCGTTTCCACACGTATGAGCTCCAGTCTGCATACCTCACTACTCATCAAAGCCACCAGCGAGCACTTGTCTTCATCTGCCAGTCTCCAAAAGCCAAAAGTCGCCTCGTTAAGAGCATCAGCGGTCGCTATTTTAACCTGGAATGGAGAGCGGAACGAACTTTTTTTTGGATGCTGAGACTGACTATGGTCCAGTCGTTGAGGGCAACGTCAAAAGGGTGGCCATCACGCATCTCCAAAGCGCCACATCAAGGTACTTGCGTAGAGGCTTTCTGGCGAGGATGTACATCGCAAAAGCGAAGACAATGACACCGCAACTGACGCCATTGTTTTTGTCGCGACAGAGGACGGCTTCAATAGTGTGTGGGGGTGTTTAGGGGTGTTTGGAAGATACTGTTCGATGAAGCTGATGGCGATGTTCGCCATCTGGTTGCTGTGGCCCTGATTGGGGAGCGTGTCCGACGCGTCCATGGTAGTTCCCGATTGATCCCGTGTCTCGAGGACGACCAATGACTGATGACCGACAGCAAGAAATAACGGCAGTAGGACTTTGTCGCACTTGGCCACGGAACGAGTGATATGTGCCTTGACTTGGCAATCGGAGGGTAACAGTTTGTTCGAGCACCCTGTATCGATGGCCATTGTCCCCATAAGCTTGTGAATTGCGCTGAAAAGGTCATTCAACCATGTCGTTGACGCAAGTTTTTTGGGCTGACGGGTGTTGCTCGATTCGGCCCGCTGTCGGCATGGTGATCTTGTTGGGATGCCCAGTGGCGTCAGAATTGGCCTTTTCCACCTATATGCGAGCCTTCTTGGCCGCGATGGGCTGATTCCTTTGTCTCCATCGTCTGGCTTGTGCCTCAAGGTCTGCGAGATACTTCACTCGGCGACGGACGGGGGTTCTAAGTTCAGCACGTCCATCTGTGGCCAGACGCCCGTCTGCCGACTGACACATTGGCGGACAGGTCTCACTACTGGCGTCCCTCTCCCTTGGGCTGTAACTTCCCACCTATAGCATGCCCCTCTTATGCTCTGCTCATGGTTCGCTGTCCACGCCAGAGCCTGCCCTTTCGAGGGAGTCAGCTGAGACCTCGGTACAAAGGTCGGGAGCCTTGATAGAGTATGCTTTCATAATAAGTGACAGGTACAGTTTGACGACAGAAGAAATGCCGTGACCGTTGCGACTGTGTACATCGTAGATGTCGCTGCCGAGCATGTCGCTGTCGATGTCAACGTAAATCGACGTCTCGGCGTCACCAAAAATGTGCTGCGGCAACTCCGCATCGGGCAAGGGGTCGGTAGTGCGGTTTCGCGGGCTGGAGGCTGGTGGCAACAGCAGGCTGGCAAGGGCTGGTTCGATCAAGACAATCATTGGGCTGATGACTGGAAGCCTATTTGAGTAGCTGCCGAGATCAGTGGCATGGCGGCCGATGATATGCCTTTGCGCTTGCTGGTTCAGTATCCCTGACGCCGCCGCTCTTTACGCGTGGTGGCAGGAGATGGGAGGGCGGATTCAACAGGAGTTTGGATCGATGCTACGAAGTCGCATAGAGATATCTGGAGTTTCTCCCTGACTGACGTGGTCATAGGCGACAGCGAAGAATACCTCGAGTTGACGTACGTTCCATGCCCCAGCTGCTTTTCTAATCTTAGGTTGAACCCAAGTCAGCAGGCGGGCATCTTGGGTCAATTAGGCACAACAAGACCTTCTCCCACATAGCACGCAACATCAGAATTGGGCGCGACGAGGGGATTTCATCGCGGGCGGTCATCACTTCAATTGTGACGCAATGACTGCTCAGGGCGGGCGCGTCGGCGGGAACTTCGCCCCGGGACCGTAGGGCCTTACACAGGTCGGAGATGTGGATTAACCCAGCCGAAGATGTATTTCTACGATTACGCGGTATCATTTAGTTCAATGGCTGCCTCGAACCAACTGGCAAAGTCTTCCCTGGACCATCTTCCAAGCCTGCGAAGACAAGCAATAATCTTGTAGCATCCATGCACAGTATCTGACGACCCCAAGGAAAACCCATTCCAGACAATCTATCACTTGGTCAGCAGAAACGCCATGCGAATTCACATAACCGAGGCTCACCAAGTTATCCGGCGTATACTGAGCGAAATCAATAGTCCACGTGGACCCATGCACTAGGACAAGCGGCAGCATAGGCAGCTCTCCAGCAGAGGGGAGCTGCTCCAGGTGACGGAAGTGAGCTCGTGCCCATGTGGCGAGCTGCACGCGGCCCGACAATGGTTTCTCATTGGCGCTCTTAGTTTCAATCGAGATGGTGACTGGTGTTGCGGCCCTGTCCGGCAGGTTCACATGGACAATAGGGTGGGTTCGTCGGCCCGCCTCCCTGTAGGCTTGGATGCTGTTCGCGAGAGTCGGCGTGGCGTCCGGGTTGAGGACTATGGCGTAGTCCACTTTGGCGTTGCGGACTAATTCGTCCGTTTCGCGAAAGTCATTCAGAACACTACAGCATGTGCTGTTGCAGTTAGAACACGCAGCGGCAGGTGCAGCTCAGATAGACTACTCACATGTTCCGGAATGAGACGCCGCTCTCGTCAGCGAGCGCGAGCTCCAGCAGCTGCGAATGCACCATGTCATTCCATCCCGCCTCATGCTCCATCGTCTGCATGCACAAAGTTGTGTTCTTCTCGATTCTTCGAATTCTCATGTATGTGTAGGTATCGATCTCGCTCGTTCCTTCGTCGTGGGTTCCTGAGGTTTGCGGGTAGAACCATGCCTCTTGGGGTGGGTCCATCCAATTGGAGTCGCGACTCATACGATCCTTTGCAAGCAAATAGTCAGCTGGATGCCTCCAAAGTGTTCAAAAGATTCCTTTTCGAACCTTGACGCTGTGAGGAATCACAGGGCCGGACGCGATGGCTATCAGATCGCGCATTAGGGGTGTTGGGGCCCGGTCTTTGAGGTTGTATCGTTGTAGAGGATGATCTGACGTATCCCGCAGCTCGCCCTCACGCTTCTTTGGGCTGGACGCCCCAGAGGGCGCGTCCGATGTGTCGGAGACGGATGAGACATCAGATGTTGTCTGGGTCGTGGCGGTGGAATCGTCGAGGGAGCGAGTGGCCAGGAGACGGTGCGTGAAAAGAGTTGTCCCAGGAGGGCGTGGAGTCGCGTCGAGATCGGGCGCGCCTCCTGCAGAGTTGGCCTTGCGCTTCTTCGAGGGGCTGGGTGTCTTCGACGTCATGAAGTTGAAGGCTTCGAAGCTTTCGTCGATTGGCTTGTCGAATACGTCGTGCGCGTTGCTGACCTCACTGATCTGCGAAATCCAAGCCTCGATGAAGGCTGTAGCAGACGAATCGCAAGGAGTGATGTCGACGCAAACCATGCTTGATTAACGAAGTGGCAGACCGGGTATGGCGATGGATGGGTTTAGGCTACGGCATTGTCTTCATAGACTCTTTTTTTGGGGAGTTGTTTTGTTTTCGCTAGAATGCACCGTCGTTGCCACAGCAACATCCGTGCGCTGAAGGGATTGGTTGCCGTCGTCCGTCATTGCTCCGTGCGATTGGTGGGGCTGCGGTACGGGCCGATCAACGACCCCACATTGACGGGCAGAACGGCTTTGTGCTAGTCGGGGCTTCTTTTGGACAGCATTCGCCTCAGTGCCGCGAGCATTTCATGGAGGATAGTATCAATGAGCGTCCGTCGACACTCTCAGTCGAAATCCACATTTCCATGAAATAGTCACTTCAGCATAATGCACTCAGGAACGCGGAGCTGAAGACACCATTGCGATATTTTTGTTGCTGGAATTGTTTCAGTGGCTCGGTCTTGACACTCTGCTGCGCGCTGTGCAAGTCTCGTCTGATGTGGCGATCTCTTCTGCTATTGCCGCAGTATATTTGAGCGAAGCCTTTCAGCCAATCACGTAAATACTGTCAGACGAAATTTCTCTTTGCGCGGCCAGGATTGTCTTTGGGTCGAAGTGGTAAAAAAAAATCAAGCTTGTCAACCGAGTGGTAAAAGATGAAGAGGAATCTCGCGCCCGGATCCGTGCTTGTTGAGGAACGAAAGTGACTCGATACGTTTACCGCGGTTGGTATGGGTCGTTAACAAAGCGTCAGGCACAAAATAGGGGGCATAGCAAGATACCTGTGGCAGATGCAGATGTTAATTGGCACCAAGTCATGGCGTGGCGTGCAATGCCTACGAGCACATTTCCAAGCTTTTAAACCACCCTTCCCGACCCCTTTCCTCCAGACGGAACGAGCGTGTGTCGTAGATTTGACAAGACAAGCCAGGATTCTTTGCACTCATGCCCGCAGTGTTTCCAACCTGTTCATAGCCTATCGATCCATCCCTGCAAAAGCTGCTTTCGAGGTCGCAGACTTTTGCTGCCCCTGAATATGGCTAGCACTCAGTAACAAATAATCCGCCAATAGTTGATGTATCCTCGTAGTCTTGCGATTTGGAAAGATTTGCACTTCGCGCTCCGCGCACAAACCGTTCGGTGGGTGTTTTTCGTTTGAATGAATGCCCTTGTGTTGCATAGTCTGACGCGGTCAGCTGTGCGTTGATGAGGAATACGAATGACAAACGAACCTACCAAGCCTTATTTGGGATACCCTGTTGCTGAAGTCGGGAACTCCCAATTCCTGGGCATTATTTTCCTGGTCCTGAAGTGCCTACATTGGGGCCAGCATTCCGAGGCATCCAAAGGAAGTCGAAGGAAGAGATGCGGGCGAGGACGAACCAGATGAATAGCAATCCATCCTCCTACAGGTCAGCTCAGAGACCAATGCCAGTCTTAAGCAGCTCCCGAAATGCCAAGAACCCCGTCCTTCACCTTGTCCCTGTCGGCAAGGATAACGAAGAAGAGACGTGTTTTCCGTGACAAAACTGCAGATTGAATGCTGAGTTTCGGACAGGTGATCATCGTCTCGAGTCCGCCACTGACCATCGCCAGAAATAATGGTAGGTTGCTGAGCAATTTCTGCGGTTTTTGCTAGTGTCTACATGGCGTTCCTGTGAAAGCTTGGGCACTGGGGCTGGAAAAGGGTACCCGCTCGGCCCAGGCGTTGGCGAGTGCTGGGGCATCCTCCTCGTTGAGCGGAGGATGCCCCCAATGGCAGGATTCTCTTGAGGGTTTGGAACTGGCTTGACCTGATGGCTGTATGCCGTGGTTCCATGATGGGTGGTTGATCGTTGAAGTTGGATGGAGTTCGAAGACTGGCGTGAAAGTGGGAGCAGCGGCGTTGCCTTCAGCGGCGGCGCGGACACAATGGGGATGAGTGTGGCTAGTCTGTTCATGCCTGGGTCGTGGGAGACTTCTCTTGACGCAGACGGCGGAAGCTGCGGCTTCGGCAGTGCAACAGCCCAGTCTGCATGTCACAGGAAGTACAGGGGTGATCTTTGAGAGGATGCATCGGTGTTCCAATTTGAGGGAAGCCCCGGGGCTGTGAGTGGGTCTTCCACATGAGGTGACGAGACACTGAAGCTTTCCCCTGCAAGAAGCCCGGCCCGGCCCTCCACCTGGAGAGACCAGCAGCTCAAGCACCTTCACTGCAGTTCTCATTGTCCGACCTGTCGGCTTGGGCGGGTCCGGTATTACCTGCACAGAGTGTGACCTGAACCTTCCATTCTGCGGCACACCAGCCAGTCACAGGTGTCTCATGACCTCCACATCACGGCGGCAAGACGAACTGCCTCCTGCCACCTGCCTTGGTGCTTCAGATTGCGCGAATCACTGGAAAGTGCTCATTCTCGGAAAATAGATGACTCACTCGAGAAGTTGATTTACTGATGCAATGATAGCAGACGGGCATCTTGGGGCTTAGCATATATGCTGAAGAGCGTCGAGATAGCCATTCTGCAGCTGGTCAGGAGGAGCTACGGCAGAAGTTTCTCATGAAGCTCTCAAACAGCGGAAAATGAGCCACCCACGGCAGGACATGACTATCAGCCAGCAATGCGATTTACCAAGGCCTCTAATGTCGACCATCAGACCTCAGTGTTTGAATTATGGCTCTGCTTCAAAGCAATGTCCATTGGTTGCTTCGGCGGTGAGTTCCCTTTGACAGTTATCATCACGACCGCCTACTCTCGGATTCACCATTGACAACCTTATTGACCAGGACATTCTGACTGTCCACGGATTGTGTGTGTACTCTCTCGGGCAGAGAAAATTCCATCATGGAGCTATAGATGATGAAGCCCCTTTGGCTTCTCTGTCAGCCTCGCCTAATACTTACTCCTAACATAGTTAATCGCATGCTCCATCTTTGAGGGTACGAAGTGAGTGCATCACGAACCTTGCGGACAATGACTGAAAGAATTACATGAGGAAGCTAATTTGTCAGGAAATGAATGTGGCTTTCGCTGCACCTTACACCTTCACGGAGTTGGACTTCATATCTTGCATAAAGGTCTGACAACAAGGCGGGTGATGATAGCTGCTGTGGTTGCTGGAGCTGTAAAGCAAGACTGAATGAGTGCATGATTATTCTGTTATCGCGGATAACTTGTCCTTGATATCCTCACTTGTCACTATTGTATTTCATTCTCTTGGCCAGGAATTTATTGTTACTCGGCGTGATTACATGGTCTGAAATGGAACCTCTTGCTATGAGCCCGACGCAGACTTATTTCTCATTTTGGGATTGGAGTACGCCAGTGAAAAGCGGACATTTTTAGCAGAAGCTCCGAGTGGGATGTTGGCCTGAGATACGTCGGTGCCTTGCGTTTCTATCTCTACAACTAGAATACCAACTTCCAGTATGTCTATCAGGGATATCTGGATAAACCTTTGGCCAATGCAAACTAAGAGCAAAGAAGGTAAAGCTGTCGGTGTGGTATCAGTCAATTGCATAGCCGTCAATGATGAAGCCCAATGACCCCTGCGCATATCCAACAACCACATGCACACCACTTTTGCGTGCTGCCCGGAAAGATCGAGAAGGTCTCGAAGGACCCAGAAAAGGCGACACCAAATTGGTAGATGGTCACTTATTGTTATTGGTTCACTCCCTTTGGGTCATCATTTGTGTGTGTAGCAACAAAGTGGCTGACCTTAATGTGCGTGAAGTTGAAGTACCTGTGTCTGTATGGATGGCGAAGCGGTGTGGCCTGCAGAGAAATCCCCGGGCACAAGCTCATCGAAATCCAAAACGATAGCGATTTTGGCTGCTCAAAGCTATTGAAGGCTTGTATTCGAGTATTGGCTGGCTTTTCCCCTGTGAAAAGTCCCGTGAAGCAGGTACAATGATGCTGACGTCAAAAATGATAGCCGGGCATATGTGCAACGCGAAGTGTTTAGAGTGGAGGCTTTCCTAATGCATCAAAGCTCATACTTTTGGGTGTAAAGAACGTAAGCGGCCTGCCCGACCTTTGAACCTGTGTCAGGCGCGGCAAGCCACATCAACGTTGAACCTCAGACGGCACAGTCAGAGGCAGCGGAGTGGACTTGACTCCCATCAACACGTTTTCCCATTTGTTCTCGGTACAAAAGTACAGAGTCTGTACCCTTTAGCATTTGTCGGAATGTGATTCCATATTTCTTTTACCCGTTGCTGAGGATTCGCTCGACCGAGATCTTCCATGGTATTGTCATCTATTGAGATCCTCATCGGTGTCAGGCAGTATCAGTGTGACAAGAGGAACCACATCATGCTTGCCTAGAGAGGAGGAAAAAAACTTTCCATCAATGTTGAACACACAAATTTCGAGGGGCAGCGTCATAAGTACCCCTTGAAAGAACGATCTCTTCCAGATCGAGGTTGACGACCTGAAGTATTGAAGGTTACGGCTCCGTTTCTCATCCCTACACCATTCATGCCCAGAGTCCCAGATTCGACTTTCGCCGTCTGTTGCCTGAACAGCTTAGTGTTTCCCTGCGTCATGATTCACATACCTTTCTGCCTTCGCGCAGGTTGGTGGCCACCCCTCTAGTTTACCCAGATATTCCATGAACTTTTCAAACATCCAACTTGCCAATCTCACTCAAACTCAACCATCCCTGTATCGGTTACTGACACAGGCAGTGGTTCGCCTGCCTCGCCAGCTCGATGTCGTCGACGAACTAGTAGGGAGACATGTTACATCCTTCCTCCATTACCGCCCGCAGATCAGATGACCGTCACCCGCAACCTAAACAGAACTCTGGGACACCGGCGCGACTCAGACGTCTTCATAGTCCAAGGCCCTTGTCCGCTCATCCGGTCGCTTCAGGCGGTGGAAACCCGACTGCCCAGGGCTGCACAAGAAGGCTACCGCTAAGCCGAGACAGTTTCATGGCGCTGATCTTCCGCAACTCGAACCGGTGTTTGGATTCGATGATGGAATCATCCGGTCTGTCTCTCGAACAAGGGCGTTGCATGCGACAGCGTGAGAGATATCTGCAGTCGCGGGGGGTATCAAATCAGACATGCCAACATGCGCCGTTCGAGCTAAAGAAAATCAGGGGAACGTGGCAGGTAGTAGCATATTCAGACATGGCTATTTAAATCACTGTGGCGCGTCTCGCCATACTTTGCTTCACGCATTGCCGGATTGCGCATAGCCGACGAGACCGTGAATTTCCCCGGAATGAAATGGCTGTCACGGTTGAGGAAGCCGAGAAGGTGTCTAGAACGGGGGATAAAGACATGTTCATGCTGGGGTTTTATATGGTCCCGTCTGTACCGACCCTAACTTTGTAGCGAGGATGGGCAACGTGATATCTGCCAACGTAATCGCACGTGTGATATCTGGGCCCTATCAGAGGGACTTGCAATGTTCAGGGGGACAGTGAACCTTTGTATGAGACTCAATAAAGTGGCCCGACTTGCAAAGCAGAAGAAGTCCAGCAGTGAGCCCCGGAAAGCCATTGAGCCTCAATTTTAGCCTGGTTGTATCTCCTTGGGAGTATCAGAGACATGGACCCCGTTGTGTGCCAGCTCCACGTGGCCTTGCCAAGCTCAGTGCCACGGTTTCTTCTGTTTCAGCTGGGCCCTTTGCTTTCATATCCTGGAAATGAAACTAACAACTTCTTGTTACCAACCAGGTACATTGCACTTGGAGGCCTTCAGGCAACTGTACCTTTCATGGGCTATACCTGAGATCGCTGGGCACTTTGAGGCACCAGAAGAACCTCAAATCTGAGACGCTCACCAGGGAACCTTTGGGGTTGTCTCTCGCGTATGAAACCCATCTTTCTCCTCGATGGGAGCAATAATGACGATGACGGTAGCGGCGGCGGCAGCAGCAATGACATGGGCGACAAAATACGTTTTTTCATTTCTTCTTCTAACAACCCTTGGCCATTTTTACTCGCCCAATTCTAATCCTCAATTCTAACCCTCAATCCTTTCTTTTCTCATTCTTTGCAATCTTTCTCCGCCTCCCTCCCCAGGCACGCGAGACCATCACTCGGACTCCACCAACAGCATCACCATCAGCACTACCTCCATTGTCGCCATCGTCATGGCCTTTAAGTGGTCTCTCGTGATTAAATGAAAGCTTTCGAAGTGACTCATCCCCCGCGAAGTTTCTCGGAACGATCCAAGCGGGAAGTCCCTCAATGGCATCTCATCCATCAGAACAGTTGTACCATAGGCGGCGTTGCGTCTTGACTCTACTGTGCAGCAACTGTTTGCCCCTGAATTCTATGTGAGATGATTTACAAGTAGCTCAGATGTCTTGCGGGATGTTTTGTGTCCTCAATCACTTGTTCCTATTCTCACTCACTTCATTCTCGTCCGCCCGATGAGTCCGTCCAGATGCTCAAACTCTCCACTACCCTGCACAGATGATCATTCCATCTTTGCAGCCATTCGTTTCTTCATCTAGGAGTTGCCCTCAGTCCTCTTATGGAAGATGACATGGCGATGTACGAGTAATAGCTTTTCGCCTTTGCATTTCGGTAGTGTTCAAGTCTCCATACTAGAGGTTCATTTTCACTAAAATCAATCATTTCCCTGCCTCGTTCTCTCCATTCTATCTTTCACAAACCTTCTGTCCCTTGTCGCACTTTCATTTATGCTGATAGTTTGGACGATGGGTCTCGCAAACAGACCTTGAGTTTGTAGTTACGACGCAACCCCCCCCCCCCCCCCCCCCCCCCCGCAAAAAGACTACGGCAAAATTCACCCTATACGCGGGCACAATTCTGGAAACACTATATGGGCACTTTGACCTGTGCCCTCTACCAATTAAGGAAAACAGTACAGAAACCCCATACGTTCCTGCTGGCAGGCAAACCCTCTGAACATCAACGCAAACAGACCTTACCGATGTTTCCTCTCCGACCTTTCGGGTGCACGAATATGTTGCAAGGCGGCAAGCCATCAAGCCATTGACAAGAAGAAGAACTACTTCCTGGCCTTGTACGTCGCCCTGACCACTGAATGCGGCAATAGAATCCACCATACAAAGGAAGGCAAGAAGTCATACATGAGAACAGTCAGCGTGGGGCACGTGAAACACGTTTGGTGCATTTTGTGCATTATACTTGGACAATGTCCAAAATATGGCATTGGCAATACATTCTGACACCAATATCTTGCAAGCTCTGGAGATCTGACGCAGTACATTGGGGTCAATCACAGTGTGAACCCCCACCACAAGACTCGCGAGATTGATCCGTGATTCCGGAAAAAGATCATACGAACGAGGAGTCCGCTGTTGGGCTTATCACCAGAGCAGGATCTCTACCTCCAGTGATAGCGTTCCTACGTTTGAAATCCCGTCGCCTGCTGCTTACCCACATCCAAGATGGCAAATGCATCTTTAGTGAACCGATGCCAGGCTGGCTTGAGTATCTTCCAGCAATGATCTTGGTATTAATCTTCTGGAATAGAATCGTCTGCAATCTTGGGTCCCCACAAGAAATACAGACTGATCACTGTGATTGCGTCTTCTGTTGGCTTGTCACCGCTGGCAGGGAACTCTCACTCTTGCGCGAATGTATGATCCCATGGTGACTGGTAATGCAGGGATGATCTCTGATCATTTAACTCTTTTGGGATGCTGCCTAAGTAGAAGATGCAAAGGGGAGAGATTGATCCAGTGAAAAGTGAGGAAGAAGAGAAGAAGGGAGGGGATGGAGGCATGTACGGGACAAGCTTTGGGTGGTGTATTATTACAAGCCGCCGCATTGTCCATGTCTCGCCTTTTGGTGTTGTCCTGGGAAGACTTGGTCGAGATTCAACCGGACAAGGCCACAGCCACAGTGAAGACGTGAGGACTTAAGGACGTTGGGACCGAGACGGGTTGATACCATACTGCGTGAACCGAAAGGCATGGCGTGCCGTCGAGAAATCAGGTGGAAGTCTCATTCATTCACTCACTTTTCGCAATGTGTATTCGTAGGAGGGCTTCCGAGAGACGTTGGTTTACTTGTGGACTGGCAACCCAGCTTTTGTGAATGCAGGCGGTATCTTTCAAGGTATTCCAAAATAACCCTGGAGCCACCGCAGCATGGTTGGATTCTGGGCCATGGCGGCTCATCCGCCAGTAAGTAGTCTTTGCAACTACTTTTGCCAGATGGCAATGACGATGCATTTGTCACCGGTGTCTGTCGGCACATCCAGGCAAATTAGCAAAGCGGGCTTCTTCTGTTCTCCTGTGCATTGGGAGATATATAGAGGAACCGGGCTGATTATGATTATTTCCGATATGGTCAGGCTGATGGATGTGGGACACACAATTAGCAAGCCATCCCGCATTCAACTGACAAGCATGCGCACTACGGAGGCTTGAAACCAACTCTTCCAATCCCAACGTCTGTAACCATTTCCACCCTCCTTATCTCCATCAAACCACTATCAGCCATCTCTCAAACCAGCATTGTTCCCCATCGTCATCCAACCTTTGGCTGCGGAGTGCCATTTCATGTGTTGGCGAGGCCGTGTCTGACACACTTGCTTCACACGCGGCGCTCAAATCGGTGGTACCTTTGGAGACGCGAAAGGAACCACTGCTTGATTTCCACGGTTAAGAAGCCCATAGGTGTAGACGAGAGGTAATTACGCAGGCTCATAACCATGTTTCACCAACGCACACGACTTGGGGCAAAGTAAAGGCAGGACATGATACAGCAGACACCCCGCATGAACACAAAGCTCACCCCGGAGAGGCACGTAAATGCATGCCACGTATGATAACACTGTCCGCTTCAACTCTATGTACACGACAGAGGCTGTAGAGTTGCGCGTACTGCGGCGCGTCGTCCTCTTGGGCCAGCCTGTCCAATTGAGGGTTACACTGCTCAAGCCCCCTCCAAACTCTGTGGTCGTCGCATTTTCCTTCTTCCCTTCTTCCTGCTTTTATTTTGGCATATTGCCGCCTGTGAGCACACCTTTTTGAGTGCCGTATGACTCTGACGGGGAAATGTGCTCAGGACAAGATGGCCCACAAAGGAACCTCTCAATTGAAGGTGATCCTGCTCAGCCCCTCTCCACACTTGCTGGTCGTCGCGTTTTCGCCCTCGACGAAGCCACTATTGTTCAAGCCATTGGCCCAATCCTTGCTGAATAAACCAATGTCTCCCAGTATTGGATCGGCGTTTCTTCTCGGCTCATTCCGTAGCCAACGGCGGGAATGAATTGCCCGCCAGGTATCGTTTGCTTCCTGAGGAGCTGCAGAGCCACACTGCACATAAGTTGTGACATGTACAACGGCACTAGCACCTTTGCCAGCCTTCTCGCTTACCCGGGCCTTCGGGCTTTCGGGAGCAGGCCGGATTCTCCCCCCAGGACCTGACGTCTCGCCACCTTCAGCTGGCCTGAGGAGAAACGCTAAGGCACAGTCAAGGAATACCTGTCGACGAGAAAGACTGCCTGTAGTCTTAGACGCTACCTCGATACGGTGTTCGGTAGCTAGCGGTATAAGCTTGGAAGGAACCCCTCTGGTTCTCGTTTGGCGAGGCTCCTTATATGTATCAAGTGAGGAATCGAAGGACTTCAGACATATCTGGTCCTTTCCAGAGAGTCGGAAGCTTCCCACCTGTTGGATGGAATAAGGGAGTCACATTGTGCTCTCTCGAAGGGTAGCAATCCCTGGCCGATTGCTTGTCTTCGTGCCACGAGGTCCAATGCAACGATATCCACAGCATCAATCATTTTTGGTGGCAGGGCGCACGTCTGTTGAACTTGGCCCTTCACATGATTTGTGGGGTGTTAGTACGCAGTGAGCCGCGATGTCATATAGTTCGGTCCGAGGCATTTGCTCTCCCAATGCTTCCTTCATCGTGTATTCAATGGGTCAATAGGCTGAAGCCAATCGGACGCGGGTTCCAAGAGATTGACTTAGATCATTCGTCGGAGGTGGTGCGAAGTAGTGTGACGAAGAGCATCAGCGTTATTGTTCAAGATAGAGACTTTTTCTGTGTGAGTGGTGAGTTTTTAGCAATTAGGGTGTGATTGGTATGATTCCTGACCCTGGCTCACCACCACCACAGTCAGCATAAAATAACAAAAAATAGTGTTTTTAAGGCTACCTTACTATATTAGGTCTACATAAGTTAAAACTAAGCTTAATAAAGGTTTCTAGGGTTATTAATCCTCTAAGCTATTATATTAAACTAAAATTTAGCTACTAAATAATAAGATTAATAATAAACTTACTTAGAGAAGCTTAATTACTAAGGATTCTAAAGTATAGATTTAATAATACTAAGATTATTATTATATAAGAGTATTAGTTTTTAATAATATAGTAATACTATATATAGCTAGAGAGAGCTTAGCTAAAAGCTTCTTCTAGCTTAAGATACTTATATAGTAATATATTAATATATTAATAAAGTATACTATCTATTAACTTAACTATTAAAAAAAGTAATTATTAATATAGATATCTTTAATACTTTTAAATAAGTATTTAATAATAATAATAAGGAATAATAGCTTACTATAGTTTTATTAATTATTTTTAAAGAGTATATTAATAATAACTCTAATAATAATAACTTTAATAATAAAACCCCTACTATTTTTAATAAGATATTAATCTACCTAAATAGCTTTCTAGTAATAACTTAGATTATAGAGGGACTACTAATAAAGTTAGATATAAAGTTTACTAATACTTTCTATATATTAAAGTTAACCTTCTTTATACTAACTTTATAGCTTTAACTCTATAGTATTAAAGATTTAAAGTTCTAAAGCGTAAAGTATAAATTAATAATCTTTTTATATATTATAAACTTTAGAGAACTTTAGAAGAATACTTCTTACTACTTTAAAGTTACTTAAAGTATAATATTAAGTATCTTCTATATTATACTTAATATACTTATAGAGCTATATAAAGAAGTAGTAGTTTAACTAATAGAAAATAATATCTTAATAGAGATTAAGTTAGAGCTAAAAAATTAAGCGTTTAATAGCTATATAGGAGTAATTAATAGCACCTTTCTATCTATTTATATATTTTAAAGTTAGTAATATTAGTTTTTTAATAAAAAAGGGAATCTCTTATAGAACGTCTTTATAGTAGTAAGATTTAACTATACTTTTATATATATACTTATTAATATAAAGAGTAGTATAAATAATAAATCCCTACTTTTATATACTTTAGTGAGGTTATTTACTTTACTACTAAGTAGATTTTATTTAAGCGATATAAACTTTAGTAAGAGGTATTTAGAGGTTATTACTTTATTTATTAGTAAGTAATATTACTTATATAACTATTTTAATCTCTAGTAGTAGCTATAAATAAAGAAGGAGTTATATAATCTTAGCTATATAAAGCTTTATAGTATTATTAAGTATATTTTTAGGTTATTAAAGAAGAAGTTTAAAATTATAAGAGGTATAGTATATAAGTATAACTTTAATATCTAAGTGAAGTTAGTATATATAATAATAGCACTATAGAATTTTCTAATAAAAAAAGAAGAGGTACTAAGAGGGTTAATATTATAAGAGATTAATATACTTAAAAAGGCTAAAGTAAAGGTAGTAATATAAATAAGTTAATAACTAAGGTTTAAAGTGTAGTTTAATATTACTATATTATAATAAGAGTTTTACTATTAATACTTTATAAAAATAGGTCTTTAGTAATTAATAAGCTAAATTTATATTATATTAATCTAAGTAGTAATCTATTTAAAAAACGCTACCCTAATTAAGGCTAAAAAAAGACCTTCTTATTACCTCTTTAGTTTACTTATTAAGCTTTATTTTTTTAACCTATTAACTACCTATTATAACTATATTAACCCTCTATAACTATATTAACACTATAATAGTAGTAGTAATAATACTAATATCTATATACTATTAATTAGCAAAAACTCTTATTTTAACTCCTTCTCTTTTAATACTAAAAACCTAACTACTTTATTTAGTACTATTAAAAAGAGGTTTAATATAAAAGTAAAGCCTTTTAACTTAGCTTTAACTTTAAATAGCTGCTAAACGTTAGCTATTATTAGCTTTATATTATCTACCCTTACTATATATAGTACTAGCTTATTAATACTTATCCTCTATAACTTATAACCTTAAGTCTCTACTACCTTAATATAAAGATACTTATTTTAATATACTAGTAGTAAAGCTACTAAATTTTCCTCTAGAAATACTATTTTTAAGATAGCTATATTAGTAGTATTAATTTAATTAGGATCTTACTATTATATTATATATTTATACTTTTAAGTTAAAGTAATAATTA
The DNA here is from genome assembly GCF_013390195.1 of Colletotrichum siamense. Classification (NCBI taxonomy): domain Eukaryota; kingdom Fungi; phylum Ascomycota; class Sordariomycetes; order Glomerellales; family Glomerellaceae; genus Colletotrichum; species Colletotrichum siamense. Next base: position 75,682 of record NW_023501031.1, on the reverse strand, counting down.
ACACTTATACTATTATAAGATTAGCTATTCTTAATATTATTATAGCTTATAAGAGAGGTAAGCTATTTATATTAAGTAGTAGTAAGACTAACTACTTTACTAGAGACTTTATTTCTTCTTCAAAAAATCTTAACTAATATACTAACTAACTTCTAAGATTAAGTTTAGTAATATTCTAGCTTATAGTAGTTTTAGAGGGCTATAAGTATACTATTAATAACTCTATCTTAAGGAAGCTATAATCCTCTACCTACTTATATTTAAAGTTAACTTAATATTATTATAACTATCTCTCCTCTAATATTAATATTATACTTATATAGTTATTATAGCTAATACTAAATAGGTCTCTTAGTATCTTAACTTTATAGTATAGAGTATTAATATTTTAGAACTTTATTAATAGGTTTTTAATTATAAAGAGGTTTCTAGAGAACTCTCTCTATAAAATAGGTATAATAGAGGTAAATATATAGCTTAATATATATATCTTATTACTATTACTTAGTAGGTCTTTAATTTTAACATTAAGAATAAGCTAGAGTAACCTCTATTATACTATAAACTTCTAGTGAAGTTTAAGTACTATTAGTTAACTTATTAAAAGTAGAAGTAATATTAATAGGAGGTTTTAGTCCTCTTTAAAGTTACTTAATAATATAGTAACTTTAATTTTATTTAAAATTACTTCCTCTATTTATATACTAAGTAGGGTCTTATTAAAGTATTATCTATTAGCTACTATTTTAAATATAAAGTAAATTATAAAATAGATAATTAGTATAATAAAAAATAGAGGTTTTTAATATTAAAAATAATATATTTAAGTAAGCTAAAGCTGTTTTTAAATAATCTTAGCTTCTTAGAAGTATTAAAGAGTTAGTAAGATACTTACTATTTATATTATAGTAATAATCTAAACTAATAGTAACCTAGCGTGATATATACGCTATATATAGCGCTAGCGAAGTAGCCCTTAGCAGAGTCTCTAAAACACGAAAATCATACCGATCAGACCCTTAATAATAACGCAGAAGCGAACCTACTATAGAGAAGATCGACTTATGCGTTCTGTTTGCAGAAGAGTTGAGGAGGTCTGTGAGTCACTGTTGTCTTCGTCGCGCTGGAAGCAAATTTCCCCTTAACTTCAGGTGGCATACAGGTTCTAATTATGCTTGCGCAATCCTCTGTCGCCAGCTGTGTTGAAGAGATGTTTAGTTTTTATGAGACGCCCGAAGATTTCTTTGTCATGGAAGGCAACAGTTCGACGGCAGCCGAATCAAGTCTCTGTCGGCAACAGTGCGGCGGCGTCCGACGAGTAGCTGTCCTTGGCCTTGCACCGTGGGGTCCGGGACAATTGAGGAGCAGGAAGAGGCGCTGACGCTTCACGGGTGATTGGTGTTGTTGATGACTGCTGCAGGGCCGATATCTGTCTGGCGGGTGAAGTCTGGTCGTTTGGGTGGGAGCTGGGGTTGGCTGTGGGCTCGGTGTGTCTTTCGGACACGACGTGCAAGTGAACAAAAGCCTCCTTGCTGCATGTCAGCGTCTTCCAAGTATTTTTCGATTGGAGTGGGCACTCTGGGTGGTTGGGGTCGCAGTGATTGCGCTTCAATCATTCGGGGTCAGCCAAGGAGTGTATTGCTGGATGACCGACAATTCGGGTTGTGGTTCATGGAGGAGCGTCCCCAGAAAGTGACCCAGAGGAAGTCGGCCAGTTGTCTGACGTGCGCAGACATCTAAATGCGATCAGGCAGTTAGCTACAGGCCACCATAGCTCCCCCACGAGCTTACCTTCCTCCCCCACTATCAGTAGCCAACTGTCAATTCTAGCGCCAAAATCGGCAGGTGGCCCCAGTGACTGGCAGCGTATGGGGGAGAGGTTGTCACCACCTCCTTAGAACAGATCCTAACCAAGCAGACTTACGAATCCCCCCGGGCCAGGAAGGGGCTGATGACGAGTGCTGGTGAAATCCAGCTCAGTGAAAGCCCCGATTTCTCGAAAAGGTAGAGAGGAAACTCTCAGGGTCGCTGTTGATGCGCCCGACGAGCCAGGCTTGGCCTGTGCTTCAGGGGACTTGTGACGGTTTCGGAGTTGTCAATCGTCACCTCTCCACTGTAATTACAGCGCACTTCCGGCTCAACCACACCTCAGCGCCCGGCTGGCCGACGCACGCCAGGATTCCGACTAGCCTCACTGAATGCCCTCCACCGCCCATCGGGAGCATTACCAAGGAATGAGTCCTGCTCCTTTCCCAGTCCGCCGTGCCATAATATTTGAATCGCATGGATAATCGCGCAAGTCTTCTGTGACCTTCGGCGCAGCAGCAGCAGCAAGTCCTTCCAGCGAGCGACGCGAGATTCGGATCCATCCCGTCACGAAGTCAAACACAGGCAACAGACGTCCCAGCTATGATGCAGCACACAGACAAAAATTGTCAAGTCACTCGTTACAACAGATGATTTAGAGACACTAGGTATCCATCTACTCATCTCCGTATTATGGAGTACATTTTCCAAATCCCCCAACTACCCTGTCAGGGGTGCCTTGAGCTTGATCCTGGCATCAAATAGCCATGCTGGCGATAGTGAAAAAGCTTCACACATCAGCGACATGACCCTTGCCATCTTGCCCGGCCTAGCCGTACTCAGTCATCTGCTTGAACATCCGCAAGCTGGAGCTCCTGACGGAGCATGCTGTTCTGCGCCTCCAACTCAGCGATGTACTCATTTGCCCTGTCCAACTGCATCGACAGCCTCCGGGTCTCTGTCTCGGCTACTTTGAGCTTCTCCCGATCTTCGAAGGCCTGCTGGCGCTCCTCGACGCTTTGTTCCGCCTGCCTCCTCAGCTCCTGTCCTAGGATCTCAACTTGAATGGTCTTTTCTGCCAACACACTCTCCGGGGACAGTCTCATGTCGTTGAGTCGATCGAGGAGGCTAGTCTCGTCGGCGTAGGAAATTCCGGTCGCCGTCAAGGCGCTGTATTCGATTTGTCCAGACATCATGTTGACACGTAATCCTGGGCCATTCCATCCGCGGGGGCTTTCTGCCGCTGAAAGTATGGAGGCTTCTTGTTGGTGGCAACCGGAGGAGCAGTCCGGGATGTTGGGTCCATGACCAGAGGCTGGGAGATCATCAATGCCGCTGTATTCTGCGAACGAGGGGCTTTGTTGAAAATCGCCATGATCGGGATGAATAATACTCTCGTTGGATTGGTCGTGATAGTCAACAGAGACCGAGCTTCGCCGAGGATGCTGTTTGGCGGTAATGCTTGCGTTCCCAGCTTTCGCCTTCGGTTTTCTGCCAGCCTTCTTCCTCGTTCGCAGCATGCGCGTCAGGTTGTGGGAGGCTAGGTAGTCGTTGAACATGGATCCGGGAATGGTATCAATGAACGCGGGGGTGGCTTTTTCCTAGACAGCCTCATTTTCCCTGTGTCCAACCCATTGTACCTTGAGCTCGCCAGGCTCATGATTCGGGGCGGCGGCATGTCGGCGGTGGTCGACGATTCTCCAAACGTAGTAAAGGTTGTCGGTGTTATTCAGCGTCTCCGATCGCGTGCTTCCCTTGCTCTTGACGTCGTCCCAGAATTGGAAGACCTTTTCCTCATCCACAGCAAGCGCAAACTCTTCCTCTATCCAATCGTGCAGGGCTTGGCCATGGTCGGCGGGGTACGAGAATCGGAACTGGGCGCGGCCATCGTTCCGAGCGCATCGGCATTCGTGAATCGTACCGGTCCGAAAGCCTGGATGGGAGATGCAAGTCAGCTTGAGCTTGGGACATCTAGCGAAAGAGTAGAGAAAATGAAAAGGGTGCCGCAAGACGGAGGCAGGACTCACGCTGTGCCAGGACGATTTCGCCGTGCTCGTCCAGAGGGTTCTCCAGTACGCGGCCGAGCTCTTGATCCAGGAGATCCGAGGCATCGACTGAGACATTTGCGGCTGCATCGGCAACGTCTTGATCGATTGCGTGGCCACAAACGGAGCCGATGGCGTCGAGAGCGGACATCCTGGAGCGACGGACCAGGTCTTTGAGGCGTGGGGAATGCGACGCAGGGGAGAAAAAACAGCAGCAGAACAATTTTTCTTCCTTCTTTTCGAGTCGACGGGTGCCTGCAGGAAGTGTGAAGGCCGATGGTGGGTACCCGCCCGGCGGAAAGCTCCCACTATTCGAAAAGGCCCTACTTACTCGAAAAAAGCTGCCACTCGAAAAAGATGCCACTGTCGGTCACTGGGTACTTCCCGGCTAGGCAGTCACCACGTCCACTGAAGCACCGTCGTTCTTTCTTCTACCTAGGTACTGCGGAAGCTGTGTCTACTCTCCTCTCCGCCTGGCAGAACAGTACCAGGGCACTGAATGCATGGTCAAGGTATCATACGCCGATAATTTATTGCTTGCTGCCTCAAATCAATCATGGGCAGTACGCATGAGAGGATTGGATCGACGGAACCGACCACGACCACGACCATGACCACGATGCAAGGCTTTTGTCTGCGCGAGTCGCTCCGCCTACGCGACAAAATGGACATGGACACGGAAAACGCGACCCTGACCCAGGCAGGCAGTCATGCTAAAACCACGTGTTGCAGGTGCATGCTCGTGGGCCGTGGCGCCATCCATGTTCGGTGGGGGAGGCGATGATGCCTCAGTGGAAGAGCTGACACCCTGCGTTGGTGCGTCCACAACTGCAGGAACGAGCGGGGTGGGTAAGGTGAGTTGTTGCCCAGGGAATATCCCACCACGTCAAATTGTCTAAGCCGACTCCACATCCTGCAGGACAGCACTGAACCAATGCACGACTGACGGCAGCCCTGCCGGGCAGCCTGGCCATTGGGAGATAATATGGAGGGAAGGAGGCGGGTGACGTGGTGTAGGCAGGCACTGACCCGACGCACCTGCCTTTCTTTCCTAACAATACATGGCTGAATCTCCCCATCAACAAGCCGTGGCTGCACCTGCAGCTACACATCATCATCGCCACGCTGCTTCCCACCCTGCGTTGCAAGCCCTCATTCCAAACCCGATCACAACTGTGTGCAACTGTCGCGAGAGTTGCTGCTGAAAGCCGACAAACGTCAAAACACAGATCAAGCTGGGAGGGTGTTGGCAGCAACTCCTCTATACGATGCACGCTGCGCCCGTCAATCCGACTTCGGCTTGCAGATCGCAGGGGTAGGGTGCCGGCCACCGTGACTGCTCCCGTCCAGCAGGAGCGAATGTGATATCGTCTCCTATCTGCACCTGCCTCGGAACAGCACCGTCAAATGCGAGACTGCCTTCTACGTCGCCGAGACTTTGCCCGCCCACCTCCCAAATGTTTTGCAAATTTGCCGAGAATCGCCGCGTCAACAAAGTCTCACACCGTCATAAGGTTGATATCACTCTCAAAGGCGTCGAGAAAGCAACTTGATTCCGCAATAGACTGTCTAAGAAGATGTCTTTGTTCCCATCATCATCAGCAGGCATCCCAGCGACTTCTTCTGCGGCGCCGCAATCATCTAAGCGGCTGACGGCATCACCTACCTCACCAGACTCGTCCAAATTATCAACAACCATCCAGTGGACCTTTTCTGCGGAAACAGATTCGTCCGTAATATCAGCAGACATCCAGGCCAGTCTTTTAGCGGCAGACATCTTGCCCCCGGGTAAAAGGCAGCGGCATACGATGGACGTCAACGCGGCCCCATGGATGGACACGTACCTCGGAGTTGTCTGTCTGGCCTGCAGACCGGCGACTCATCTGGTCGAGTCGGGGGAGCTCCGCGGATTGTGCATCCTAGAATAACGCGGGGCCCCGACGGCTTGGCTGCTTGGATCAGACTTTCCAGACAGATAATGATTCCATTCGCGTCGGGTGACAAGTAGGGACTGTTGAAACTCGATCGAATGGGGAGGGCTTTCTGAAGTTCCGTTCTTTTTTCTTGGTTCTTCGCCTGCCTCCGAGGTCCTCCACGCTGGTGAGGTGCTTTCGAAGGTCCAGAAGCATTACTTGCTCGAGTCACATGCCGGTTACGAAGAAAGAGGGGCTCTCAAATGCGGCACGCGTCCAAGGTTGAGAACCCCGAAGATTCCGAAATTTCCATATTCGCTTGGGCCATGCACGTTTCCGTCCAGAGACCACTGCCGCACAAGATACCGATCGTCTTGTGGGCAACATAATGACTTCGCTCCTTGGTGCGACATGGGAGTTGTTGCTTCCCAGCGACCACCTCGGTCATCTCCCACCTAACCCTAACCAGCCAGCAGAGAACCGCGAGCGCAAGTACGAGAATCTCATGAAGAGCAACCGGCGCCCAGAGCAGCGTTTCGCCAAGCATGAAGCAGACCACCTGCACGCCAGCCAAATTTCATTTGCAGAGTTCATGCTGCGACATCGATACCGCGGTTCCCGTTTTCACCGTCCTAGACGGGCGCTCCCAACGCAACGCGCTAGACGAAACGACGAGTGCGATGGTTGATCGCGACGAAGAGATGTTCTGCAATGCCAAAAACATCCAAACGGGCCGCGACAACGTGGAGCGCGTCCACGCAAGTCTTCTCCAGTTGGTAGACACAATGATGGAACCAATGGACCGAATTACTCGATTAGTGCAAGCCCTGCCCGGTGCATCGTAATAAAGAAAGGGGGTTTATTCTTTTCGAATGTCCGCAGAGATTGAGGGGTGGATCGGCGCGTTCTCGCATGCATACTACGATTCGAACAGATTCTTGGCTGGCAGGGAGTGATTTACGATTGCAAGCTGCTTGTTCATGTTTTTCAACTTGGCACAAGGGTAGATTTATCGCACGCTGTTTCACGGTGCGCACATTTTGGCATGATGCTCGCGGTTGCTTGGTTGACGTGGAAAAGGATGCGTGCTGTTAACGCTGACCTGTCAATGGGAAAGGTGACAGGGTGACACACGCACTCTGTTAGCTCATTAAGGGAGATGGCTGCAACGAAAGTTTGACAACCCAAGTAGGCATACTCCGTGGACGCCGCCGTTGCTTGTGTTCTAGGAGTTGCAAACGATCAAGGTTGGCCTGGTATTTCTCAGGCAGCATCAGTGATGTCGTGGCCGCAAAGGAATTGAGACGGGCGCGCTACTGCGGCCGGGCCACGGCATCGACCTCCTCCGTTCCACCCGCGTCATCTTCAGTGTAAGCGGGATACTAATGAGAATGAATTCGCCTGGAAACCTGAATATCTATTGAAATACAGGAAGAAGCCCCAAAAGTCTAGGAGGGCTGCGTCCTGAACTGGAAAGCGTGGCTGGGTGACCCCAGCCACAGGAAAGAGTGGGTCATTGTGCACTCCAGGGGGTACATTGACCCACATTAATCCATGTGGATCGAGGCCCGCGCCTTTTCGCTCGCTGCGCTGCCTCTCTATCGCGAGGTGCGTGGTTGCAAAATCTACCTCCAGCGATGAGCATCACTCACTAAAAACTCCCACTCCGCAAAAGCTACCACGTTGAAAAACCCCCACTCCTATTTGCTTGCTGCACCCTTCGGCCCATGTCAAACAGGGTACAAGTGCAAAGCAGTACCGCTCTGAAGTGTTCGCAGAATGGCCCCAAATGACAGGTCCAAGATAAAAAGAGTCCAGAAAGCTTCCTGGTGTCACGTTGTCCAGGTCAGGTCCTCGTGCACTGGTCAACGGGCAGAGGGGAGACTTGCTGCGCAAGATATTTGCAGGCAAAAGTCTTCGAACTCACCATGGATCTTCCGCAGTCTGCGTGCCAAGTCCTGCAAGGTGCCGTACAAGGTCCAAAGGTGAATTGGGTATCAATCGATTGCCCCTTGGCGGCATGGCATTTGGGATGATCTTGGTTGGCGATGATTGTGGCGAGAAGATGCGTGCGCGAGTCCAGCATTTGTCGCCGACGGAATAGCGCTGTTCGGAGCGAGTGGCGGTACGTACCGTCCCGCTGCTTGTTCAGTGGGGTGGTCGCCTGGGACTCAATCGAAGCCGTGGCAGGGGCTAAAATGGGGGATCTGATGAATCCGGCAACGAAAGTGTTTTCTGGCGAAAAAGACACAAAAGCAAGCCGATGGCAGTCTTCAATGATGCTGTTGACGTGCGCCGGGGTGGTAAAGGGCAGACATCTGGCGTCGGCACCGGGCTCGCCCCGCCCCGGGTTTGCGCGAGGTCACACCCAACTGCGCGCCGGGGCAAGCTCGCAGCAATCGCATCGCGCATCAGATTTCAAGACCCAAGGTCTTAATTAGTGGATTATCCCCTGCACTGCATCAGCACTCTCTGAATACCCGTAGACCTTCACCCCACTTTTAAACCATTACGACGATAACGAGAAACAGCACGCTGCAGTTCCTAACACAGCATCAACAGTCCTCACCAAGCCGTCGCCCAGCAGCCGCACCGTCTGCAGGCACTCGCGGTCGCACTCAATCCGCTCCAGCGACGCCCTGCCCATTGGCACAGGGACTGTCAGCACCTGGGAGAAGGACCGAGGACAGCTGTTGTCGAGTACCGCGCGCGGTAATTCGTGCTCTTGCGTGACATCCTCTGCGGTTACCGCGACAATTTCGTCAACTGACCAGCCGCTACAAGTGCAGCAACTCCCAATGTAGAATGTAAACTCTGGAGCGAAGCTCGCAGGCCCATCTGTTATTCAGTGGTGATTCGCGAAGCAGGACAGTCTGGACAGCAGAAGATGAGCTTCATGAAGGCACCAAGTTAAATGGTGGCACGCCAACGTTTGTAACACCAGGCTCCTTGGATGCATTTCTTTGAGTAGAGCTCTTGAATCTCCCAGTTCCGATAGTCGCCGGTCGCGAGGCACCGCGAGAACAGGAATTGCGGGGCCATAATGCTGTTGCGGCGAGTGGCCAGCGGCGCCGAATTGAGGTACTGGAGGTGACAGGTGGTGACGGCTGGGGCTGCCCGTTTGTACCACATATGTGGTACATGATGACATAAGGCTAGCAGGTACGTACCCGTGCGCTGGTCTGAGGGTTCCGGCCTAACCCGGCCGAACACCGGAAAGGAATTGACTCGACCTCAGGAGACGACTTGACTTCAGAAAACTTGTTGATGGTTTTCGGTGGCAGAAAAATCCACTTCATCGAACGTCAATCAGATATGCATAACGCGCAATGTTCCTCTTGGGACGTGGACAGCGTGCGTGTATCTAGTAGGGTGGTGCCCAGAAAAGCAGCCAGTGGTCAAAAATCAAGATGGTCAAGATCGGCAAGTGATCAGGAGCAGGAAACGGACGCAGTGTTCTGGCGAAAAAAAAAGGCCAGAACCCCAGTGTTCAAGAAGTGGACTGGCGACTTCCAGCCGACAACTCGCGACAAAGACAGTGGACAGATGCTTCAACTCGGGAGTATCTTGTGGAAGCATCTCGTGTTGGAAGCTCACGAATTTCACACGCCGACCCAGAACCCCACATCACGATTTGACGACGAATGAGAGCAGGCTTCCCTCCCTCTTTCGGACCGCGCAGGGAACACTGCACTGTTGCTCTAGTGGGAGAGATGACGATTTCTCGCGCGACGGCAAAGACCACAGTAGTGGTTGGCGTCGGCTCTTCCCATTAGCGACGTCAAACAAGCCTTTGCCCGGATCCTCAGTCAGACATACATCCAAGCCCAAGATGATGTTCGGTTCTTGACGGACCAGAAGCCGTCCAACCAGTATCCCAGGGATATGCAAAACGAGAATAATCACCCTGAGGGTCTGCTGCCCAGATGCACTCCAGATGCCTATCTAAAACGTCATGCTCTATAATGACGACATCGCCTCCCTCGTCCGCGACCCCGAAGCTCATGAATGGAGCGCGCGCTCTTTTGCGTCCCCCGTCCTCCAACTCCTGCCAACTCCAGTCCCAATCAGCTGTCGGAATCACCATCCATACTTTTGGCGCCGCTTATGGCTGTTGTTGGCTACCTTAGCCCCTTGCCAGGCACTACAGGCACTGCAGAGCCCCCTTATGAGCCAGCGCGATCAGGTTCCGCATCGCCGTACGAGACAGCAGCCGAGCAGCGGCAGCTGGCAAGGGCTTCCAAGAATCAAGGCGCTTTCTTTTGCGTATCCCCCCTTCCACGTCTGACATACGCACTTCGTTCGATGGTTTTGTCGTTTTCAAGCCAGCTGCTGACGCTACCCACAACTTTCTTTTACTCCCTCGCGAGGGTTTATTGTTGGAAGTCACTTACAGTGCTGCTAGCCCTTACCTTTCGAGCTCGCCTCATTTGTTTTCAGGGAAAACCCAAGCGAGTTACCAACCAAGTTTGATATTCCGCCACGGTGATCACGAACGATGCTTGTGTTCCCTCAGCCAAGCCATTTCCCAAGCTCTTGCGAATGACAATCCTCGCTAACGCAAGACCATGGATGCTATAAACGGTGGGGTTTCTGACCGATGGGTTTCCTCTTCTCCATTGCCATCCGGCACTCGATAATGTCATGAAATAAACTAAGACAATCTACTCCCCCAACTCTCCTGATATTTGGCCCTTGGAAACTGCTCATCGCTGGTGATTCGTCGTCTTTGGTGTTAGGGCCATGACCAGCTCCCTGGGCGCACGCACAAGACACAACCGTCACTCACTTTCGCGGAGCCTTAGCGGTTTCTTCACTCGAAAGGTATGACTAACTTGGGTCATATCCGTTGCTTGAGCACCCTACGACACCAAATGTATCATTTCGACCCCAAGGTTCAACACGATGGTGCGCGTCTTAACTGGGCGCGTCAGCATAGCTATCAATGAAAAGTGCTACTCCCATGTCTAGCTAGAATCGTTGCCAGGTCCACAGCTGAACGTAGGGGAAAACGGAGTTTTGCAGGCGGCACCGACGAATGGTCCAAGAGGCAGTGACGGAAAGCCTAAAGTGACAGGTCGGCTGAGGCGCGAATCGACAGGCGAGAATCAGCGACTTGTGAGAGCAAACAAGGAGGGCGACAAGTACGGCTTCAACATGAAGTCGGAAACGCTGGCGAGGAGCGAAGTGAAACAGGCTGGTCCTCTGAGAAGATGATGGGCACTAGTTACTGTGGATACTTCAGCTGGTGTCTCCAGCGAAACCACCGGAGCGGAGCTGGAAAGCCTCGCCGCTGTCGAAGCCGCCCTTCTTCCTCCCCACGCCTGTCTTTGACCATCACTCAAGCCCCTTATAAGATGTGACGTTCGTGGTTTCTGGCACATACGACCATACCCATTGGAAAACTCGGGATCCCGTCCGCTCTCCCATAGATAAGCCAATGAGGGCTGGAGTAGTAGTCGGGTCGGTGACGACCGGCGAATGCCCGGTGTTGTATGTTTTTGCCGATGTTTTGGCCCAGTTATTAACGCACCCTAAGATCATTCCACTGAGTCTCCGCATCGCTGCAACTTCTTTCAGCACGAACCACTTAATTGGAGTCAGGCTTGTTTCCACCTTCTGCATGTTTTTCTTTTTTTTTGTACCGCTGCGGCGCGAAGTAGACAAGAAGACACTCCTTATAACATTGCGTAAGACGTGTTAATATTCCCACCTTCTAGAAGGCTTATGAATGGGGGAAAGCATACGTTCGGCCGGCGCATTGTGTTGTCGTCCTTGTAGAACCCGCCAGTCATTCTGGATGACCCTTGTCATAGGTGGTCCTCGGTCATAGACTCAGAGGTGCCCTTGATCAGAAAGGTGCAGGTACGTATGTGTCTCATTCATGCAGAGCTCTTCGCCTATTATCAATATGCGGTACTATGGACAGGTTTGGGGGGCATAAAGCATCAGCAAAATGAATGGAAGACATATTCGGCTCTGGAAACATTCGGCGTTTTTCCTAGGAGGAGTCTGTGGGATTTCATCTGAAATCGCCAGAGGCTGTTTTCCTCCCTGGCAAAGTAATTTTTCGTTGTTGCCGCTGCTGTCCCGAGTGTCACCCGCATCGCCGTCTTCGTTTTTGCCATTCCTCCGAGCGTTATTTTGCCTTCATTTATTGTCTTTGTGAACAACACGAATCCTCAATGTGTTCAGGCAGCTTCTAGAGGGGTGTTCAGACTTGGAACCTTTCCGTATAAACCGAGCTGTGAGTGGGGTCCTCGCGGTCTGTACGCAACCCACGAGTCCAATTCAAATAGTAGACAAGACTGAACTACCAGAAAGAGGAAGAGAAGCTTGCGCAACCTCTGATGATATTTATTCATCTGAAAGACGTTATCCCAGGCCGGGAAGCGATTGACTTTCAAAACAGCATACGAGGAACAGGTCGCAAAGACCACTCTTCTGGGAAGAAAGAGTCTCTGCGTAGAAGACGTGAGCCATCAAGCCCTATTCTTTGGCGTGAAGCCTATCAGGCCCTTCAACTGGAGTATAATTGTGCTTTGGTGACCGAAACCCGCATCGAATCCGACTTACTTTGCTGCTCCTCCTGTCCATTGACATGGTGATGATTGCCGATGAGGCAAGTTTTCCCAACATGTGCAACAGGTCCCGGGCATAGTCCAGGCCATAGTCCCACATAGCACGTCGAGAAAAGGCATCAGGATCATCGTATCCACGCCATGTCGACGCAACTCTCAACCCCATGGATCACTTATTCAACGGATTGACATGTCACCCAGGGGTTCACCAAGCCCTACGATTCTCGAACCTAAGCCATCGAGGCCACAGGAGTACATTCAACCCCCAGAGTTCTCAAATATCGTATGAGCAGGCAATTCGTATATGCTGAAAACTCTGCCATTCGGGGAAACCCCAACGTGGAAGATTTGTGCCCTAGCCTTCAATATCCGCCTGGTGCGTAGACAGAACACTGAATGGGTCATCTGAATCGCCAATGACCTGTGAAGGGATTCTCACCTTATTGTGAATGCCAAAGAATTTGACATGGCCAGCTTGCGGAGTGCGCTGCCCTTATTTCTGGGGTGAATTCAAGTATCCAATCATAAAACATGCTTTTCCGTACCTTCTTCACTGCCCCACATGAGACATTCATAGGTATTTGCTAGCCTAGATTATCATATTGTTGTCTGCGGACTTTGTCACCTTCCTCGTCATCGGAGGGGCTACAGAAAAATCGGGTTTGGACGAACCTTGAAGGCGCCCATGCGGTCCTCTTCAAAATTCAGGGAGACTTCTGTACGTACACTGTGAGGGGTGAGGTCGAGGTCGTATGCATTCACATCTATCAATTGTTTGCCCCCAAGAATCCGGTGCTCAATCGCCCGTCTGATTATTGAATAGCTGGAGGAATGCTCTCTGGGTGCCCTCAAATGTGATAACCAAAGGACACCATCGAACTCTTTTGAGAAATTTGAATAAGCGAAAACCTGAACAAGTTTCTGCCTAGATGAAGGTCATACGAGGTAATGAAGACAGTGTAGCCATATTTGGGTGTAGACCAGTTGGAAAAGATAGAATGTGTTTGGCATTAGTTTTCAGCGAGGAACCCTTTCTCAGAACAGGCTCCGCGAGCTCGACATTTGACGGCCCATGCATTTCTCGTGATCTGAACGTCTAGCGTATGCGACAAACAAAATATGGAACTCGTCCAAACCAAGTTCACTGTGGCACGGAAGGCATTGAAAATGGAGATGAAGGTGAAGGTGCCGGTGATGATTGCTGACGCAGTCCGATGGACCTTAAAAGCACACGTCGACGATCATAAGCCGGACCTCTCAATCCATTTTGATTGGGACTCGAACTTTCGTGGGTCCTCGAGCTCTACCAGAACAAAGGGATAGACAGCGAGTATGATTACAAAAATGTACAGGCAGAGTTTCGCCGACTGGAAAAAACAATACTGGAGCCATTCACTTTAAAAAAGAAGACAGAGACCAGGTCTGTACCGTGGAAAGCAAAGCGCTGCAAATCGGAATGGCAATCCGGATCTTAGCCGAGCTGATCCGAACATCATGCTGCGTAAACAAACTCAGACCGTGATACAGCATTTTGTGCTTCTGGTATTCGTTGATACTTGTTTGTGATGCTGCTTTCGGAGTAAACGAAAATCTGAAGCTGTCAGTACAGTCGGCGAACTTCTTTTCGACAAAGAGACGAGAGTCACCAATTGGAATCGCTCCTCATTCATTAGCCCCCTCCTTCGTGAAGCCCCGCAGTGTCTCTGGCTGATTAACTCGCTTAGGTCTTAGTTGATCTCGGTTGTCGGTGCTTCATTGGGGGTACGTTGGGTTTGAACTTCTGCTGTTACGAGATGCTCGACTCCATGAGAAGATTGGACTTGGAAATGTCGAGGAGGGCAAGATTCGGATGCTCCAAAGGACATCTGAGGTAATCGATTCCTGCCTGCAACTCCCCAAGACAACGGTCTACGGCTCTATGGAACTCCAACTCCGACTGGGCCCGGCACCATGGAACCGATGAGAGAAAAAGTTAGAAGGGAAGAAAGGGAAGAAAGAGGTTTCTCCGTTCTCCAGGAAGGATGGGCAACGAAGCATTTTTTGCTTTATCATAACAGAAAGTAAGTAACTAAATTCCTCGTTGTTTCTTAGACCGGGAATTGTTTCTATCAGTCCCGGATGGGTCAAAGATGCTTTGTGCTCTACCGTGTGTCAATCTCCAAAAACCACCCGCACAGTCGGTTCAGACAGAACGATACTTTGAGAATGATCGAAACTAGGAAGTGTGAAACTGCAACTGCAAAATAGAGCCTTAGACATCGGATCAAAAGAAGATACTTACCAACGTCTTCATTCACAGTAGGGTTGAACCGCAGTATCACAAGCGCTGCAGGATGCCTCTCTATGCGTCGCTTCTGTGGTCCTGGCGCGTCGGGCTTTTCTCCCTGAATCCTCTTCCAGAAAGCCGGTCGTGCCTGCCCTTTGCAGTCTTGCCGCACACATCCCATTTAACCAGAACGCCAACTCCAGCTTCAAACCTCTCCGCGACACCTTTTTACCCAATTTTCTTGTCTTCTTCTGCCACCAGCTACCCATCTACTCAGAATGGTACGATTCAGAGTCAATCCACAGATCTACATTATGCTGACTGACCGCTCCTTCTGCAGACGTCCAACGTTCGAATCCTCCGTGAACACCCTCCCGTTCGAAGCCCAGGCACAGACGGCAACGGCGACGGCGACGATGACATCCCGCCTGCGTACTTTGTGGATGACTACGATTCCGAGGATGACCCCGCGTTCGTTGAGCAATCCAAGAACAAGCTCGCAGCATCAGCGTCCAAGCAGAAGTCCAATGCCAAGAAGAAAGCAAAGAAAGACGATGTTTACGACGTCATGAATACGGCACCTTCCCCAGATCCCCACCCCTTCGCGAAAAACCTTCGAATTCGACAAGCACCAATGCGTGCGAACATGAAGACTCGGTCCCACGCCGACAACTCGGACGATGAGCAGCCCAAGGTCGCTACAAAAGCGCCGAAGAAAGATCGTGCAGCTACCAGTGCCGTCGATAAAAAAGGCACCTCTACCTTGCATACTTCCTCGTCCATCCCGGCCAACAAATCTGATACGACCACCGTCACGTCTCGGCTTCCTTCTTATCGGCACACTCCTTACGGTACCATCGCCTCTAAGTCTACTATGCTCAAGGCATACTATAAGGAAACTAAGGATGCTAGCTTTGGAGATATTGGAAGCGGTCGCGACAAGAAAAAGAACAAGCTGGCGCCTCCTGTGGGAGATGATGACGAGGAGGAACTATTGTGGTTCGATTGATCGCGGTTCCGATGATGAATCAGTGGACGTTGAGGAACGAGTTTCGTGACGGAATTGCTTGTATTACCGCTTGAAGAGCCACTGGCATGAATGAACACTGCTTGACTTCCCCTGTCATTTTGATTGGTTCGGGCCGATAATGTAGCTTCTAGATAGCCCAATCCACCGTTACCTGTCCCCCATAGAGTTCATGGAATCGTGAAACAAACAAAGAGGAGACATGCCCACTGAGTTTCTTCATAAAGGCGCATGTAGGATGAGGAATGAGTTGTAACTGGGACGACTGGCGGCAAGCCTGACCCCCTGGGGTTTGTGACAAAGATTGAGCCCGAGGCGACACCTGAGTTGGCAAGGAAAAGCAGGTAGGACTGCATGGACCTTTCACTATTTTGTTGATGAGATGGCTGTCATCCGCTCTGGATATCGAGTCGATAATTGAGCGCTGGCATCTCCAAGGAGATGCCAGCCCGGGTGGTGATGATGGATCCCTTGGAAAGACGGCCCCAAAGTGGGTACGTACCACGGAAACAACAAGGAATTTGGTCTCTTTGACTTGATTTGGGGAAGAAACCGATGGTTTCCACACAGCTCAGACAGCTGTTTTGATTGGATAGACCTCCATGTCATCTCCCCACTTGCACTGCTCACAATCCTGGCATCTCTGGCACATTCGTAGATGGTTGGGGCTGTTGGTTGAGCGTGTTGGTTGGTGCTTCATTTCGACCGAGCATGTTTGCTTCCATTTTGGGCCAGACTGTTTGCCTCGTGCGGTTGAGCGGTTAATCGAGCGGAACAAAAATTAAAACTCAATCTACCCCCTTCTCCCCCTTCTCCTGTTTTTCATTTTCCTCCATGGTATGTTTTGATCTGTTGCACTGGTCATGCTCTTGAGTTACATTGACGCTGCCCCGAACGGCTGGTCGGCTTCGCAACCAGGTCCCGGCGCTATGGCTCAGCAGACCATGCGATGGGTACCCCGGCCTGATCCACTTCACCCACCATTCGAGCCGACCGGACCGCCTGGCTTCCCGTCAGCAATACAGACAACCCAAGCCCCGCGTGTCGTCTATTCCTTCAATCCTTCCCGCCAAAACCCGCCGCGTGTTCCCAACCCGAACTGCTTCCCGCCTGATGCGAAAGACCGCTCCCCTATTGAACGAGGGATGGCTCCGCGGGTCCCGAATCCGAACTGCCAACAATCAAACAGCGGTAAGAAGTCGACTTCAGCTTCAACGTCGAAGACGAAACGCCTGATAATCCATAATTAGTCAACTCGAACAACCCCGAACGTGCAACCTAGGGAGCCACTTCGTTGGCGGCACCTTTCGGTAACATGAGAAGACATGATGTGAAGGGAGGTGGTATCATAAGAGTTATAATGATCTCATATACTTAGACGGACTACTGCTTGGACGTTTTTCGTCGTTCACGGCCAGAATTATTTTGACTGCGATTGATGAGCTGGCGATCTTGCAGTAGAAATCGGCCATTAAATCAACATTCTGACGATCTCATTCAAAGCACATTGCTTCAAGTGTTCGTTATCTCTCATGCTGCATCAGATGAGTTGGGTTCTCATGGATGGTGCCCGAGATACCATGAGAAACATCATCAACAACAAGACACTGTGATTGACGAGTGCAAACTCAACGGACCAAGGAAAGAGTCTTTTCCATGGCCAATGGTGATGGGAACACAGGAGTGTTTCGCAATCTTGGTGTCTCCCGCCCACTGCCCTCTCATGTACCGCACTCAGGTCATTAGCTTCCTCCCGACGACATCAATCTCTTCACAATATCAGAACCTCGCCTACCCGTCTCCACCGTCCTAATAAGTGTTTTGAAGCACGCAGGATATCGCACGTACCAACCGCTTCGCCTTTCAATTATTCATGAGCTTTCTTTTCTTTTTTGAAGTCTACTAGGAAGGCTGCCTCCTCCTAATTAGTTGGGGTAATCTTCACCAGCCGTCATTTGGCCGCAATATCGACCTCGCTGTTGTGCCCCCTCTTACGAGCCCACTGAAAACAGTCAGCTGGCAGATGCTCCGCTCAGCAGGGATCAGGGTGTCGTGATGGTCACTGGCTTTGGACTTACCCAACGGGACGACGCCAAAACCACCTGTCATGCTTATTTTCAAGGCCCTCGACGATTAGAAAAAGTTCGTTTTGTATGTTTGTAGCTGAGCGACGCTTTTCTCTTCCGATGGATCTCTTGTACGCCAGCCAACGGTGGCGTTAGCAAAAGATGCGGCGGATGCTCTCAATAACTTTGACTTCGGCAATCCACCCTCGTTGAGTCGTCATACCTCGCCCTTGCACCGTTCCGTCTCAACGAGTCAGCAAATCAAGATCTCCCAGAGGCAGATCCAAGTCTCGCCTTCTTTGAAGGCGAGGATCAATCTTCCGCCGACATTGACGAACCCTCGCAGGTCGATATCGACGAATACAAGCAGCCCGCGAAGAAAGGAGCACATTGGCCAACAACACTGTATACGGCAGGGATGCCGAGGTCTCATTGCCGGATCCCTCATTGTCGAGAGACTGGAGAGCTGAGGCGCAGCAGCGGTCCTGGGCACTCTGAGCTCCACTTCCAGAGTGCGTAATTTTAATACGCAAAGAACTGTCCCCGCCCCCCCCTTTGTTTTTCTAGGCTTTGATCTATACTTTCGGACGGCACATCACTGTTTACCGGCATATGCGTTTGACTGACGTATAACTGTGACAGACAAATGTTACCTGAAAGGCGGAGGAACTTACAAACCCAGATACCACTCCAGGATACCCAGCCGCATCGACATCATCAACCCCATTATCTTTGTAACATGTTTTGTTGTGCCATTCAGCACATTGATTCCGGCAGGCCCATTCGTAGCAATTTCAAGCCAACGACCCGATGCTGTCATATCCACCCAAGACCTCTGTTCTTGCTCAAACAGCTTGGGTCTCGGCCGTTGGCGGCGCTTCGCCTTTCCGTTGAGGAAGATTTGGCAAGAATAAAGAACATACAGCCCGGCGTGTCGTAATTGGGCCAAGACACTCTATCTTTAAATCGAAATGTGACTCCAACCATAAAAGATGGCGGCCAAAAATGTTGGAAGAGTTTGAGCAGGATGAACCGGGCAGGTCGGCTGAATCCATCCCAACTTCATCTTCGACAATCCGATCACAATCCACACCGAGACTGAGACCGAGTACGGAGCTAACAATACGACCGCCTCGCAAATGAAAACTTCAAAGTGTTCAGCAACCTGAGGCCTGATGGAGAAGATGGAGAAGAACAGCGTGGTGTGCAGCAGGGCGGCCGTCGTGGAGGACTACGGTAAACGAACGCAGTGCCTTTTTTGACTGCGATTTCGAGCGTTTAAGGCGGTGCGTAGCGATTTTCGTGGGCTATCGCTAGCACCTCAGCTCCCGGACATGGACAGCTTGAAACTGAGTTGAAACACTTCCGTCTTTGAAGCCTCTCTGTTCATCACTTTGGCTACGCTTTACATTTAAGCCTGTCAATACGACCCCAAATGATATGGTTATGGACGGCCCCCGCCACGACCACGATCATCTTCAAGGACTACCCAGATGTTCGTCCCTCATCCCTACCCATTCCCCCCCTCTCTTCGAACTTGTCTTCTGCGCATAAACTTGGCTATCACACTACAACCGACGGCGCCATGAATCTATCGGCATCGACATTCCTCTCCGCCACGCCTTGTCACTTGACCTGCATCCCCTTATCTACCTTCCTCCCGAGTTGGCGTGGGAGAACTGCCAAGTAAAGACATGAGTATGTCGCCATTCAGTGGACTGGCTGGTCTCTTACTTGGGCCTTTACGAGCTAGCCGTTTTCAATGTAACTACAGATGCTCTCCTGCAAAGACCACAATAGATTTCGCGCATATGCCTCACCAGCAAAGCTGTCATCTGCAGCAAATTATATTTTGGTGCCTGTTCACAGTTAACATCTTGAAACTGATAAGCGTCTACGTCTAACTCAAAGCGATCATTGTATCCGCTTGCTTGCAAACGCGCCAGCGTTACCGGCAAATGATGATTCAAGACGTTCAATATTTCCTTGACCATCAGCTGCCAGCAGAGCTTCCTGGCCCCGATCTTCAGAATCACTCATAAGTATCTTTCAAGCTCAGCTGTTAATCTCGTCCGGGAAGCATTGCTGTCCAAGCCGCTCCCCTTCCCATCTCCCAGAAAAGTCCCCAGCGTCCACGGTCAAGACTCGGTAGACAGATGCCTTCGTTTATTTAGATGTTTCCGTGAGTTGTTTGAGAACGTTGGTTTGCGTTCTTCCCAAGGACGAGAAAGAGGAACAGGGCATCTTTGTCGCTTAGTCATCTCACAGATGGCTTGCTGGCGGAGCGTGAAGGATGAATCGTTTTCCATTGGGGGGCGGGGGGCGGGTTGTGGGAGATTTTAGCTAAGGTTGCTAGTCTTAATGCTCTACATGTACCGCGCGCCATGCACTCACTAATGAAAAAGCGTGGTCTTGTCCATTCTTGGAAGAGTTGCGCGACTACCGACGTCAGAGCCACAGGGCACATCATCAAGTCTTGATGCTTGCCATTGAATGAATGAATATATGTACAGAGGGCGTAAAACTTCAAAATCGAGGACGTCCGCAGATGACAGTTTATCCGGACTTCTCCATTCGCAAGCTTCCGATAGTTAGAGACATGGTGATGGCAGCCAGAAATCTCGCAGACACGACCCACCGGCGCCATTTCCTCGTCGCAAACTCTCCATGTGGACAAGGAGGGCCCCTAGGGACGAGAAGACGCTACTGAGAGGCTGTAGCAGCATGATTATAGCCGAAAGCCGACTTAATATTGCTCACACAAGGGGTCTATCACAATTTCAGAGACACAGGGTCAACATTGCTTGAGTATGAGAACACCCCGGCTGGCGCATGTACGGATGCCGTGGAGCAGCAAGCGGAACGCCTGCATAAACCCAGACCGCCGCTACCAGCTCGTCTGAGCATTCCGTTCCTCGGCAGACTTGAAGTTGCGCGGTCTGCATTGCTCTCGCCATCGCCGGCTTGGCTGATGATGATCAGGTCCAAGGGTTGTGGTTGAGATTCGTGGTGCCTCATTAGTGCCGGTACCGCTAGAGTCGGGTGGTACAAACGAATGGAAGCGTTTAAAATGCACACCGAATTTGTTCGCTTGGCCCAAATTCTGTTGCTCTTTGTATCAACAAGAGATTCACCTGGCGCTGCGAGAGTTCTCGGCGTTTTGTAGCAAGAATCCGTTGGCCATTTTGGCTCACCCTCCAGTCAAGTGATCCCGTAGCGCCGTCGGCGTTATCGTCTTTGATCTTTGATTAATTGCTGATTTGGCCCTCGTCCTTCTCTCTTTGCCGCAGTTGAATGGACAAGCCATGGAGATTCCAAAGAACCGAAAATGCCACTGCCGAAATGCGCAATTCTACAGTCAGCGCAATGAACGGCATGAAGACGAGAAACTGCAGAAGGACGATGGAGCACGCCTCTGAAGCTGGTGAAGAGCTAGATTTATCATTTATGTACCGACGTTTGGACATGAACTTTCATGTTCTGGCCGGCTTGCTCGAAAGTACCTTCGCCATCGCTTTGACGCCATCGTCCTCTTCATCCTACCTCACCCTGATATGCGCGCATATATCCCGAGTTTGCCGGAGTGCCTTGAGTCTCTGCTGTGTCCATTCACCTGTCCAACGCCCGAACGTCATCATCATCCACCAAATTGATCTTTCGTGAACACCTCATCGCCGCGTGGTGCATTCAGGATAGCACTAGCTCACCAGCCCGGATTCAGGAGGTGCTCTACATAGCTCACAACGGCATCCTTTTGGAGCCAGCTTGTTTTCAGCCTCCTGAGCTGCGATTAGTGGTCATAATTTACCTCGCCAGTCCTCTTCAGCAAACAATGACGGAGGAATACGAAGGGGAAACCGTATCGATGATACGATGAGCATGAATTGAAAGGCCTACTAGCTCTGCCGGCTTTGATGCTCTTGGAGAGGTATTTGGACGAAGCTCGCATGGAATATCATGCCTCAAGAACCCGTCCAGCCCCATGAAAGAAGCAGAGAGGACAGAAGGTCGAGGGAGGAAAGATGTCATAGAAGAAAAGTAATTTGAATGATTGCACAAGCCCCTTCTTCAACAAGCTTTAGCAGGAGGCCTAGCGTGGATTCATTCTTCATGGGTGTGAAAATGAATACTTTTGACCGTGTGTGTCTGCTTGAAGCGTGCCTTGGTCGAATAGATGGGTATAACGGTAAAGATAGCGGGCAATGAACATGGATAGGTCTATCACACCGGAGCCGAACGTACCAAAGAGGCCCTCGTGACGGTGTCCTAGTCTTCTGACAGATAATGGCGCAGATCGAAGGGAAGCAAGGAAGTATCTCAAGAGCGCAAGGGGCTTGGAACTGAGCAAGGACAGAGAGGGACGGGGAAGAAAATGACAGGGCGAGGGGGGGAACGTTGCTGAGGCCTGTGACCTGTCGAAGATGTCCAGATGTGTACCCGTGACGTTGTTCAGCTGAAGCAAGTAGAGATGAAGGTCTAGGTGGGCAGTGCATCCGTTTCGACCCAAGAGTGGAATTGCCGTACAAAGCTAACCGACCGATGGAGTGGTCACGCAAGTGTACATCTCAATCCCCCAAGCGTCGTATCCGCGAGATGTCATCTATGTGCGCCTCTGCTGTTGTCCTTCTCCACGTCTACGATTGAACACTTCTTCTATCGCTTTCGTCCGATATGACACTGGCTTCCTCAAACACCTGCCAATCGGTCCTTCAGGCATTGTGTTTGCCAACGCAAGGCATCGAGATTCCGACGCCACAAAACGCGAGAAAACAGCAATAGCCGGGACATCGGTCAGACAGGAATTGGCATGGGCCGGCCCGTCGGCGGCTTATGGAGTTTTGATGATCTGCGGCAAGGGAGCAAAAGTGCAAGGGAGCAAAAGCATGCAGGCATTCAGGTTTGGATCATTGAAGCTCCAAATGTGGCATTGATGGCGACAGAGGTGGAGATGGGGCATTTCTCGTTGTGCGTCAATCCCGAGGGACAGGAGGTGATCAATTTTCGTCCTGGGTCACACACGAATGAATGATCATCTCCGCAAGAAGGTGGAGGGATGCTGGAGCCACCCAACGTTTCTCCAAGATCTAGACAGGACTCGGTGGTAGTAGGGCGCAAATCTGGGCAAGCTGCGGGGGTTGGAGTTGGGGAGAGGACGAACGATGGTGCAATCTAGTGAAGTCATACCATCGCCGCATTGTTTTCACAAATTAAATCTGCGATTCTTGAGTGGGCACCACGTTTGTGGCAATAACTGTGATCGGGCCTTGAAAATGCGAAAATCCAATGATTACAGCTCTTCATGGTTGAATCACTCGTCTTATCAATCAGATGGGCCCTTACGCCTGTGGCCTAACTTCAAAACCATTTCATTGATTTTCATATCGTTTGCCAAATTGCGACCGTTGTAGAGCCCTCATTTGTTGCTGCGTGAGGTGCTTCTCCTCAATCAACTGGCTCGTTGCGCCAGCGGGACCCGACACAGACGAACAGGCGTCTGGCTCACCGAGCCAAAGGAACAGTGGCCGAGTGGTCAAAGCAGAGAAAATTGAGGAGTTCGCCAGAAGCCTTCTGGCAAGCTAACAGGCCTTCTCCTCCGTCGGTGTCGCACGCTTCATCAGCATTCTCACCCAAGTCTCTTGCGCATCATGAAGCTGAGAGCGGGACAAGCGAATGCAGCCGTCCGATGTGCGCCGCGTTTTTATCCTTGTCCCTTGATGTCTTCTGTTGGTGATCATTGAGAATGCCGACCCATTCTCAATCCAAATTGTCGAGATTGGAGGTGCCAAAGATTCACTGCACCACCCACCTTGTTGACGTAGCTCTTGCTACACGGACGGCTGTACAGAGTTCATGTCGAATTACAAGTGATCTGACACAGTGCAGTGACACGGCCAGTTTCATGGGTATCGAAACATGTACGAGCAGCATCGCTTTTATTTTGTGCTGTAAGTACCAAAACTCTAGCACCCGGTTTCATAGACACATTCGGCGACTATCAGAACCATGTTACTCCTTGACGGGCTTGAGAACTCCTCGTACAGTCCGTAAAAAGCTCAGTTAGTTGGTGAAAGTGAAATGCAACGGGCCTACAACGTGCCTAAATACTTTGGGTATCTTCTCAAGCGCCTTTGCAGACGTTTGCCGGGACAGCCAGCCGCCATTGGTCACATCTCCCAGAGTGCCGCTGGCATGCACGAATGCATGAAGAAGCCGATGGTCCCTCCCTCATCGCGGGGAGTCAAGGTGAATTCATTCTCGGCTATACTCGGGTCCCGGGCGAGGATTTGCGTGTCGCCTATCAGGAATCTCGCATGCGAAATGGGGTACTTCAACGGCGGATAAAGACGAGGCAGGCCGAAGCACCAAGGTGGTCTTGACGACGCGATTGTATGAATGAATGTTGTGCTAGGAGCGGCTAACAGGAGACTTGGCCCTGACGAGGAGGTTTCCGTTGCGGTTAAATGGCTCTGATGGACTTTCTACGGTGGCATCACAACGCGTGACTGAAGTTCCGACATTTGCAGAAGTGGATCAACACCCAAATCCTTGAGAAGCGTGTCCTGGTCGCCGGACTATTTCTGGTCAAGTCGTCGTCTTCTAATTGTGCTCTTAAACTCTCTGGTCAAGGAATGACTCAGGCTTATCCCTGAGCGGGAGCCCTGCTTTTGAGCTGGCGATGGGGCGTCGGAGACGGCCTTGAATATGCCCAAGCGACAAAGATTGGAAGACAGGCGCTCGTGAGCTACGATTGGGGACTCTAGTGGATGCTCCTTGAGTGGGACCTTTTTCATCTCTACAATTCTGGATGGTGGTTATCCATAAGCGACGATGAGATTAGCACGTCAGTTGTGTTGGGCCTCATCCAGGTACATTGTCTGTGAAGGCGTCGTCCTTAGTTGCAGAAAAACTGCCGCCATCATCAACTTGCTAAGTCGAAAATGCTTCGGTGTAGACTTTCGTCACCATGGGGGCAAGGGGGGATTCAGACGGAATCGCCAACGCGTAACAAAGTCGACATTAGAAGCCACAAGCGGATGCTGACGGTTGCGACATACCCTCAGTCAATAGACAGACGGTGGACGGTCGGGAGCTTGCTGAAGAATTTCACATGGTTGTCGTCTCGGGCTATATTCTCTCGTTTGCTTTCACCGATGTCGCTATCTGAAGATGATTCCACGTGGACACAAAGTCTTTGCCGTATTTCAGGTTGATGTTATGCGCCAAGCTAGCTCTGGTGGACAAAAGGGGCAAAACTAACCGTTTAATGATGAAGGGGGAAGGGGCAACAACGTGGACAGTTCTTCGAAGAAGAGAAATCGTGCTCTACCTGACTCGATAGCTGGTTGGGTATTCTAAGCCACGTCTCAACGTAAAGGAAGGCGGGGCAGGGGTGGCGGTCATGTGCACCGTCGACGAGTTTAGACCTGCATCGGCTATCCAAGACCAAGCAAGCTCGTTGAAGCCCAGAAAGCGGAGATGACGACTGATTATGCACTTTCGGACGCATCCCTCCGGCCGTACGCACCCTTCTCGTGCACCTTTGAAAATGGAGCGTGTCCGATCGATAAAGTGACATGACCAACTCCGCGTACCTAGCTGACGCTGGAAAACACGCCTGCAATATCTTAGTACCGTTGTGGTTCTTCGGACGCACCTTCGGATGCGCCAAGATCGCTGCGTCTGAAGACCCCAAGTCAAGACAGCATCGACCTAACACTGTTTTGCTTGGGCATGACAACTTCAGATTGAGACTCTGCCTGTTGATTCCCGTCAACGCGACTCATCATTCGGGAGTTTAGCGAACTGGCGTAACAGTGCTGAAGGGCTGGGAACTCTGCTGTTTGGTGCAATCGTCACATTGGCACGTGCAAGGCTTTTACGTCATCTGCTGAGGTCGAGAAACACCCAGCCAAAAAGTACTCAACCTTGGTACGTTCTCTTTGTTGGGGCCGCAAAGCTTGCAGGTCGAAAACAAAATCGGTTTTCCAAAAGTTCGACCTGCACCGCCAAAGGCAACAGTGGGGCTGCCCCGCACTCGGAGCGCAGTCCGCAGTACGTACCGCAGCATTGTTTAAATAATGGGTCCACTCTCAACCCGTCACACTCTTTCCTGGTGAGATTCTCAAGAAGGAAGTCTCATGACAAACCTGCAGTAATAACTGGTCTTTTCAGTTGGTAAATAAAGGAATGGATTTTTGGCCCCTTCCTTTTTTGATTGAAAACGCGGCAAAGACGTCATTGTCGCGCTGCGGGTTGGGCCTTTCACGTTCTTTTGATTCGTTTGACTTGGGGAACCCCTTCCACGTTCCCAGCTCTTTCTACCGGCCGCAGGTGCCCTTTCCCTTTTTCCCTTTTTGGTCACTTTTCGGCTTTGGCAGCGACGCCCTCCAAGGTTGATCCCACTTTGACGGTACACGCCTTCCTTGACATAAACCATCGCCATCTGAGGCCGTGGTTCGTCCGCCGACCGAGGCTGCCCATCAAACCCCACCTTCTCTCGCCCACGCTGCTTGACTCTCCTCCCAAGTCACGAACCACCACCACCACCACTATCCATGCCCGATCCCTGCGAGAACACGCGACTCGGATCCGAGAACGTCTGCAAGATCCCGTCTCGTTGAGTATCCCACATTTGATGGATCGTCTTTCGGCTTCGGTCCGTGCCAGCTTGGAGTCATTCCGCTTGGGCAGACAGGAAGCTTGGGAGAGCCTCGCCGCGACCGTCCAGCCAGCTCCTTCCAACGGATACGCGTCGCTGCATTCCGTCACGTACGAATACTTCTCGGCGCCAGAGCAGACCTCAGCCAGGCAGACCATACTGGGATTACTCGGTCGCCTCTACCACGACCACTGCGAGAGCCTTCCGCAGAAGCAAAAGTCCGGCCTGACGCAAGCGAGCAGAAATTGGAATGTCACCATTTGGCATTTCTTCCTAGCCCTCGGCCCTGACATTTTGCGATCCCGCGAATCCTGCCTGGCCATTGTGCGCATGTCCAAGCGCAAAAATCTCGACTTCCACACGTGCATTGCCCAGATTCACGCCCAACGCAAAGAACGCTTGAAGAAGATTGCTAGATCGACGTCCCTCGACACCGCCGGCAAGGTCAAGCCTGCAGACATCATAGCCGCCGAAAGCTCCGACGGCGACGAAGGAAAGACACCAAACGCTTCCGACACAGACATGGCGTCTTCCCCGATCTTGGGCGCAAAGGCAAGTCGTGCCCGCAAATACAATACTGACCGTCCTCTCGCTGACATGCAAGAGACAGACTCCGGAACGTTCCCTCGAAATTGGCGTGGAATCGACAGAAAGCATATTGAAAGCGACGGCGACAGAAGGCTGGAGGCTCCTGAACCGCAAGAACAACGTCAAAGATGCAGGATTTCGAGCCGAGGAGGCCGGTGCGCTCAAAGAATTTGACCCCGCCAACCCGAAAGGATTCGAGGATGCCATGGAGGATGAGGATCTCGAAGGTGATACTCTCATCGATATGAGCTCCGAAAAGGGCCGCAGATCCTCGCGTGGCAGCAACTTGGTTATTCAGAGCACCCCAGAGCCCGAAGAACTAGCGACGAGAATTGAGTCCATCAAAGACACGATAGCTACCAGCTCGCGACCTACGAGAAAACGGCCCATGCCCATTTTCGACGTCTCTGGGCCCCCTTTCGCGAAGAGAGCTCGGTCAAACGATGAAGATGAGGCGACTTTGATCAACTCGACGACAGTCCCGTTAGAGCAGCTCGTTCTTGGCGCCCGGTCTCTCGAAGGTGATAGCTGGGCCAACGACACTGCTGTGAGCAACACGATCGGCAAGCTCAGAGCGAAGGACTGCTACGTCTTGGACAGTCTGTTTCTTGCAGGCACGAGATTTCTTCGACGCACACCCACAGAACGATACTTCGTGGCACCCGTCAACATTCGCAATATGCACTGGGCTCTCTACTTCTGGGATACGGAGTTGGAAACCATTGAATACTATGACTCAATGAAGCACAGCAATTTGCATTGCAAAGACCGTCTTCTTTCCATCATCAACAGCGCATTCAAGCCTGCCAGGATGCCCGAAGTCCAGGTCTGCAAGGTGAGTCGTGTCCCCTCTTCGAATGACGCAACTGACCCTCTGCAGGCATTCCAGCAGGAGAACAACAACGACTGCGGCCCACTCGCAATTTTGAACGCTTTTCAGAAGCGTTTAGGTGTCGAAGATTTCGTCAAAGGGGACGATTTTGACTCCAAGAATGCGAGAACATACCTTCAGCGTCTGCTTCTGACTTCTCTTGACGCCGCGCCCCCAGGTTTCGCTGAGAAGGCCGGTGTTTTGACTTCGCAAGAGACATCGAGGGGTATTTTCGACGAAATGAAAGCGGTAAACCTCCCGGGGCGTCTCCGAAGAGTTGTCCAAAAGGACTTTCTCCTCCAGGCCAACCTCACTTGGAGAGCTTCGAATCTAGTCAAATTCCACAAAGCACACCGTACTCTCGTCCACCAGGCGTACGAGCAGTCTCTCCAGGCTAGAGATTTACGCGACCACGAGCTGAGAAGGCTGCAAAGCCTCAAAGATTATGTTTCCAGTCTGCCCACTGACACCTTGGAACAAACTTCCTCTATCACTCCGTTTGGGCCAGGTCTTGATATGATGGAGAAGATGGCGAGGGAGAACCTTAGCCGTATGCTACCCGCCGCTGAGAAGATGGCGATCCAGAGCGGACCACTGTCATGGGCGCAGGACCGGCCAATCACGAGGTCAATCTTGATGCTTCGGCACCTAGGGCGACAGTACTCAAAGGCGGAACAGGCTTTGTGCGATTTTCGTGGGGCGCTGGAGGACCTGGCTTAAAAGTTTTGCAAGTCTGTTGATGGAGGAGCAGGAGACACTGGTATTATTAATGATCGATAAAGGCTTTGGATTGGTGTGGACTTTTGTTGCTTTCAGCGAAGCTGCTGAAGAACACGATAGTCATTTCATGCGCGCCTACAGAGTACTCGTATGTTCACAGTACTTCCTAATCCGCTTTCTGAACAATTTCATAAAGCTTTCCAATCTTGGGGCAGATAACTTTCCCTAACTCCGTGTCAGGGCCTGCCGACAGCAGCAGATATATCCAATGCAATTGAGAAGAAGAGCCCATTGAAAAGCCGGCGACCGACAAGCTCATACGTGAAAGAACAGGAGTGACACAGACAGACGTGCCATTAACATGACTCAAGGAAGCCGTGATGGATCATTGACGCACCAAAGTTGCAAAACTCCGTTAAAAAGAGAATGGAGGGTTTCTGGCTGCCCATCGCTACCTCGAACTAGCAACTCAAGCTCTCAAGAGTCAACCAAGTTCACGGTCCAGCCTTTTGAATTCGGCCATAGCCCGTAGCGCTCCGCTTCGCATGACTTTTGAGGCCCACCACCCCTCATTGGGATCGCTTGAGTCCGTGAGGATGAGCATCTGGAAATGGTTGATATCGTCCATGAAGAGAAATGTTTCAGGCGGCCTCGAGAGGTGATGGTTGTGGGAGTATTCCAGGCAGAGTAAAAGACGCCGATTTCGATGGCAGATTGACTGAGAGAATAAAAGCATAGGTATGCGAAGGAAAAGCATCAATACAGCAGCACGTCATTACCACCGCAAATTTTCTTTGCACCGGCGGAGAATTGCTTTCCTGGTTTACATGCTAGTGAGGCGATTCGGAGTCTCAGCCTGGTTGGTTCCGGTGAAGAGAAGTCGGACACCTGTTGATGAAGCAAGACATCGCCTCTGATCCCCTGTTCCATATGCATGCCACAGCCCTTAACTCATGAGCATTGACAAGTCTCGCAGCAAGCCATGAACCAACTGTGGAGCTGATGCCGTTTTGACCGTCGTGGAGGAGTATAGCTGTGGTTCATCAGAGGCAATGAGGAAGCTGAGGACGGTCTACCCAGGCGTCGTTGGCCATGACGTTAATAGTGAGGTTGGTGATCGGTCGAAGGGGGTATCGAGGGGGTGTGCAGCATCGGCACGGATGCGACGACGACAAACCGAGCTGTACAGCAGACGGTTTCGGCGAATGGAGCGGCATTGGGACGGGCGAGAAGCCATGAGACAGAATGGAGTGTGCAATACACCGCAAGAGGGAGCTCAGACAACCCGACAGCTCGTTTCCAGAAACACCAACTCGGGGAAGTATTCTAGCCTTCCGGCTCAGGGCGACGGGGTCGCTACGGATGCTTACTAGGGTCAGCCGATTGGAGGCAGCGGACGAACACACAATCAAGACATTCATGGGACAGTCTCACCCCTTGCAGTTACTTGCAGGTACTTGCAGTGAGAAATCCCTGTCTCAATTTCCTTGCTGACCGACATCTGGCCGGCGCGCACGATTGAGCTCCCCCTTTCGGGCGCCGCATCAGGCTGTGTTGTGGCTTAACCTTTGGGTTGGAGACTTGGTTTCTGTTTGGATGACGACCGCTTCTCTGCCTGCTTCCCCTATTCTGCAGCCTTTGATGCTCAGCTGTCCCAACGTGTTCTCGGCATGTCTCAACGGAGAAGATTTTCATTCGCCGGGTGCTGGCCCCTGCATACCTGGCTGGAATGGGGGCCGGTGCATGCGATTTCTGACGCTTGTCATTTATTTATTTCGCGATTGATTGCTTTTCCTTGAGCCCGCCACCGCCGGTTGACAATCAAATTGCGCGCGCCAGCTTCAAATCAGCTGCCGGCTCTAAGAGTCTCATACCTAGCGTTGTTCTCTCTTTCCTCTTGCCTGTAGGATGTCTCCAAGCATTGAGAACAAATGGGAGACAAGGAGCGTGTCGCAAGGACTTTGAGACCGCAGAGGTGGTGGTCATCTCTCACCTGCAAGGGTGCGGCTGGAAATCGTGTGTTCGGGTACGTGGCCCAACGCATTCTTCTTTTGTCTGGGCGAAACATCTTGATGAAGCCGGCAAACACCATGGAAATTGAACGTAGCAGACACTCGTGATGGACGTTGGGACGTGGCCAGGGTTACAACTTCGGGCTCGGCCATCATGAGTCTATCTATAGTGAGCGTAATCTCGCCGACCCACCGAAACCCTTGTCTCACAAGTCCGCGCAGACTCTTCCGTCCGTTGACTCTTGGCCGAAATAATGATTAGAAGGCAAGGGCGAAGAGGATGGCCTAACGCCGCCAAGTCGCCCATTCGGCCGTGGAGGAAGTCCTCAGGGCTCACTTACATGACTTTCAATAAGTTCTTTTCCAGCTTTCGTTCCAACCAACACTCTACGCTGCCGTTCCCAGATCGATCCAATATATTAAGACTTTGTGTAACCCGCACGGTTACTTGCAGACTATATAACGAGCTACCCTGCCGCGATACCATGGTCTTTCTCGATGCCTTGAGCGAATAATCAAACGACGGCGACCCATGATTGCGTGCACAAGTCAACATGGACGCAGACTACTACGGCCACTGCAATGAACATCACCGCTGCTACAAATTTGTCACACGGGTCCCAGGTTCAGGACATGCATTCGTCATTTGCGATAACAGACCGGAGGTGCACGCACGGTTTGAAGCCAGAGCTGCGGCCATGGATAGATACAACATGCAGACACTGAATGAATTCCTGCGCTCGACTCCTGAGCTCCGCGCCGCTCCGGATCCGGGGCCGGAATATGCAGCGCCTCGTCATCCAGCGACAAAAGACGAGGAAACAGTGTCTGTCCAGAGTGAACGGCCGCAGACCTCGTCGCAGTCTGGACCCACGTCCCCGGCGGAAAGCCGCCCTTCCCAACCCCCGGACCACAGGCCGACAAAGTCCGTCCCGGTAGCCAGTCTTTTGTGCGACGGACACGATGAAACCCGGGAAAAATGACTTTTCTAGAATATTGCGGTAAGTTGCGGATAATGACTCTGCGTGGCTCTACATGAGCCGTGGGTCGGGTCTGGTCCTTGTCCAAGATGCCCGCTGACGTTTAGCAGTCGCACAGCTCATGCGTACCGAATAATGTCACAACTATTTCATAAATCAAGGAATCACCCAGAGAATAGGAATGATGGTTGTACAGGAAGAGCGTGGCTTAAGGAGTTTTGCTGGTACCTATTAGATCACTCCTCGGATTGACCAAATGCCGATTGTGGCGCTGCAATCGGCAGTTGGTCACTGTAATGAGGGGAGTGCGCTGGGGCCACTGAAATGTCGACACTTGCTGAGACTGTGAACCAAGGGAAAGGTGGGCCCTCAGGCGGCAAACTGCGAAAGAAAAGTCAGAAGTAGAACGTACGGCACACTCAGGGTGCTGGGTGGTGAGATGGTTGATGAGCTGCAGAACCCGCGCCTTGTCGTTGGTCTGCTGGTGCCACTGTTTATGGAATGTTTGCTTCATTTTCCGCTTGTCTTGTTGCTTTTCGCATTGAAAATATGAGAAGATGAGGAATACTTGGGAGAAACAAGAGGGAGGAAACCCCCCTCTTTTAACGCCCGCCTTTGAGAATCTTGATTTTCTTCTGTTTCTTCAGTCGCTAGTGTCTCTGCCTCTGCTGCTACCACCGTCGGAACCGCTATCTCCGTCCACTATTCTGAGCTTAGAGAGACGCCAGAAGCCGTGCCCTCAGACTAACATTTCCAGTCCATCCGGAATTCGTCTAATGTTAGAGCTACCCTAACGGCATTAGCCTGAATAACAAGACATCATCAAACTACGTGCACTCGTGGAGTGACCTTGACTATAATGTACCTAGAAACATCTGCACCAGCTACACGCTAATGCTGATTAGCTGCTGCAACTAAGCTAGATAGCATAGGCGCAGGGTGGTAGGGACGATAAGGGTAACTATGCGAGAGAGGACAGATAGGAGAAGTCCCTAGAGGATTCAGTTATATTTTTAGAGCTTGCAGGTAAAGGTGCTCTATATACCTAGTAGGCTTAAGTAGGTAAGTATATCGTAAAGTCTTATCTAGACTTTATTAAGTAATATAGGTTAAATTTCTAGTAATAGTTTTTTACTTAGTTATTCTATACTAAAACGCGTTAAGATATAGCTATCTATATATAGCTATTAGCCTAACCTAACTAAAGCTTTACTAGTTAACCTTTACTTAACTTAGAAATCTTAATATATTTCTTAAAACCTCTAATATACTAGTAATAACAGCTTTAAGTAGAAGCTATTAAAATCCTCACTAAAAATTAAGTAGGTTTATGCAGATAGGAGGTAGAAGCTATTATTTTCTAGTAGTGAAGAAGCTATTAAGATTTCCTATAATAAAATACATAAAAGTAGGATATAATTAAAGCTTAAATAAAGGTAATTATAACGATCTAGTTCTTAGTTTAATACTTAGTAAAGTAAGTCTAGAAATTAATAAATAGTATAGTTAATATTTTTATAATATAGTTTTAAACCCTATATTAACTAGCTAATTATATAATAGGGATATTAGCTAAACCTAAAAGCCTAACATAAAGGATTCTTGGGTTTGCAACCGAATTCGGTTCAGGGTTCGGTTCTCATTGGCTAGAAAATTTCGTGCACGGTCCAGGTTTGGCTGGAAAAAGGTACAACACGCTAAAAACGGTTCTGTCATAGTAAAAACGCTTCGCTCCTCTGCAAATTGCTCAAGAAGTGACCTGCAACCTAATCCATTTTTTAGAATTCCGCTACCTAAGTACCTCTTTTGTACTAATAACCGAATTTGCACCTCTGAAATGGTTCGTGTACCTTTATAGAGACCATAGAAGTATTTCCTCCCCCATTTCTTTGACCTGATTAGTTGTTTGAATCGTCATAGACGTCTTTCATACTTCGCTATAGAGTATTATAAATTCATATCTAATCGTTTCCGTCGATGCATAGGTCCTAGAAGAGCCTGGTGTTGTATATTACTCGTACGCATCTATACAAATTTTGCTAGCATTTTTCTCACTTGTTTAGCTATTATTGTTAACTGAGAAGTATAAGTCTCTTATGTGTAGTAGACTTAATATAAAGTTAAGAACTTAAGTTCGTCGCTTACTACAGATTTCATTTCTTAGTAAGCCTCACTGTAATTAACTAATCACTATCCTGCGTACTTATCTAATCATTTACGCTACTAGGTACCCTGTAGTCCCTATATCTCCACTAATAAGCCCTCATATGTCATCACACTTCTATGTAACGCCTCCTTAAGTGTCTGTATTCGCTATTTTGAATTAAACCTCGCGTTCACAGCTAAGGTTTCTTCGTATATGCAAGCCTCTCTTATCAGTCCATTCCGCCTTTGACCGAGTAACCTCATTAGCTACTAACCGTATGTCGGAACCAGATAGTGGTCTACACAGGCTTTTTGCATTGTTTTTTCTACAAAGGTCTTCAGGGGCTATGGGCCACGGTTGGGTCAAGCTAATAGAAGAAGCACCTGAAAGGTAGGTAAGGTATTGCTGCGCTACTTTTGCTTGTTTCTTCTAAGATCCTCTTTTCCTAGCTCTCTAAGAGGACTCGCCAAGTCCTCGCTTTAGAGAGCTCTGTGCCCTGGACCCGCAGGCCTTTCCGTCCTTTCGGCCTCTGTTGACCGAGCTGTCCCCGGGCTCCTCCGTTCCGTGGGCCTAGACCCTTACATTCTGAAGCTTTTCGTACCTTAGTCAGCGGGATAACAACGATAGTACTGGACGCCTACGCGGCACAAGACCAACGACAGTAACACCTTCTCACTCCCCAGGTTCAAGCCCCTAAATTATTCCAATATCTCATACTTTAAGCTAGCATTATTAAAGCTTACTACACTCTAAACCTTCTGCTAGCAATATTGCCAATCATATCCCTTTTTTGTAAGCTAATTTCCTTTAAACAACGCCTTGAAATAGGTTAAGAGACCATATATCTCTTTCTAGTATTCTCTATATCTATGCTAGCCTGGATCAATTATGGGTTATCGTGCTACCTACCGAAGTCAACAGTATATCGGTTTCTATTGGATGCTGTCAGCTAGCTTGAACCGTTTCTCAGTACCAAATCATCCAAACAATAGAGCGAAATCCCAGACCGAAATGGGTTATCCTGCCAGCTACCGATTTCAGTTGCTCATTAGTCTCCCTTTGATGCTGTTACCTAGCGCGAACCGTTTTTCAGTACTAAATCATCTAAGCACTGAAGCGAAATCGTAGACCGAAATGGGTTATCCTGCTAGCTACCGAATTCAGTAGCCTATCCATTCCTATTGGATGCTGTTACCTAGCGCGAACCGTTCTTCAGTACCCTGGACCGAAATAGGTTATCATGCTAGCTACCGAAGTCAACAGCTTATCGGTTTCTGTTGGATACTACCAGCTAGCCTGAACTGTTTTTCAGTACCAAATCATCCAAGCACTGAAGCGAAATCCTGGACCGAAATGGGTTATCCTGCCAGCTACCGATTTCAGTTGCTCATTAGTCTCCCTTTGATGCTGTTACCCAGCGCGAACCGTTTTTCAGTACGCTGGACCGAAATAGGGTATCCTGCTAGCTACCGATTTCAGTTGCTTATTAGTCTCCCTTTGATGCTGTTACCCAGAGCGAACCGTTTTTCAGTACGCTGGACCGAAATAGGGTATCCTGCTAGCTACCGATTTCAGTTGCTTATTAGCACTATTAGCTAGTGCGAACCGTTTTCCTCGTTCCAAGTAATCTCGCTTTATAACCGAATCCCAACCGAAATAATTTATTAGGGTATTGTCCAGTATAAATCATTCCCTAGTACCGAAATCTTGAGCTGAAGTAGGTGGATTATGATATACCTAATACCTTCGTGAACCCTTTTAGGAAACCGATATATCACTACAGGCTTAATTTTGAATATCCTCATTAAATTGGTTCACTACGCTTCCTACCGAATTCATTACTCAACTAGCCTACAATGCGTATTAAGTCGTTAAACTAGCTTATCTGCCTTCTCTTTGGTTTTCTTGCTATATAACCCACACATAATGCTTTCAGCCTGCATATATATTGTCCCGCTATAAAGTTAACCTTATTATCAATAAGACTAACACACCTCCTAATAATATTAACCTTATCAAAGCTGCCCCGCCTAGAGGTCTATCTTTAGAGCGTCCAATCATATAGCTATTCCTTGCCCACACGTAACATCATAGCTAGCTATTAGCTTATGAGCTACACTAGGATTCCGCATAGTGATAGACATTTTAGGGTTTGTTCTTGCTCACACTATTAGTACTTTATTCCTTTTATACTTCAATCCCTCCGCTTCTGAATAATAATCTATTAATTAAAATTAAAAGAGCTTTATCGTTCTCCACTCTGTCTGTGTTAGGTTATTATTGAACGCCACATGATGTTAACCCTCTTATGCTTCTGTAACGTAAGCTATAAAACGTCTTACTATTAGACCTTCTGATTCTCTATATAAAGCAGTCTTTCCTCCAGCATCCTAGCCTAATTCTAATCTACATAACACCATAATCATATTATTGCCCCCACATCGGACCGTTTATACCTACTCGTCTACGATAATTATGTCTGTCGGTATTATCACTATATGTTATACATTTATATAAATTTATATAAATCGTCGCTCTCTATATAGTAAGTTGTATGGTAATATTTTCTTGTTGTACGCTATATACTAATAAGCCCGCTCTTCCAGGTTCTCATTGTCTTCCTATAACCTATTAATTCGATACTATCCTAAACTACTTTTGACGTCCACACTGTAATATTGCGAACGACCTATAAGTAAAAACTGTATACCTGTAGTTCTGCTGTTTTTTCCGGAAAGTATACAACAGGTGGACAACAAGTAGCTAGTAATATCGTTATAGTAAACTCGCAGAGCTAACCTGCGTGAGCATAGTTATGCTCGCTAATTTCTCGTACGGATACTGATATATCTACTGGATAAATGTATCAGTAGTTGTACTTGGGAACAGTGGCGTAAGTGCCCCTTAAGGGCAATCTTTCTACTAAGACGCGTAAACTACTAGGCGTAGCTCGCCCACCCTCCAATCATCACTCTAGGGGGTGGGCTCCTTTAGGCGTAGCGGGACTGTGTATGGGCTTAGGTTTTATTATAGAGGGCCTATAAGGACTGTACCTAATTAAATCGTTAAACCTGGCGCCGAATGGGAAGACTTCGGATGGCTTGCG
This sequence comes from Colletotrichum siamense, assembly GCF_013390195.1. Lineage (NCBI taxonomy): Eukaryota > Fungi > Ascomycota > Sordariomycetes > Glomerellales > Glomerellaceae > Colletotrichum > Colletotrichum siamense. Next base: position 38,896 of record NW_023501031.1, on the reverse strand, counting down.
GGGTAGAAAGGTTGGCACTTTGACCCAGCGTGAGCTAACATCAGGGTTGCTTATTCTTAGCAGAAAAATGTATACAAGTTCCTATATTAACTCCTAAAGACTATATGTTTGCAGTTTCCTTATTGCTCTAGACCTTGTACGCAGCGTAGAGTAAGTTTACTAAGGGATTATATAATTTCTTCAGTCATTGTTATAGAAGTTATTCTACTCACTAGCTAGCTAAACTGCTTCTTGTTTTAGAGACACAAGCCGTTATTTATCAAAGCTTTTTCGTTCATACGTCCAAGTTGTTTATACTATGTACGCGCCGTTTCAATTCCTGATCCTACTTTACTACTAAACCACTATATAGCCCATATACTAGGTGCTCGGACCTAGTAGTTATAAGAGGTTGAACAGTATAAAAAAACGTATGTATTTCTTAGTAAGAAGTTTTTATCCTGAGCGTCCTTTAATCATAACGTCGCTAAGCCTATACTAGGTATATAGTCTATTTCCTAGGTTAGTACTCACCGACGGGGCTACGTAAAGCAGGAAGCATATTGCGGGATAAATCTCTATATTAGCATATTCTCTTATTTCTATTACTCCTATTTTACTCCTCGATTTCACTTGCTGTTTATGTGTTCCTATACTTCCTTTGAGTAATCCCTCTTATTTTATAGAAGCTACTGTAGCTATAACCTGTATTTTGGCTGTAACGTTCTCCTGCGCTTATGCCCTGTGTGGAATGTTTGTAAATAGTGATTAAGAAGGTGAATTAATATTTGTGCTAAAGCGGTATAAAGAGCTGTATACTAGAAGGGGGTAGAGCTATTAGAATTCTTGATAATTTTAACTTAAAGGTAAGAGCTTACATAGGCGTTTTTATAGACGCTAGTCGTTATTTAAGAATGAAATAGCCTGTAAAAGTAAACAGACACCTAGTTAGGTGACGATGAACAAGGCTGAGCAATTAAATAAGAAATACACTTATTTCTATATAACCTTCGTACTTTCTCATGACTTCTGTCGCTAGACCCCTAAGGGAGCCACTAAGGCTATTTATTTCACCTTATAGTAAGAGTCTACTAAGTCTCAGCGCTTGAAACCCGAATTAAAATGTCCGTTGTTAGGCTTTTCTGTCTTTAGTTAGCGTTGCTTTTCGTCCTCGTTCTCTATCCCCGCTATGCTCCTCAGATTATTCGCAGCTAAGTAGGGGCAGAATACTGCGGCGACAACGCTACCGAACTTCCTCTCAGCAATCCATTTTTCTCCCAGGAAACAGCATAACCCAAGACATAGAAAGGATGCAAGTTATAGGTGAAGCACAGCTTGGCCACCTTTGTACTTATGCATTCGTCTTCATATCTCTTATAATGAGCTAGGAAACTGATGCACAAGTGTTTTGGGCCTTTTAAGTGGTTTTCCGGCTTGGAGTGGTGTCAGATTATACGTATAGGCGCCCGTAAGGGACAAATTAGCACCTTGGTGGGGCACCTACGTTTTTGCTGCTAATTTGACAAGTGGAGTGCCCAGCACGATCAATAAGTTTTCTCCCCTACCTCGTTTCAGTATATAGAAGCGAAGAAAGATACTTATAAGTCGTCTGTACATCCTTACGCACGGGCCACAACGATCTCAGAGATTCATTGTGGCCCGTGCTCTAAGAACACTGCTTCTAACTAGCGAGGTCCTTACGTTCCAGAAATAGATTTACTACACCTAGAAATTTGTTAGTACACCCTAGCGTTCATTTCTAAGAACCTCGCCTCCCGCCATGCTACCGAGTCCATGGCTCAGGACACCCTTAGGAACAAGCCGACAGATCCGCTGCCTCTGCGAGGACATGATCCTAAAGACGAAAGAGTTCACATTAGGCTACCTTGTTCTTCTGCACTATTCAACATGCTATTCAGGATCTTACCCTCATCCTCAGGAAGCTTTAGCAAAGTAGCATCACTAAGCTATCAGTAATCATAACTAGGGGTATTGAGATCGGCTGGGACCGGAATGAGGAGGCATTCCAGGATAATGATCGCATGAGATTCTTTAAGAATGGACGTGAGGAGGTCCCTGCAACCCTCCTATAGGAGGTTAGGGTTATCACTATTCCTAATCCTAATGGCCGCGGCGGCTACTACAAGAAGCTGAAGCACAACAAGACTAACGTCTAGGTCCCCTTTAAGCCTGGCGCTGGCGAGGAGGGGGCTCACCTGGGCGATCACTATGCTGAGTTGCTTGAGGACCGCCTGAAGAAGGCGAATAAGCTAACTAGTATACCCTTAGCTAAGTACTTCAAGCACACCCCATCCGCTAAGAAGCTGACCATCTAGAATACTACTGGGGGCCACGTTCACAGCATCGCTATAGTAATGATGCACCTCCTGGCTGTCCGTATCGCCAAGGTGAACCTATCTAATAATGAGAAGACGAGCCTTCAGAAGATAGTGCAGGATGACATTGTAGCGGGGCACTGGATTGCGGAGTACAGGGCTGGGAATGAGGTTAACCACAAGGCCACATTCTTCTCAATAGGGATACTCGTCTAGGCTATTATGAGCCCTATGGAGCTAGAGAAAAGAATCAGTAGATAGGTAGGATACTAGGGCATTATGGCCTCTAGCTAGAAGGATAACGAAGGATAGTGCAACGGGGCAAGGGAGAAAACTCATCGATCGTGCTGGACGCTCCACTCTGGGCGGAAAGCCCCTGAAAACGCCCAAACACTTGTGCATCGATTTTCTAGACAACCACAAGAGATATGAAAGTGAATGCATGAATGCAAGCCTGACCAACTTGTGCTTCATCTATATTTTTCACTCTCTTTATGCCTCGGGTTGTGCAATCTTTTAGGAGAAAATGGGCTGCTGAGAAGAAGTTTAGCAGTGTTGTCCACACAGTATTCTGCCCCATCTCCGCTTCGAATAATCGAGGAGGCATAGCAGGGATCGAGAAGGAGGACGAAAGCAGGGCTGACCAAGGCCAGAGGAGCCCAAAAACACCCATTCTTATTCAATTTTGGAAGGGTAAGAATTGATGAATTTTTTCTATGGGCTGGGTTGAAGAAACCCGAAGGCTCTTCTAAGAGGGTGGTCACTGAAGTCATCGAGGAAAAACGGGAATTTGTACAAAAACGAGTGTGTTTCTTGCTTGTCTGCTTGGTCTTTTTCGTCGCAGGCTGACCAGGCCTCTGTCTACTTATACAAGCCATTTCCTTCTGTGATAACGCCTAACGCCTACGAAAACGCCCATCTGGCCTCTTGCCTTCAAGTCAAAATTGCCAAAAATTCCAAGTTCCCTGCCCCCTTCCAATAGGTGGTTTTGCAGGACATGAGAAATCAACCATTAGGCTGTTACTGAAGGTAGGGGATAGTATTACATACAAAAGGGGATAGAGCTATAGCTAAAGCCTGTTTATAATTAGACCCAGCAAGCAGACATTTCAATTAATAACTCACTTTCCCACTGCTCACACTGAGTAACAACAACCTGATCCCAGGTCAAGCTTTCACATTAGCTCTCTATATCCCCTCTGATGCTTTGATATAGATTGTCTACGCAGGACGTTAAATAAACCTTCAAAAGTGACACCTTCATAGACCCTAAGGCAGTTCATCACCCTGGATTGATCACCTTGAAGCGTGGTAATAGGGGCTCGCTAGTTAGGGTCAGCACCCACCTAGTATAAGGAGGCTACTAAAACATCGCATGCAGGCCAGCAGAGGAGCCGTCGAGAAGTAGGGGTGTCACCCACATCTCGCTTCCAGCCTCAGCTCCCACTAGATATCATCACAAGCTATTTAGCACGCCACTATATTATCCGCATACTATTAATCCTAGCTGCTAGAGCGTGTCTTCCCTACCAGATTAGTTTCTAGACTAAGGGTAAGCCTCATTTCACGCTAAAACTAACCTAAAGACTTACCCTACTTACTACTACCACTGCTCCTCCCAGTCTGCTTATACTACATATAATAATAAGCTGTTCGCTAGCATCACAATATTCGCTGCATCCTATTACGCCTGCCTCCTAGTGTATACCTTCTCCCGCTATATTAGCTCAAGACCTCTACTATAAAAGGCGTCACTTCTTCCTAAAACTATAGTCTAAACCTCACCCTAGACACTACTACTACTGAAGCTTAAGTGGGCTAATGTACCTCACTGAGTGTACATTGACCCACTTTTGACAAATTACAGAAGGAAAGAACAAAACGCGCTGATTACGTTATAGCATAGAAATTAAAGTGGACCATTGTGCTCCCCTGAGTGCACATTGACCCACAAATTCCAACTTACTGCGTATGTAATCTTAAAAACGGGAGGGAACACTTACCGCAGCTATACCTAATAAGCCTTAGCATAGCCTAAAAGTTCCACCCAGGCTACTAAAACGTAACCCGTGCAAAGTACGAGATACTTGCACGAGTTGAATTCCGCTTATATAATTACAACCGCCACTAGATGAAGCTGACAACGCACAGGCGTATAGTGTACCTATTATCATTAACGAACATGAACACCACATTCATTACAGCTATTGAGCTAATACCTTCTCTAGACTCGTTAATACATACTGCTGTAGAAAACCTGTTAAAAATATTAAATTAAGACTAATCGCCCTAGACTAACACCCATTCACATAGAAGGTAGCCCCACTAGCTACCCATAACCTAGACTATAGTAACCACTCTAAAAGTCGTGCACTATCCATGCAAAAGGTCACAAATGCATGCCCGAGCTTGCTCCGGATGACAAACCGCTCGCCCCCCGAAATCTCCATTTATCGTGATGTCAAAAAAGCGCTTTCTAACCTACAGTCTATTGCTAATGTTAACAGGTTCTAGCGCAGGAATCTTCAGAAGGTCTGGCATTTGCATATCTTCACCTATCACTAACAGGCCCCCCCTCCCCACCCCTAAGGCTAACAGTAGCAGCCCTACACAACAAGCACGGACAGTAAGTATAGCCCCTATGGATCCCCAGTACTCTTTCCTATTCACACAACACTAACAGGTGCCTAAAGACCTTACACCTACCTAGAAACAATAGTTACTCACTTTATTGTTAATAAAGACCCCCAGCTTCATATTATGGCTACTCAGCGGATGCTTAACAGTATAACCCGGTTTATCCGCATGAACCTCCCCTCCTATTATAACGCTGACTCGATCAGCGAGCAGGCCCTGAAGAGCAAGCTGAATAATGACGAAATCCGCTACCTCATCGTCAATAGGATCCTCACGACGAAGCCCTTCACATCAGGGCACTAGGTGGTCTTCTACACTATCTTAAATGCTATTCAGGCTATTATATTAGCGTTTAACAAGGTTCACAAGAAGCTACACACTACTAGGCTGTCTATTATCATAACTAGGGGCATAGGGATTAGAACAGAATTCGAGGAGGACATATATAAGGATCACAGCTGCGACAGATTATTTAAAAACAGCTTTAATGAGGTCCCTGGACGTTTACTTTAGGAGTCCATAGTCGTTATAGTCTCTAGTAGCTCTAGCAGCTGCTACAAGGAGCTGAGGCGCATCATCACCAACACCTAGGCTTCTCACAAGCTTTGTGTTTATGGCTGTAGGTATAAGGCTCATCTAGCTGACCACTGGTATGCCGACTTGCTCGACCGGAGTCTAGAAGAAGGCAACAAGGTGCCTAGCTAGTCCCTTACGAAGTACTTCAAAAACATTCCGCCTATCACTAATATCACTACCTAGGTTACTAGTAGAAGCCACGTTAACAGTATCGCTATCGACGCTATGTATCTCCTGGCTCTCCGCATGGCCCGAGTTAATGCTTTCGATAATAGCATAACTGCTGTTCCGAAGATCATACGGACGAGGTTGTGGTGGGTAACTGGGTTGCGAAGGAGGCGGCTGCAGATGTACACATAAGTAAGTCCTTATTCTTCTCTATAAAGCTGCTTCTCTAGGTTACTAATAACCCTATAAAGCTGGAGGACAAGATCATGGGATAAGCATAGAACTGGTCCTAAGAAGGCTAAAGGGGTGAGGAAGTAGATGTGATTTATTTTCGCAGGGTATATGGACGAACTGCTTGGCTGCTCCTTTTCACGAAGGGCCTAGGAAGGGTTAATAGATTTAAAGGTTCTTCTATAGCTAACCGATCGTCGCCTAATCAGGACCAAGTCCACAGTGAGCAGCTTAGGGATCGCGTAGGTGTTTAACAATAACCTTTCTTCTAAAAGGGATTTATCTAGCGTTTATTTCAATCGGGGTATGGATTCGTTATCTTAACGTATATTGCCTTATATAAGACAGCTGTCTAGCTAGGTTTGAGGTATATAGGAATGTAACCTCACAGTCCCTAGACTTAGTATTAATCGATCCCCTGAGCCTGGACCTCATTAGTCCCTATATGTACCTTGACCTCTCAAATCCTTGCTTATTTGCCTCTCAGCCCCCACTATATATATGTTTACATATATATGTAGACGCGCTACGTCTGAGGTAGTCTCCATTAAGGTTACCGTCTCCCAAATTTTGATCTTCACCCCTTAGAGCTGGTCTTTTTATACCCTTCTAACCTAAGCTGCCCCTTCCCACGCTATCGTCTTTCATACCGTGAGAATAAATGATTCATTTCGGCCGTCTGCACCCCATGTTGTGGGCGTACTCTCTTCAATAGAATCTTAGTCGACCTTATAATCAGTAGTCCCTTCTCTTATAACACGTTTACTCCCCTCCCCTTATTGCTTCTTAATACACTTCTGGTCCCTAAACACACTATACGTTATATCATTTGTATCGTCTTAAAATATGAAATTTAAACAGAGAGAATAAGCGTTTGTGAGGCATGATACCTATTCTACTCCGTCACCTTGTTATTACTCATACGGCTCCTTGTTCGCATAGTGTGAATAGCCTAACATCTACTACGTATTACCTCTAGCCCTATAAGCTAGATAGCTTTTGCGTCCTCGTCTTCCCACAGTCACATACACCATCCTACACTTTCAACAGATTAGAGTTAAGCAATAGAATAGCTTAGCGCCTAACTATCAATAGTAGCTACGACGGCGGAGTACCCTAAAATAACGTTCTATTTCAACTACTAGCCTGTTCTTTCTTACCTAAGCGAAATAGACATAATAAATAGATACCTAATATAGAAGAACCTAAACTAGAACGCATCTCGTCCTATTACCTATAAAAACCTCTACTGTTACTTACTCCTTCATCATTTATTCTGATCTTAATAATTTGCTCTGCCCCCCTTACACTACTCTTTCCCTTCTCACCCTTCTCATATCGCTATAAGCAACAGAGACCCCTGATCGCACCTTCAGTAACATGGGTGGTACTTCATAGCTTAACGGTGAATCTGTAGGTATATTCTATCTCCCACACTAGCCTTATTATCCTCATAATAATTAGGTCTGCTAACCCCTCAATAATCTCAACAGATATCGGACTACAGTATCTGCCTATAGCCCTCGGATCTATCACTACATTTCAGCGAGTGTCGTTAGCTATAGCTTTATATCTTATAAAGTCACACGAATGAAAAACTCGATACAACTCTGCCATTAGCCCAACGAAGGCACCTACGAGAGGCAGTGATCAATTAGACGCCTTTATGAAGCTACTGCATAATAAGCCTGGTATTATGCGAAATATAGCCCCATAACAGCACCTATCAGACCAGCGGCCTGCTAACACATCTAGCACACCTACATCTTAACGGCAACCATAATCCTAACTTAGATATCTATAAACATTTATATATCCTTCAGTATCAGACTCCAACATCCTACTTTCTATAACGCAGTCGATAAATATGAGCCTAAGTCGAAAGGGTCGGCCTTCAAGTCTAATTATTATTTCATCTTCCCTAAACAACGCCCCTCTAGAGCCTCAGTCTCAAGACAATCACAAACCATCTCGCTATCTAGCACAGAGCTCCCAGGCGCAGAAGCGTGCTGTTCACCCATCGTCACCTAACACCCCGCCATCTGCTCAGCCTATGAAACGCAGGCGTCGATCGGATAGTCCAGACTCCCCTCCCAACAACATACGCCAGCGCCAGCCTCCCAGGTTAGGCTGCCCATTGCCGCAATCTAACACTTTCCGAGCACCCAGGGCCCTATATACTACCAGGGGCGTATCACCACCCGCTAGACGCCCTCATATCGCCACCTGTCGATCCCCTCCTACATCCACCTAGAGAATCCATACTTTTGCAGAACGCAGCCAATACGCAGGAGACATAGGATACCTTGGCTCTACCTGTACACCACCTCTATTCCTAGTAGCCGCAGAGCGTATCCGGTAAAACTCCTGCTATACCTTAATATATCCACTGCACCTCCGCTATTATTTCAAGGTCTGGAAGGACATACTACTACATCTAGTAGCTTCAATAACCACCATCAGACGTCTCCAGCCCCTATCCCTAGTCTAGCTATAAACACTGATCGCCCTGTATACCCGTCTATAGCACGAGCAAATTTTCTAGAGGAGTTAAGGATATTTCTCTACTTAGGCTTTAGGTATTTTGGCGATGGGGCAGTCATCTCATGCTACTATTACTAGTAACCCTTCGCAGCCTGTCGCGACCTGCAGCTCGCCTAAGTATACAAGCTAGCGTTCATTATAAATATCTAAACCTATGAACAGTATACCTGGAGAGTAGTAGCAGACCCCACGCTTATATCTTGATTCTCTCTAGACTCCATACGATCAATCTACTTTCACCTCTTCATCCCCCTTAAGCAGCCCTATGTCTGATATTTGCTCCCTAACTACAGACTTTAACAGGCAATCTAGCTTAGCACTCCTATCATCCCCATCACATCTCTCCCTATCTAACTGAGCTCTTCAATTAGTAGCTCTTTTCCCTAGCAGTAATAGTCTACTACCCTAAAATAAATACAGCTGTTACACTATCTCACATCTCATAGCCTTACGATTACTATGCTCTATCACAGTCTCTTCTCTCATAGATCTGCAACACGATTCCAACGACCCTAAGGCTAAAGGTTCGCATTGTTAAGGCGTCCACCCGTCATCCTCTGTAGGTTCGTTCACCTTATTAGGTAGTAACTAGGGAAGCTTCACCTTATCAGGTTATCTTCACCTAGATAGCATCATGATTAATAACTAGACGAAGATTAGGTTCAATAGAGCTTGTAACTATGTACAGTATACCCATTACGTCAGTGCATAACCCAGCAGCTATAGGTGAAATAAGCTCACCTCACGCATATACGCTATTTGAATCTAATATGAGCCGCACAGTGCCTCTAGCTAAGTCTAGGCCACACGCCTCCTTCACTACTAATAAATAGCAATATTTGCCTTCTATGTAATGACGTAAGTAGTTATTCACGTGCTCATTAAACGAAGAATGAAGCGCCTCCGCCTATTTTCTTCAATACCTACGCCCACTCCTCTGACGTATATAAATCTCCTGCGTCTCTAATATAGTTTTTGAATACATATATTGTCTATAAATGGTTTTCACGGTCCATAGCATATGTCTCCGGCCCTTACAAATCTCATATCCAGGACGCAAGCCTATCTATATCGTCATTGCGCCTTCCGTCTAGAGACATCCTGTGGCGCACACTCCGCCATCCTTTAGTAATCTTCCTGGTAAATAAATTTCAGTTAGTGGATAGGCGAGCTTACCTTTTATCCCTTTCCCAACACGTCACGCCCTCCCCCTCTATCCATCCTGAGGACAAACCCTTTCAGCACGTACATCTTCTTTCATATAGTGTAGGAATACGATCGGACATATGTCACATCAAGATAGAACGTCCCCTCGCCCTAGCCGCCGGCGCCCTCCTATCCCTTCACTCCAGTTACAGCACCATCTAAACCCTCATCTCAGGCGACAGAGGTACTTAGTGCTACAGAATGAGCCGTCTGCCGGAAGCTCTCGAGACCAAGCCCCTCAGCTTGGTCTGGACGAGGGCAACGCCCTTCTATATCCACAAGTCTTAACTACGCGGCAAATCAGCGATAACTTCCGCTACGGTACTGACTGGAATCGTAAGATTCTAGCTAGATCCAACGAAGAGTTTGAAGCAAAGAAGCTGGACCTTGCAGAACGGAGCAGGACTCTAAAAGATCAGGAGGCAGCGGCAAATCTCAGAAGACATAAACAGGAGGCTAGCCTGATGAGAAAGTTCATCAACAGGGCCCAGCATAGCCGTGGAACGGCCAATCGCCATGATCATCACCTAGCTGAGCCGCAAGAAGACAGTGCAGGCGAGCCTCAGCCGCCGGTCCCAGCTGCGTCCGACGTTCAGTCGCAGACTCTAACACCACTACATCGCTGCCGTCGCCGTCGTGGAATCCCTATGAATCTGTCTGACTCGGATTCCGACATCCCTATGGCTATCACGAGGTCAGCTCGCGGGCGCCACGGGCGTCCGGCGAAGAGGTCGAGTCCGATCACTGTCCCATCTTCCCCTGGTGAAACAGCCAGCCGCTGTCCAGCTAGCGAGCCTCCTTCTTCATCAGGGTCATTCCTGCGACCAGCCCGGGCAAGGAAGCGTCACTTAAGCAGCACACCCTCATCAGGTGGGTCACCCCCGGCCCAGCCTCCAAAACGCAAGCGTCAATCCGATGCCACCAGCTCGTCCGTCCAGCATACGCCCCCAGCCTCATCATCCGCAGCAAGAGAGGTCCACGATATTCCGCCTAACAATCAACACACCCCTGGACTACCCGAGGTGCAGCCTAGGAGACAGCATCTGCCTTCCTCTATCAGGTCTCACTCTCACTACCCACCTCTCCAAGCGCCCTACATCCTCAATATCCAGCAGAGTAGTCCGGACCATGATCCTCCTGCTACCACAAGCCAAGCACAGTCCAATATATTTAAGCAGCAGCCACTGTCACATTCTGTTACAGCCTCAGCCTTACCAGCCCACGCTGACTCGCAAAAGGGTACTGAGGTTGCCACCACGTCAGCATATAAAATGCAACCAGCCCGTTCCACCTCCCCACAGACAGTGGCTAATACTAGGCTGGTCGAACAAAACACTTCAAAGTCACAATCACCTCCCTCACCAGCTACATTTCCTAAGGGTATATCCACATCTCAGCAAGAGGCTAACCCTAAAGATTCTCCTCCCATCATGACAGCTGACACTAAGCACCCTGAAACCGCCTCTCCGACGCGTGCTGCCACTACAGAGCAGTCTCTAACGCCTCCCCAAGCCCTGGTTACCTGTACAGCGGCTGTTTCCTCTACACTTCCCGTGGCCCCTAACGTTGACGGTGACCAGCCCACCGTTTCTCGATCGCCACCTGTCTTCCCACCTACGGGTAAGCCACCAGTACTCGCCTCAGCCGATCATATTATCGCCGGACCACCTCCATCGCCATTATCGCAGCCCAGGGGACCTTCTTCACCTGCTCCTAGGAGCAGTCCAGACTCTGTCGTATGCACGCCGTCTACCGACTTTAACAAACGGTCCTGCTTAGCCTGCCCACCACCTACCTCGCCAGGGCCATCCTCACCAACTATTGTTCGTGCATCTACTTATATGCGAGAAGGCTGCGTCGACTCTTACGCTTCTGGCGGGCTTGCTGCTATTCATCTCGCGCGCTACAGCCGAGAGCTGCGTACTGTGCCCATCTCGGATAGAGAGAGCCCTCCTGCCCCACCCTCCAACAGCCGTGATGATACTGTTCAGTCTAGCAGTATAGACTACTTCCCATCATCAGGCGCTGACTGGGCGCACCTAACTATATGACCGATATCTACCTAGTAGTCCTAGTGACTCCTGGGTGTTGTGTCTAGGTATACACCATAATCACGTTTACCTATAGAATAATAAGATGAAAGTAGTTTTCTTTACTTCTCAACCCCATATTCATATCCTAGCACCAATCGCGTATACATATAAGCCTTGCTTCTCTACGGTCGTTTTTTACTATGTCTCATAATACATCATCTTATGATCTTATATCCTATTATATTTCCATTTTCCATTTTCCTTTTTACCTTTTCTTTTTTGTTCATTTTTTGGTTTGTGAATAACACCTAGCACTGGTTGAGACGCTCACGCGATAAGGACTATAATAAGTAAAGCAACAGGCCCCCTTATCCATATATATATATATATATATATATATATACATATATATATTTATTTATCCCCTATTCACCTATAAATTTGCACGTAGAGAGACCAGGAGAGATAGGGAGAGGGAAATAGGGAGCTCCACCGAGAATTAAAGGTTTGAGTACATACAGCTTAACCTCTGTAGGGTAAATTAAGTTTTAATTCCTTTGTACCTTCATGCCTACGCTATCCTATCGCTAGGACTTATATATATAGACCGACATATTTAAGAGCCCGTCTATTGCAAGTGCCTCTATGTTCCCAATAACTATTTTGAAGATTGTCGTATGAGGTAGGTGAGCTTTTTAGGCATGCTGTATATTTAGGTCTACTAATTAATAAACTAAGTGTCTCCCTTTCTCTAGCCTTATCTATGCGTGCTTTCTCTAGCCTTATCTATGCGTGCTTTCTTATCTACACGTTTCCCTTTATCTAGGTACATACGAGATAAGGTATACGTACACCTTTATAGCATTCTCGGGATTAATATTTTCCTTCAGCCGCGAACCTTTAATCCTTCTCGTGACCCCTCATCCCGCATAAGAAAAGAGCTTAACCCTACTCCTTTTCTCTTAACCATCCCTTCACTCACTATAGTAACCTCCCCTCACCACATATATAGTGATACTACGGCTACTGGTATATTTATATTCGTAAGTCTCATTCTATTGCACGTGAACTCTCTTTACTTACGCTACTCTATACTTTATATTATCATACAACCACTCCGCCACTCATCAAGTGAATACGCAGAGCAGCGTTACTGCGATCACATCAACAAGCTAGATCACACGCTATCCGCAAGGAGGGCTATCACTTCTAACGGTCCACAGTAGCCTATCCCACATAAAAGTACTTGGCGATTCATGCTGAGGCGTGCCACTCAACCTTATAGCAATACCTCTATCTCTTTGGTTAAAGGCTTCCCTATCTTGAAACACTTAGCATCTAGACGGGTCTGTATCACATTCCCCTTTGTAAATCATTTATATTTCTCTAATATCCTAGTAGTTAACGCAGCACACCCAACTACTTGTCCCTGTAAGCCCTGCCCTTGCTGCGCATCAGCTGTCTAGCATACAGTCTGCCGTTTCACAGCATAAAGAGGTGTCTATATACACGCTTAGCCTAGGTAGCAATACTTTCTGGCTAGCTGCAAAATACCACCTCGCTATCAGGGCTCTTAGGACGAAGCCCTCGACTGGGTCATTATATAAGGCAGTTATTTCATGGTCTTCTAGTTCTAGTTACCCACCCAGTTATCAACGCACCCCTTCAAAGTCCCTACTAACAAAAGCGCTTCTAGCAATCAGCTAAAGCTCTCCTAGCACCTAAGGTAGTATACATCTCCTGAAAGTTCTTCCACACTAGAACACCCATCTGATACACATGTTCACGAACAACCGCAGCGCTGAGCAACCTTACATCCTGTAAGAGTCGCTATCACAATTACTTCGTCTCTCTCACCGATAAACGCTGGGACTCACCCCTCTCGCAATACCCCCTCTTCCCCCCTTCCTCCCTCAATCGAACAACGTTTTAGTATAGTTCTAACACTAGTAGCAGTTATAATGCCCGCGCAGCGTATCCCTTCCCATCCAGCGCTATTGCCTAATAGGCCACAAACGCCGCATACGCACGCCTCAGAAGAATCGCATAGCCCCACTCCTACTCATCGTCCGCATCACATGGATGTTATAATCTGCGAGTCCTATACTCCCTCTCGCAAGAGGTCCTCCTCCCAGGCTAGCCTTCAAGAAGAATCACCATTACTCCAGCGACTGCACAGCGCCGAGGCGCCCAGCGGCCTATACGCTGACGCCCTTCAGAGTGTTACGCCCGGTTTTAATGCTAGTGGTCGTTATTTCGTACGTACTCGCTCAGCAGAGCCCTACTTCCTACAGCTTGCGAAGGTCAGGCTATTAGATATGAGGTTCAGGTGGGCACTAGGCACCGGCAGCCGCGAGATCATTCCTAAGCAGGTTGACCACCTTAAAGAAAAGTTCACGCACGTCGGCGTGCAGCGCGACGATCCAGCCAATTTCATGAGGGCTATAGTGCATCCTCAGCATGTAGATGCTATGCTGAGACATCTTGGGGCTGGTGATAGTAACCACGCGCTCCCACATATTGCCCTCCCCTTCCTGGACTGGTCCGTCGTCAACCCGCAGCTGGTGGACGTGGTAGCTGGTCAGCATCGAGCTGCAGCCTTCAGGGCGTATCTAAACGATCAGAACACCATCACCGCTAATGACGACGATGAGTGGTGGGTCTGCGAGCTGTACAATACGGAAGCCCTGCCGGAACACGTCCTCGTTGAGCTTCGAAGCAATGGGGATCAGTGCGTCAACTCTGTCGAAAACCACCGGGACACCTGGCGGAACCTGCGAGACCTGTTATCAGCGGGTAAGGTAGCAGGCGAGACCCATTCCGATACAGCTGGGCAGACGTGGCAGCAACTAGCAGCAGCCTCATCCACAGCAAATCGCACGGCCGGTCTAGAGGCTCTCGTCTGCCGAACGCTTGGCTTTGCGGGAAAGAGGAAGAGCATCCCAACCCGGCGCCTCATCACATTGTGGAAAAATGAGACCTGGCGGCCTATCATAACCAGATGGTGTGATTGGAGAATCAGCGATGCAATCTTTAACATATCTAGGTGGGACTGGATAATGCGAAGCAGGATCCCAGATGTAAGTTACTATACCCTACTATCCACCCTACTATCTGTCCACCTTACCCTCTACGTGTTTATATGGTATGTTGCTCCATGCGACACATAGACCTAAAGTCTCTTCTCTCATAACCTTCTTATTCTTTCTTCTTTTTGTTTTGTTGTTTTTCTTTTATTCTCGAAAAACAGACCCAACTTCCAAGCTCATACTGGCATATTTCGCCTCTTACTCCTCCGGCCGCAATAGTTCAGAATAACGTGACTAACGTAAAAGGTGCTGTAGTTCTGGCTACAATGGGTTGACGAAGTCTTACACGTCCTGGACATCCTCAGTACTTGCTGCGGCGTCCCCGTTGATCCTTCGGCGGATGAATGGAACCGGATGAGGTCAGACATGCTCCTCAGTAGTCCCACCTCACCTCCCGATCAGATATCAGAAGCTGTCCATACCTCTTACCTCCCTGTTCCTAGGCCTAGTCAATCTCTAGCCCCCCTCACAGGCCACCTTATCGCCCAGGTTCCATTTAACAAGTCTTCTCAGCAAGTCTCAGACACCATCGCCTCCCTCTCACCCGCCCGCCTATTCAACATCACAGCACACCTCGCAATAGCCAGGTCTGATGCCGACGTGCTCGCTAGGGTGATGCACCACGTCAGCCTCTGGGTTAGTGGAAACAGCCTAGCCCCCGCCTATAGCAACACCACGAAACCACCGTATCGTTCCGCCCTCGTCGCGCCCTGTAAGCGCATCCTACTCAACAGTAGCAAGGACCCTTCTCGCTGCCCAGCAAGCGTGCTATCGTTATGTGAGGTGCTAGAGGCCGACCTCTCTCGCCTCACAGGCCAAGGATTCTCGTACATAAGCGACAACGCTATGCCCCGTAACGACGCATCCGCAAGTCTCCCCCTCAACCACTTTCGGGCGATCATTAGAGCCTATATAGCAGATCCCCTCTCCGGCCTCGCGGAGGTCATGTCGATAGAGGTACAGAATGACGTGTGGAGGGCTGTGCAGCCCATGCTTGAGCTTTGGCGAGACGATTCCGCCCTCCGCGTGTCGCTCCATGACACCCACAGCTTTGGGTCCGCCGCCTACAGCACCCGCTTCCAGACGCACAGTCCCTGGAGTGACGTGCTAGGCGTGGTGGCTCGCTGGTTCGGCCACGACGCCTTCGCGCCGCCCCCGGTCATTCCCCCTCTCAGCCATAACCTTCTGAACCCTCCAGCGCCAGCTAATACTCCCTGGATGGATACCATCCTCGCTGGCGAGCGTCGCAGCATCAGGCTCGCATACCAGGTGCCGTTCACAGTCACGCCGGAGTTGATTAAGAAAGGCTTTGAGCATTTGCAGAACCGCAACCTGCAGTCCACCTCCAAGCCTGCGCTTGCTGCTCACTACCTCTTCGCAAAGCAGCTGCTACAACCGCTGTATCCTTAACCGAGAGCCTTTTGTCGACCTAATCCTTGTCATCGCGCTTGTTTTTGGCAGCTGTAGTGGTACTCCTTATGCCTCGCCCGGCACGGATGAGTTCGAGATCTCCGTCAAGGGACCTAGCCTTGGGTCTGTCCGCGCCGCGGCTTTTATCGTAAGGGCTCTCTGGTTCGCTAAAGACGACGAATTTCGAGAGGCCGAGGCTAACGGCGCCATCCTCCGCAGGCAGGAGCTGTTCCGTCAAGTTGGTGAGTAGATCTACGCTGCCCTGTATTATTAGGCCTCAACATAACTACCTTCACCCCCTAATCTCTTAAATCCCCTTATCATAAATCCACCTCTATATTTTCCTTTTTTTCCTTTTTTCCTTTGTATTCAATGTTTTCTCTCCTTTCTTTCCTTTCTTTCCTTTCTTTCCTTTCTTTCCTTTCTTTCCTTTCTTTCCTTTCTTTCCTTTCTTTCCTTTCTTTCCTTTCTTTCCTTTCTTTCTTCTTTCCTTTCTTTCCTTTCTTTCCTTTCTTTCCTTTCTTTCCTTTCTTTTCCTTTCTTTCCTTTCTTTTCCTTTCTTTCCTTTCTTTCCTTTCTTTCCTTTCTTTCCTTTCTTTCCTTTCTTTCCTTTCTTTCCTTTCTTTCCTTTCTTTCCTTTTTCTTTTTTTTTTTTTGTTTTATTTTTCCCTTTCCTTTTTTGACCTTTCACTTGCCCCGGCTACTACCCTACTTAGGTATCTAATACAGGCGTCCATATAAATACTTACCCTCCTTCTTCTAAATAGGTAATCCAGGTCTTAACCATTACACCCTAGTCCTCGTGGGCCTTTGCGACTTTGACCCAAAAAGGCCTGCGAGAGAAAGTATGTTCGACCGCCAAAAGATAAAGAGCCCGGCAAAGCTAGAGGCGTTGCGTAAACGACTTTTCGGCCTGTTTAACAGCCCTGAATTGTTCTTCCGCGAACTCTTCCACACCCATGACTATAGCCAGTGGCTGTTAAACTGCAGCCCAATCTTAACGACCATTACCTCGTTATAGCTTTAAACATAAGCTCTCGGATTAATTACTTGCCACCTTCTTCGTTTTTGTCTGTTTAGATATAGAGAAATATATAAGTGATATTAGCTTTGATCAGTAGTTATGCGATATATATATACACACATATATATAAGGTACCGTATATACATATATCTTAATACACACATATGCATATTCTTCCGCAGCGCCCATACCTTCATCACAACCACCCCTACCTCTCAGGATCGGCTATCTATCAAGCTTCCACAGTATCCGGCAGCATTCTACTTACCCATAATGCCATCCTGGTTAACCCTATGCTGTCATCCTCCTGCTGAAGTGGTAAACCCATCTGTAGAAGGTCTTCCTTCACAGACCGTCGCTCATCCCTAGATAGTCCTGTGGTTGCGCATTCTAGTGCCCACTTCGTCAAGATGTCATCATCAAACCATCTATCACCCGATAGCCTAGCTAGAATCTCTTCCCCAGCGCCCAGCTCACGCAACTGCGCCTCAATTACATCCCCTTCTGTTGTGGCGAACAAAGTAACCCAAGCCCAAACTAGTGGCGTTACCTCTGCTGATCTCTCATCATTGGAGGGTTGTCGGTTATTCTGGCGATATGTGGCCGTAGGATGTATAGTTGTGCAGCAGGCGTCACTATCCCCACCCTTCATACGAAAGCAATAAAAGCATGCCCCCTTTGCGACTGCGAGATTTGCGTTTTTGGTCTTCCCATGTTGACCTACGACGACGTACCAGAATACGTTACCTCGTAGCATATCAGTTTTGATGCGAGGGTGCGGTTTCTTCCAAGTAGTGCGCGACAATGGACAATCCTTCGACTGGTGGCCACCTTGCATACCTAAAACACCACAGATAACACACCTATAGAGGTACAGTTGGGTCATTTTTTCCTCAAACCCCCTCATCATGCGAATGATTTTGCTGGCAGAAGGCTTCGTGGCTTGTTGGGACGGCCGCTCCGAGGGCAGCATTTGGCTTTGTCGGTGTTCATGGTAGGCCGGAGTCTCGACGTTCTTGAAGCTTGCCTGCTGCACCTGTTGATCCCTCTGCTTAGCTGCCTCATCCTCTAAATAGCTTGCCTGGTGAGAGTGGCGTTTTTCCAACACCTTCTGCCGCTTTCGTACTGGCTGAACAGTGACGTGTTGTTCATAGTCTTCGTCGATGCTATGCTCCCTTGACGCTGTGTTACGTCTACCTACAGCAGCGACGCTTGAATCACCACGACGTACGTGACGAGGTTTCTTGGCTGGTTGTGGATTCTCCTCGCTGTCGCTTTCGCTAGATGTAGGTGTTCGCGTACGTTTTTCACCAGCCGTTGGTATAGTGCTTGTAGCACCGTAGTTGACGGGTCCCTCACGCGGGCTCCGGCTGGGGCTGCTGATGTTGCTTCGGCGGTCTTCTCCTGGCGGCTGTTGCCCACGCGGCGCGCGGGGATGACGTTTTCCGATGTCGACTGATCCATCCTCCGACCTCAGTGGTACTGTTGATGGAGTGGTGGATGTCGCTGAGCCCTGCTGGCTGGAACCTGCGCTGGTTGTAGTACTACTAGAGGGTAAGCTGTTGATGGGCATATCCGGGCTGGATTCCGCAAAGTCAAAGTCTGATGCGTTCGGACGTTGGGCGTGGAGACGCCACTCGCATAGGTCGCATAAAGCCTCACCCGCGTCCCGGATGCATTCCGTCCGCTGGTTCCCCCTGTCGAAGTAGCGGGCCAGGGCAACCCGGCGGCATGTCTTCGCCTCCACGAACTCGTTCCGCGCTCGCTCGCTGCCCTTTGCGAAATCCTTAGGGAGGGTGGCCTTAGAATACCAATCTTGCATCGCAGAGCCTCTGGCCTGAGGACATATATCGGGCATGCCTGGGGCCTTACGGCCGGGCGCGAGGTATATAGCTGTGCCTTTGCTCGCAATCCTATTCGCGCGGCCCAGCGTCTGAACAATGTCGCACATGCCAGCCCTCCCAGCCATGACTACCACATTCGCGTCTGTGTCCACGCCAGTACCCATGATACCCGTCGCAAACAGGACAACGCACTTTGTCGCGTCGCCTGCCAGCGGTTGATTGGGCCCGACAGGCGTCCATGCGTTAGGCGCAGACCTCCACGCCTCCAGCGCCGCACCTGCACGTTTCCGCGCCTCGGGCGGTTTGCTGTCATAGTTATGCTGGGCGCAGATCAGGGGCTGACCGAAGTGACCAGCAACCTCTTCAGCAACTCCTATGTTCACTGCTAAGATGACCAGCATCTTTCGGGGTCGCCTCAGGTGCTCCGTGTAGATGTCATGCGGCTGGCTGATGGCCTCCTCCAGGCGCGTGATAAGCTCCGCCGTGTCCTCAAAACGTCGAACGCAGTAAGTCAAGTCCAGCCGCTCCGTCGGGCGGCGGAAAACGATGTCTGGTACGCCCTCTATCTGTTTTCCGTCGTACGGCAGCAGCCTGTTACCTATCAAGAGGTCGTTCAATGCCTCCTCCGCCAGCTGATACTCCCCACACTTTGCGATCCTGAACGTGTCAACGACCACATGCTCTAGCGATGGGGGCAAGGTAGCTGTGAGCACGATCCACCGGGGAACATGCGCAAGGCGATGGAGTATGTCGTAGAATGCTAGCCGCCATTTGTTGAACATAGTGTCGAAAAGACAGTGGTATTCGTCGAACACCACCCTGTCAAGCTCCTTGTCCTTGATGAGATTTGCCACCACAGTGCCCATGGGCCCACTTGTTAACGCTTCCGGTACTGCGATGATAAGCCGTGTCTTACCGAAGTGCCTTGCGTTCCTATCTGGGGAGAGCTGGGCTGATGTCACGGCCACGATACCGGCCGCCTCCGCGCGCCTCGACATGTCCTCCATCATCGACACAAACGGCACGATGAGGAGCGTGACGCCTCCTTCGGACGACATTGCTGCTGCGAACGTGATCACCGTCTTCCCAGCACCTGTTGGGAGGACCACCACGGAAAGCGGGTTCCCGCTGTAGGCGAATCTCAGGGCCCCCTCCTGACCCGGCTTGAACTTGACGTCCGTTGATCTCTGGAGGGTTCTAAGCAGCAACAACCGGCTTTTTCTTATAGCATGGTCAACGCTTAGTAGACGTTGCATTTGTGTCGTCAACCTGGTGTTCTCCACCTTTGCGATCTCCTGTTGGCTTCGGGCCAGAGATGCCCCCCAATGTACCACCTGCGGAAGATTTCTGCGTACGATAAGAGAAAGGTCGTTAGCCACAGATCATGCAAATCCTCTAGGTATGTTGCCAGTCCACCAGCCTCCTGCCCGCACCAACCATCCCAGCCTAGGTAATACCTCTCCATATGGAAATAAGCAGATCATACAGGTCACTACTTACCGCGTTAGGACTGAAAGTGGCTTTGGTCTCCCGACCATCTCTGGTCCGCCGAACCACGCGTGAAGCACTCTGCTAGCGTCGCAGTGCTCCAGTCTTGTCTTGACATCTATTAGGCCGACGCCCCCACTAGAGTCCACTGCGTATTTCGCCATCGCTATGCTGTTGCTATGCCCAGCCATCTCATGGACGATAGACAGGAAGCTTTCGCCGTACCCTTCAGAGCCCAGCGTGTTGTTATTGGGTATTTCGAGCAGGGAGTTCAAATGCCGCCCCCACATCTCCGCTATGTGTCGGTAGTCCGCCAGCCCTATCTTAACGCCTATGCCCACAAAGAACCTTGAGAACTGGACGTAGAACATCTTTGGGACCCATGCGCCTGGCGAATGAGGAGACGAGCTCAGTGTGTATAAACTCTCCGTTTTGCTGTCGTCGTTATGGTTGACAGAGTTGTTGGTGCCCTTGTTCAACAGATCTAAGGCTTCCTGCCCGAACCTGCTCACGAATGTTGCGCACAAGTCATCGTATATCTCTCTCAGTTCGAGGCAGGCATCCTCCTCGTCATTTGCTACTGCCTCCTCCTTCAGGTTTAGGTTTCTGTTGTACTGCTTCTTGTTGTGCTGCCTAGTGTTATTGTTGTTGCTGTTGTAGTTAGGAAGCTTATTGTCGATTCTGTCTGTTGACTCCTCCTCTTCGTCGTCCTCGTCGTCATCCTCCTCTTCCTCCTCTACTAGGCTACTGCTGAAATCAACGACCTCAGGTGCCCCGGCCGTATCCTGGTTACTATGCATTAGCTCTTTCGCAGTATCGTCCAGCTTAAGGCGAGCCGCTAGGTCCTTGATAAGATGTACAAATCTTGCTGACCGCTGCTGCTCTGGTCCCCTCATGCAGAGGAACTCGCTGTGGTTAATGCCTTTACTGCCGAGCGCTCTTGCCCGGGATTCGTGGAGAGACTGCATAAAAGGGAGCACGTAGAACAGGTAGTAGGTCAGCACATAGCCCATGTGAGGAGGCAACAGGTGCCACGTAGACCTCTTAGGGCTGGGCCCATTGTCCGTTTTGTGGTAAGTTATGTTCACCACCCAGCTGGCGTAATTCTCGTCCCAGAACAGGTTCCGCTTGCTGTTAGCGATGGTATTCGTGTGCCGGATGGTCAGGAACTCCGTCCCACGACACTGTGTCCCAAGGAGGAGAAAGATTGCTACCAACATATCCCCGAGGAAAGCGTGCACTTCCTCAAAGTACTTGGTTACAGCGTCGTCTCTCAGCTGGAAATCCATCCCATGTTCGCCTTGCGTAACCCATGCTGAACTGTAGGGCTTGTGCAATAGCCGCCTGAAAAGCTTCGCACCCTCGCTGTTGTGGTCTGGGAATGTCTGCGTATATGCCGACATACCTACGTCCCTGTTCCCGAAGTCGTCCTTGATGTTTGGGAATGGGATATGCTTGTCAATGTGGTCCTGCAGTGAGGAGAAGATGCCCTGTCCCACTTGGTCGTCTCCCTCGCCACCGCCGCTAGCATGATTGTCGTTGCTACTTGCTAGTTCAGGGATCAGCAGCAACGACGTAAGCCTTTTGTGTAGGTCGACCACCATCTCGCAGAGACCCTGATGTAAGCCGATGATGTTCAACTACACACAGGCACGCGCGCAATCGCTCATGGTTAGCACTCATACACCTGACCAAGCACAGCCGGTCTCCTAGGTCGGCTTAGGGAGAAGGTACTTACCTCAATGTTCGCGCCGTGCGTCACAGTGTTGCCGCCGTTCTTGAGTAACGTGCTTGTCCTGCCGGGGGTCGTGTAGCATGCCTGCATAGCGATATTGCGGAGGTTGTAAAGACAGGCGAGCGCTCTCCGTTGCACATAAGAGGTTACATGATTTCGATATTCCGTACCCCGCATAACATACGAGGAGAGCTCCTCCCGAATGTAGGTCGGCCAGCAGTTGTCCAACATAGAGGTGAGACCTGCTACACGCCCACTGTGCTCCATCTCCCAACATCCCCAGTAGGTAAAGGTCGCTTTAGCGCATGCGATGAGGGCGGACATATCCTTGCTGGCGACTGTAGGGTGCCTGACGCCCTCTCTATCAGTGCAGAGGACCCCCGCCACGTGTACTAGCGGGCAGGCGAACTTTGTGGATGTGATGACACCCTCGCTCATCGCGAGACTTAGTGTCAACAAGCACAGGCACCATTTGTCCTTCGATGTTCTCCCGTCATGAATCACACCTTGAGGCCGCACAGCAGCAGCGTTGATCTGCGAGGGCTCTCCTCCATCGCTCTGGGCCAGTTGGATGATGTCTTCCAGGGCAGCTCCGACTGTCTTACGACTGAACTTGTGGGTACGGTGCCTTTCTCTAGGCGGCAGGTCCTGGATCTCGCTCTCCCACTCGATGGGCGGCAGGCCGGTCATCACACCGGTAGTCGATTCGCTCTTGTGGAGAGTATAGCGGCGAAGGAGGTATACGCATGCCCTCCCCCAGACGCGGAGGTAGGCAAGCAGCGTTTTGTCCCTGACTGCAAAGGCGGCCTTGCCGTGTGTGCCGCGGTTTGAATATTGGTTGCACACCGTCTCTATCTCGCGCCTGGTTTCCTGGTAGGAACCCCGTGTTAGCACTTACTTTCTAGCGTTCTCTCACTAACCCAAGCATTGAGACACTTAAACAAAAGCTTTCTAACCACCTTATCGACCACAGCGCTTACGCCACGCAAGGAAGATTAACACCACCTATGATTAAAGGCCTAACAAAACGCCAAAAGAGAGAAAAAAAGAAGAAAAAAGAAAAAGAAAATGGCACTAGGTGGAGATGTTTAGTGCTTACTCACCTTGTGTTGAAGCGTTGCCAATGCCCACATCTTTCTACTGAACAAGGGGAACTTTTCAATCATCTTCTTCACCGCTAGCGTGTCATCTTCTAGTGCATCTGGGCTCATGAGGGGGCTTAGCTTTCTGAAATCGACACCATTAAGCAGCCCGGAGTTGAGATCCATGGCTTCCGCGTACTGGTAAGCGTCGTCAACGCCTGGTCCGCTCGCATGAAAGACCATTGTCGTCGGAGTCGGCGCCAGCGCAGTCGCCATCTTCGCTAAGGCTACCTCCATACCCCTGTCACCCTCTTCAACAGGCCTCTTATTAGCACCTAAGCAACATCATAAACATACTTCGTACTCAGGCCCTACTCACCCGCTAGTAGGGTGGGAGTGACGCTCATCGCCCGGATGTCTTCCCTAGAGCTCTGTGTATTCTTAGACGGGCGCTCAACGCGAACGAACACCCCCAGGCCCTTGCCACTACCTCCCTCCTTGCCCTCGGTGTCTGTCTTCTTCTGGCCGGTTCTAGTACTTGTGAGGAATTTCTGGAGATAGATCATCTTCAGGCTTGCCCCGCAGTTGCAACTGTCATCAGGACACTCAGGTCGTCCCTTGCAAGGTTGTTCGAAAGCATGCAGCTCGGCTTCACTACCACTAATAGACCCAAGCAATAGTTAGCGGAGCCTCTCCCATGAATTAACCTGGTATATAACAAAGTTGCTATGATCCTCAGCCTTCTGGCCCCTTCTTGATCTCACATACCTTTGGAATCCGTGTCTTTCCCTGAGGTGCTCCTTCGTCTTGGTGTTGCGGCGGTGCTCTTCTTTGCGGTTGGCTTCATCCTTTTGCTTGGGTTCATCTTTGAAGTACGTTTTCTTTGTGAACCGCTGGTCCGGCTCGCACAACATGCAGGCCCAATGGGCCGCGACAATCTCAGAGCCGTTGCCTTTCTTCCCAACGTTAAGGTCCAGCCTCGGCGCCCCAACACTAGTCGACAGCGGCGGAAGATGCTTCGAGAACCTCCCCTCCAAGCTAACTCCAGCAAGCTGCTTCAGATACCAGGCGAGAGGCTTCTCAGCGACCCTATGCTTCCCTATCTTGAAATGGTTCTCTTTTATCGTAAGGTGTCTGTATACCTAGTCCGCGTGTTGTTAGCTCCGGCTTGTAATCGAAATTTGTATGTAATCATCTGCATGTAAATAGCCTGCAGCCCTAATGAGCCTAATGGCGAGCTATTGCTTATTACATCTAAGACGCTTTATGTCTCAAACGCATCTAGAAATCGCAACAGCGAATGCTTGCTTTTCCACAAGCTAGATTGAAGTAATAACAACAATAGCAACAACTATAACAACAACAACAGCAACAAAGACACTCATATAGGATATAAAACCTAATACTCCACATTCACTAGAAGCCTCCACAGCACCTTATTACTCCCTACGCCCCTATAGAAGCGGGGGCTTAAAGGGCTAGACTAGTACCTTATGTATAGATTCCATATATAAACCTGATATAGGAGAAATAGGCAATAGAAAATAATCAAACGAGA
Organism: Colletotrichum siamense; assembly: GCF_013390195.1. NCBI lineage: Eukaryota > Fungi > Ascomycota > Sordariomycetes > Glomerellales > Glomerellaceae > Colletotrichum > Colletotrichum siamense. The sequence continues at coordinate 13,956 of NW_023501031.1, read as the reverse complement.
TATAACCAGCTTAACGAAACATAAGAGAGCGTGTTTATATAACTTACCTCAAGAGTCTCAGGAGCGCTGCTAGTCTTATAGTCAGATTTATCTGCAGCTATCATGCCAGTACAGCAGCTAACGCAGTAGAACTGCTGGACCTCCGGCCAGTAACGTATGTTCTTATCAATGTCGCGTCGGATATCGGCAGGTACCTTGTCGTCGGGCTCTGGATCAATGTCCATACCTCGGCCGTCGGAGTCTAACTCCGAGGCTGGCTCAGTAGCTATACCCTGAGGATGGTGAGGGATGTCCGGGGGCATCCGGTCGGGGATAGTTGATGGAGTTGACGTCTGCGTATCCATGATCGCCGAGTGGGGCAGGAGGTAGGCGTTAGGGAGTATAGGCTCTTAGTAGCTGCTACAGCTGGGTCCTGTCTAATAAGGTGACTTGGTTAGCAAGCACTAGCACCTCTTTCTCCCTATCCAGATACATATATATAGTATCTGATCAACGCGTCTTGTTAAGTTCCCATCCTGATCAGGGTCATACTAAGAGGGCCTGCACATGATACTAGGTAGACGAGTAGTAGGCAGTAGTGTATGGTCTGGGAGGCTGACATGCCACTGCTCAAAACAAGCATGATCGATATATCGGAATCCATACCTCATTCAAATAAAAAGGAAGATATTTAAAAAGCTTACTGCGTGAGATGATGAGAAAGTGCGAAAGCTTTCGGACTTTGATAAGAGAGTGAGAAGGAGGAAGAGAGTAGCTGAATAGTAGTGTCTAAAGTTGTTTTTCGTTTTCGAAGCTTGAGGAAAGTGTTATCTGCAGTAGACCTTTTCCTATGTAGGTGAGCTTGATGCGAAGACGATGTCAAGATTCGGTTCCTGGCTAGGACGCAGGCCCTTTAAATAGTCGTTCAGGGATCGCCTGGACCCAGGGCATCTCAATCATCCGAAGCAGACAGGTCAAGCGGTATACACAATCCAACGCATGACAAAGCGCGTCTGCGTTGCGTCCTCTGTCGCCCTGACTCCTAAAAATCGGTTCAGGAACCAGAACGCAACACGCACGGGGCAGCCACGTACTCGTACCTCAAGACATGAGGATCGCAACCGAAAACCGAAAATAAGAACGCCTGCATAAGGCCTAGCTGATCACATCACTTGAAGGACCCCTTTGCCGCCGAGTTTCCCCATCCCAGGGTTCCCTCATCATACCCCCTCATCATACCAAAGGGTTAGAATATAAGCCTTGCAGCCATCCATCCCTATAAGCCAGCAAGGTTAGGACACCCTGCCCAACAGAGCATGTAATTGGGCAGCTAGCCAAAAATAAGATTCACCACAACCTGGAAGCATGTGTAACTACAGTCTGGGAAGGATGATGGTGGTAGACAGGGACGTAGAGACTACATGACCTATATGGTCTCGGCCTAATGAAGAATGGGTTTTTACAACGCCGGGTTCTCATTCCTATAAAAAAGAAAAGAAGAAAAAAAAAAGAAGAAGAAGAAGAAAGAAAGAAAAAATACAAGAAAAAAGAAAAAAAAATACAAGAAAAAAAAAAAAAAATACAAGAAAATAAATATAGCATGATATCCTATCCTCATCCGTAAATTTGATCCACCCTCTCTACCTATCTCCTCTATATCGCCTCTAGTCAGTCGAGGTACCAGAGACATAATATCAGGGTTGGTCTCCGTTGATAATACGAGATAAAGGTAAAAGCCTGCACTGAATCACCCTTATAGGCCACCCTTTCCGGTAGCCCCCTCTTAGAGGCTCCTGCATACCTGCGCACCTTCCTCTTCTTCACTGAAAGCCATTTTAGTATACCCACAATAGCAGCCCTCCCTCCTCACGGCTAATATACTTCGTTCTACCTACGTCACCACGAGGGCCTTATACGTTGCTTTCTTAGAAGCTTCGCCTCTTTCCTACTCGGCAGGGTAACTATCCTAACTGTATGAAGAGGTGGACGCGTGAAGGCCTTCTCTATTCACCTCCCCTCCCGGACCAGAAACGAGGGCGAAGAAGGGAAATAACCGCGCCCCGTATCACGCGTCAAAAGCAGAACTTTCCAAGGGAATATATTGATACTATTAAACACCATATGTAACGCCTCTACTGTTCATCCCACTCTCGTAACTCCACTAGGTAGGAATGTGGCTATATATCCAGCGCCGAAAGTAGCCGCATTCTCCGCATTGTTCCACTATGTGGAAACGGAAGACAGAACAAGAGAAGTTAAAGGGAAAAGGAAAAGAAAGAGAAGTAAAAAAAGAACAGGGTGGCCGTGAGGTGGATAGGAACAGTGCCCCCAGGTACGGCGCCCTTAGCCGTTACTTTCATCACCCACATAGCTTATATGTAACCGGTCAAACTGAATCAACCTACCTGTCTTATACACCCCTCTTCCCCCGCGACCCATATACCCCCTACTGCTTGCACGGTTGCCCCACATTCAACCCCCCAAGGTGTTCCTCCATTATGGAACTCACCTTGCGCCACCCCTGAAAACATACGTAGGAATGAATAGGTATAAGCCGTCGAAAGCTGAACCCCGTTTAATGCATTATACCCCTCGATCCTCCGGGCCCCCACACACGCTAAGCATGCTACTATCAGAGCCTACAGTACCTCTTCCTAATATTCCTCTCCCCTAAAGGACCAAAGAGCCTGTGGTTATATCTCCCTTGTCAGAGGGCAGCAGTACTATGTATAGGTCGCCCTAGAATACCTGATCCCCGCACCACTCTGCTTGACCCTGTGTGTCGAAGGGCATGCGGTTATGCACACATGTATATAACTGGATACCTGGACGCCCCATTAAGCCTATCTCGGGGCTTCGGCATTACGAATATCCAGCTGTAGTTCACGCGTCCTGATTCGTTCTAGAAGTGGTGTCTTTGACAGCAAGCCTATCATATCTAAGCAGATTAGTACATAAAACCCTGCTACTAAACTTGGGTATTCTTAACTACCTACCCCTGCTCTATATACACTTTCTACACCATGTTGTTTGTGCGATAGCAGGCCTGTATCACCCGCCACATCCCACTCCCAACACCGGTTTATCCTTCTTAACTTCCCAACCGCATGGTTTTCCATTAGAATCACTTCTAGCCCCCTTCACCAGTAACAATTTTTACACTGGCTGGCGGCTAACCACCAGACCCCTCTACCCGCCTAGCTACGCGTCGCACCCATCGCCCGTGGCCCTCACGCCGTCCATAGCTGGCTGCAGCATCACCATCAATCACCATCAAGTGTCCGCCACCTACCCATATACTTCCCTCACCTGATTCAACATACCTTACCTAGGTCCACCTCGCCATACAGGTATCTCCTAAACGGGTATCATTCTAGGCTCCTACCTATACATCCGCCACCCTTAGGTCCCCCCCACCACTCGTGGCCTGCTACCCACCCCTCCCACCTCTCACCTCCCACCTCCCACCTCCTACTACCTCCTACCTCCTACCTCCTACCTCCTACCTCCTACTACCTCCTACTACCTCTCTGTTGTGAGACCAACAGAAGAACCATGTCTCCCGCGTCGCACCCTGTTAATGTACATCATCCAAGGCAGGCCCTGCGCAGGTCCACTGCCCAAGCCGCGCATGACGCACCCCTCCCAGATGACGGAGGAGACAGCCATAAGCTCCTGAGCGGGCAAGACCCACAGCCAGCCCGGCTCTTCAGCTCAACACTCTCCTCCCTGCCCGATTCTATCATCACATCGAAGCACAGGACGCCGGACATAGCCCCGTCAGCAGCCAAGGGAAGGCCGCAGGAGAGGTCACAAACCCCACCGCCCTCTGCCAGGTCCTCCCCCATAACCGTCTTCATCCCAGCCAGCGATGTGACGATGAACCTTCGCTGGCGCGTGTTCAAGTCCATGCAGGCGGGAAACTACGATCGAATCCTCCGCCTCCCTGTATCGACAGGTATGGGATTCGCCAAGCTTCACCTCCAGACCGAAGAAGGTAGCGGGCTGGTCGAGCTGCTGCTCGACGTCGCCGACCCCCCAGTGTGTGTCCAGATGTGTACCTTCCACACGTCGAAGACCCTCGGCGTGTCCATCCTCAACATGCCGAAGCCCAACACCCAGACGCAGGAGGCCGTCGTCGTCAAGGCGAGCCCACGTCGCCGCGCCCCACGCGTGCCAGTGGGAGCCTCACGCCAAATAAGGGCACCGCCCATACAGGCCGACATGGCTGATCCCTTCTCCCACCAGCCCTCACCCGACACCATCACATCATACTCCGCTGGCATATACGGAGAGGCGGGGGTCACAGGCGACAGCTGGCTGACCAACCCAGCCCTCATCGCCAATTCCAAAGATGGGGTAGCCACACTCGTCAACTCCCCGGCGCCGTTTAGCTGTCCCGGAATGTACCTGCAGCGCTCATCCTCCACCACCATTGATATTGTTTTCCGCGGAGGGCCTAAGGTCTGGCTCGTCGTCAAACCCACGTCCAGCCGAAGGCTTGAGGACTGCGTAAGGGCTATCCTCTCCCGGCCGTCACAGGGACAGGGGAAAGGACAGGGCGAGCAGCAACAACAACAGCGACCTGCGCGTGGAAACCCTCCCGCCACACCTTGCTCGCAGTTCTTCCTCCACGACAGGATCTTCATCACAAAAGCCGTGCTCGACCGGTGGGAGGTGACGTATTGTATTTTCCGCTGCGTCGAGGGAGATGTCGCCGTTGTGCCCCCAGGCACCTACTTCTAAGTTTTTAACGCCGGACCCTGCCTGTCCCAGCTTGTCACCATTCCAGCCCCTATGTCAGACGCGGGCAGCCCGTATACAGGCGACCTCCGTCCCTGTGGTGATACCTGCGAGACCCTCCAACCGCCCGGGAGCGCGTGGCCCGACGATTCGGCCACCAGCACCGCTGGTGACAAAGCTGCCTCCTCAGACTGCGACCCGGCCGCGGGTCCCGGGCGGAAGAAGCTACCCGAGAGTCAGCCCCTGGACCACCGGGACGTCGTGGGCGGCTCGGGACCGAGCGCGGGGGGACCGGCAGATATCCCTGTCGTAAGGCGTGGCCTCCGGAGAGCCGTGCCGCATTCCCCGCCGTCTTCGGGTGACGACGCCGCGGATAGTCCCACACTCGGCGGGCGACCGGCCCCACCATCATCATCACCATCATTATTATCATCGCACCCCCTCGCCCGGCACCATCACCGTGGTATAGCCACAAGCGACAGGGCATCTACGCTCCCACGTGAAGGACATCCAAGTGGGAGGACGTCAGCAGGCAAACGAGCCCGGGCCACCGATCCTCCTACCAACGACGACAACACACCAGCCAGCAGCAGCCAAGCCCGCGCCGCGGCCCAACATGCCAGTAAGCGGAGGTGCCCGACACATAACCCGATCCTAGTCTCACCGCAGACGACCACACGCCCGGGAGACCAGCCGGCCGCAACACGAGATAGGCCCCACGATGGGCAGAGCAAGAACCACGCTAGGGATGTCGTTAGTAGCGACGAGATAGATGACACGGATCATACAGACTATGGAGATGGTGGTGAGGATGTGGAGGACCTCGACTGCGACGTCTCCCGCCACGACACGCCAGATAACGTCGCAGAGATGTCCGAGGATTGCTCGGGGAACCGGGACGACGCCGACAACAAGAAACCCCCCTCCGGCGAGGCCAGGCCGCATACGTCCGAGCCGGCCTCGTCCGTGGACAAGGTCGAGGCCATTATAAGGTCCCTCGTCACCCGCGGCGTCGAACAGTGCGTGGCCCTCTTGCAGGCCTGGCGGGCCGCCGCGACGAGCTCGACGCTCCACCTCCCGCGATGCGAGAGCCGTGCCGTTCTCTACCGCAACACCCAGCAGGCCAAGTGCCACGAAGCCCTCGCCAGGTACCAAACGAGGCTCGCCTATATCCAGCTGAGCAGGCGACTCAAGAAGCCGGGACCCGACAGCGCCGCCGTGTACCGGAGCCGCAGCGACATCCACAGCCTCACCTGCGAGGTGCTCGGCGTCGACCCCTCCTCCGCCGATACCAAGTCGAGGGCGTTCTATCTACAAAGGGCCGACATCAGCCGTTGCCTCTACACTGGCCGCATCTTAGATATTGTCTCCGGCGATGGTCTTGACTTCCTCCCCGTCCTCCCCGCCGGCAAGCTCGGCCTCACCCTGTCAGACTCGCAGGACCTGGCTCGCCGGCTTGTCAGCCTCGCGTCCGGGGAGGCTGAGGACGACGAAGGTAACACCATTAAGCAGCTGGCCGCCTTCGGCCGGTTGTTCGCGAGAGTCGTCCAAGGCGAACAGGCGGATCCCCTGTTCGGGCTCGACGTCGAGCCCGTCGCCCGCCTGGCGTCGGCAGCGGAGACGCCCCGGCCGCCGAGACCTACGTCTGGCCCTGAGCGTATCGCCGCGCACACATGGGGACTGGGAGATAAGCTTCGGGCGTCCATCGGCAGGCTGACCGGCGCCGGGCAGGACGTCTCCCTCCTGCGCGTGGGCGGATGCGCCGTCTGCACCCATCGCCACGGCCCTAACCCACTACAGTGGCGCGAATGTGCCTTCTAACAGCATATAGACCTCCCCCACCCCTTTGTCCGTATCACCTACACGGGGACTCCGGCGTCGATGGTGCCGAGGCTGCAGGCCGTCCGTCACCCCGACGTTCCCGTGCTAGGACCTTTAGGAAGCACCTCCTCACCCACCACCAATCCTGACCAGGTCAGCATCACAGCGGGAGATATTGTGAGCGTCGTCCCTGGCGAGCTTATCCTAGATAGCTCCTCTGCTGCCTCCGAGCTCACGCCCGCTAGTCGCTGGCGTGATATTAGGGATGAGGTACGGGTAGCACCCGGCGTGGCCCTTCGCATCGACAGGGCTAACCCTTTCCTTCAGATGCTACTGGCGCCGCCTACCGGTTCCCAGTCCTCTGAGCTAGAAGCCAAGGTCTTAGCTGTTAGTGCCATAAGCGTACTGGTTCTAGTTGCGGTGTCTGATGTTAAGAATAGCGATACCCTCTGTCTTAGATGAAGGATTAACAGAAACGGCTGTAAATATTAACTTAGCCTTACCTAAATAAATGTTATTAGTTACCCTATGCCTGCCTCCCCCCCCCCCCCCCCCCCCCCCCCTCTACACACACACACACACACACACACACACACACACACACACACACACGCACACACCCCCTTCATTTCCTCTTCTGCATCAGTATAGAAACCACCGGCCTCACCGACGCAGGCATCGTTTCCTGCATTCGCTGGTGAATAGCTATTGCATCCGGCATAGAAACGCTAGTAACGGCATCAAGCATTCTAACGTACGCCTGACAGACTGTTACCATGCTCTTATAGAAGAGCGAACCACCTGCAGTATAGTCATTCCAGCCGTTCATGTCCGCGAGGTCTTCTGCAACGGCCAGTAGTTCCATCACCTCCTCGCGTGCTCTAGGATCCAAGGGCGTGCCTGGCGGCCCTCGGACCTGAGGCCATCCCGAAGTAATGTCGGCTGTAGCTAAAGCGGCCATCCTCGTAAAGATACAGGCCATGGGCAGCGGTTCGTCGGCGGCGACGGTCCTCATCGCCGCCTGGGCCCCCTTGTCCAATAACCAGCGGACGCGATTTTTAATATGGGCAGCCGGCATTGGGCTGACGTCGCCAATGACGAAGCAGAGAGCCATGGTGCCGCAAGACACGAACGCGCGATCTAGAAAAGGTTTCTGCGCGTCCCTCCCGAGCAGACCGAGTTCCTGGTCGAAGGTGTGGAACCTGACGTCGGGCCCGGACGGGCGTAAGGCCTCTAAGTCGTCTTCCCGCACATCTGTGTTCTGTAGCGCGTAGAAGTATGTTGTCCACAGCTCAGAGTCAACATCGCCATGTCCTAGGCTTACTCTGAACATATAGCGGGTGCTGCGGATCCACGATCGCAGAAGCAGTCTCACCGCCGCAAGCAGCTTCGATCGCATATTCGTCGGCATATACCCTTTCTTCAGTAAAGAGAAAGCCGTCTTTAATACCGGGGCACTCCCTCTCCCGGTCCCGTCCCGTCGCCCGCGCGGCCGCGCTCCATCATGCCACGCGAGGCCGGCGCTATGAAGCAGGGAGTAAGCGGCATCCTCTTCGCCGTGAAGCAGCGCCCAATCCAGTGGGGTCCGGCACTCCGCGAGGGGGCCGGACATCGCCGAAAGGTCACGCGACTGACCTCCTCTGGGGTCCGCCCCAAGCCGCAGCAGGACCGGCACGGCCCGGGAACCGACCTCATCTAACGCAGCGTAGCATAGTGGCGTACGATGCCAGCTATCCATCTCATTCACCGACAGCCCGACGTCCCGCACGAGATGCTCCATCATATCCCACAGACCACGCTCGGCCGCTGTGTGCAGGGCCGTTGCCCCGTAACAGATCTCAACACAAGCACCGCCCCGGGGCTCGCCGCGCTGCCATGTCCTACCAGCACCCTCCGCAGCAGTTGCCGCCGGGGGCTCCTGGGTGCCTCGCCCATCTTTGCTCTCGTCGTGGGTCCTCCGGACGACGACGTTACGCGGGTTAGCCCCCGCTGACAGGAGGAGCCTCGCGACCGACTCGTGCCTATAGCAGATCGCCATATGGAGCGGCGTTGACGCGGAGCAGCACCCCGCATGGCTTGACACCTGCTCCCCATAAATTCCGCGGCCACGACTAGCAACACATCGGCAGGTCATTGCCTCCGCCCGCTCCACATCGACCCCCTGCTTGAGGAGCCATGCGACGGTGTCGTAGTTCCCGCGCGCGGATGCCTCGTGGAGAGGGGTCGTCCAACAATGAAGCCTAGACAATCGCAAACCGTCTCCCGACCTCCAGTGGCTCGGCCAGTCGTCGGCGCCCACCCTGCACAGTGTCGTGCCAAGGTGCGCCCCGTATCGGACCGCCGTCCGGAGCGTGGCCAGGTTACCCGCCGCCGCTGCCCTGACTGTGATATCTGGCAGACGCAGGCTCACCGCCCGACGGTATAGGGTACCCTGGAACAGGATGTTCAGATACCTATTAACCCGTGCTAGTCTGGCTACTGTCGACCACCAGTCTCTCGGATCCTGACGCGAGGCCATGTCTGCAATATGTAGCCAGATCTCGGCGGGTAGTTTGTTTGCTGGCACGGACCTGATGTGCCTGACGTCCCCCCCCTCTTTAGTAGCCACCTCATTATCTCCCAGGTCGTCAGCCAGCATATCGTCCAGTGATAGCCTTAACCATGGCCAGCACTCGTACCTTGAACGCTGGAGTTAGCTATGTCGTTTCCCTATTTTTTTCCCGGGTCTTTAAGCAACACAGCCCACGCACGCAGCCTACCGCTTACTGCGCCTAGCTATACATACCTCACTTCGGCCTCAGACACTGTAGGGGACGCTCCCTCAATCCCGGCATTATATGACTCCATTGTACTGATGATGCAGTTATAGGTAAGTAGGTAGGTATGTGATACACAGCTTCTAATAGGGCCGTGGATTGTAAACCGAAATATCCCCTGAGTAATTGTCAGGTGGTAACTAAAGCCCTTTCTTGCTTTTCCTAAGACGAGGTAGATTATAGTGTGCAGGTAGAGAGAAGGAAGAAAGGTCACGATAGAGAGGATAGTAAAAGGGATAGTGGCCTTTCTAGCAGACTAGGCAGTTATAATAGAAAAGTATCGTCATGGTATTAAACAGAAGAAGAACCTCTATCGATCAGGAATGGACGGTTGTAGCTCAATGAGGCTCAATGAGGCCCCACGATAGGGCTGCGTTATATATCCCAGCTCCCCATTAAAGACATCTTACGTGTTACTTCTAAGATGTAGTACGTTACGAGGCATGTTCCCCGCAGGGCTTAAGATACCTATAGTAGGTACTTGTAACAAAGCAGGTGTCGTAATTGTAAGATTGATGTATCCCTCAGGGTCTAGACTAGCTAAAGTATGTACTGCTAGGTATAGAGGCGGGAGAATAGGAAATGGGTGTGTAGTAGTAGACATGGAAGCTTCAGGCTTTTTCAAACACAGCCGATATAGATGAACGAATACCTAAAAAAAAAAAAAAAAAAAAAAAAACAAAAAGAAAAGAAAAAGAAACCGCAGACGGCCGATAAGACACAAATGTTCAAACAGCCTACAACTATAATCTTCAATATATAGGAATAGAAGCCGGCATACTTTGAGTGTAATCTAATCTTTCCTTCTGATTAACACCTTGTCCACGTCTTCTCGTCTATCCCAGCATCTCGCCACCTTTACGGTTATAAGTCTTGACGTACATTACATTATCGTAACACCCTATGGATTCAATTCCACCACTAGCCCGTCGCAGCGGTTTTCTTGTCCTACTTGTTGTATTTTGCATATATAGTACGTATTAGGTAGCTGTGAAGGTTATCCATCTACTACTTTATTAGTACAAACGATTCATGCTAGGTACCCTTTTGTCCTATGCCCGTCTAAACGACTTCTCTAACATGCCTAGATGGGTGAATACTACGCTTCCCTTTACCCATAGAGGCGTCAACATGACCATACCCGTATATCCTCATTCAATTTATTGAAAGTCTACATTATTGGGTCCCTGTAATAGGTCCTCCTATCCCATACCGGACGCCACATAAATGGACTAGATTCAGGGTGTGCGACCTGGATGTCTTCTCTTTGTATACCCGTACCCTGATGCTTCTATAGACCCTTACAAGCTCCACTACCCTCAATTACCAGATAACTAGCGAAGTGCTCAGTCAGCCAACTGCAAGCGTTGTTTTTGGTATATTCTGTCTACAGGTACCTCTCCATTACAATCAAAACAAACACACGTATCTCCTTCCTCAACCGACTTGTTGATTCGATGATAAGCACACTCTTTTTTTTTTTTCCCTTTTTTTTTTTTTTTTTACTCACTTTCCTTATTTAAAAAATAAATAAATCATCACATTTATATATACTACCTTTCCTCTCCTTTACTTAGACATCTATCCATCTTTCCTATCCATTCACCCTCGCCCTATTTCCTCATAAGCAACCCTCACTAAGGCAACCTTTAGATCTCATCCTCACCTTCCTCCCTCTGCTCAACAGGGCCCAACATCTCACAACATAAAGATAAAAAGAAAGACATAACCACTCTTTAGGGGTGATAGCCCCTTTATTCCTATTCTAACAGTTTCCCTTTTCTTTCCACCTTTCCCCCCTTTTCTTCCTTCTTCTTCCCTTTTCTCCTCTTTCTTCTTTTCTTGTTTCCTTTTCTTGTTTCCTTTTCTTTCTACCCCCTCCTTTCTACCCCTCCTTCCTTCTTATTTCTCTATTCTTCTCCGCAGCTTGCCAAGGCATCTCCCTCATGGATATCGAGTCTGTAGCGAAGAGGAAACGCGTCATAGTCGACGTTGACGAATGGGAGTCAGCGCGGGTCATCAAAGCCGCACGACGTCATGTAAACACCACCCCTACTTCTCGCCAAGTCCCTCAGCCTGAAGTCATTGATCTGGATGAGTGGGAGGCTCGTCGACCCCAGCAGCAGCAACGTTGTGTTACGCCCCCCCCCAGCTGTCTACAGCGTCGTCGTACGGTATCATCTCCCTTCCGCCTGACGCGGATCCCTGGGCTTCCCGAGCGCCATAACCGGGACACAGTCACGCTTAGTGATCTCGTGGGCGATCCGCTGATATCGGAATGCTGGAACTTTAACTTCGTCCATAACATCCCTTTCTTCCTAGGCCACTTCCACAGAAGCACGCAAGCCTCCGTTGCTATTCATATCGTCTACGGCTACCACGATGAGGATAATCCCCTCATGACGTCTCTCAAGGCCCAGCAGAAAGACCATCGTAACACTGTCGAGCTGCACAGGGCTTATGTGCCCATGTACGGCACGCACCATTCCAAGATGATGATCCTCTTCCGGCGGGACCACACAGCTCAGGTCGTTATACACACGGCCAATATGACCAATAAGGACTGGGCTACTATGACGAACGGGGTCTGGGTCTCACCGCGGCTCCCTCGCCTGCCAGCTGGAGAAGCCGCCCAAGCCAATACAACACCACCCAGGCCATACGGGACCGGCTCGCGCTTCAAGTACGACATGTTAGCTTACCTCGCGGCCTACGACAAGGCGAGAAGAGAGTCGAATGTGGGGCCACTCGTCAGGAAGCTGAGAGAGTACGACTTCTCGCCTGTTCGTGCCGCCTTTGTCGCAACCGTGCCGGGATGGCACCCTTCCGACGATGGGTCTGTGGCCGGTGGGGTCCCACACCCTTGCTGGGGCTGGCCGGGCCTCCGCAACGCTCTGAAAGCCGTGCCCGTGACCCACCAGGGCCCTGGCGGAGAGGCGTCCGAGATCGTCATCCAGGTGTCCGCAATTTCCACCATCACCGAACCCTGGCTGCGGAAGTGCTTGCTCCGTACCCTTGCCACAAACGCCGGGCCGGGAGACTCCGATACGTCAGCATCCCCATCACGAACGCCGGCGTTGCGAATTGTCTTCCCCACGGTCGACAACATCAGGTCCTGCGTCGGTGGATACTCTTCCGGCAACATGGTCGTTATGAGAGGCCCTAACAAAAAAGGGAAGGATACGCTCCATTTCCTCCGGCCCTGGCTCTCTCGTTGGGATAACGCCCACGGCGGCGTGGCCCCGGCGCCTTTCTCTCCCACTACCATAGGTCAAAACAGCGGCCGCGGCCGTGTTGCGCCGCACATCAAGACCTACGTCCGCTTGACAGGTTCCACCGTGGATTGGGCGCTTCTCACATCAGCAAACCTATCCACGCAGGCATGGGGCGGGCAAATAAACAAGAAGGAGAGCTCCGGGAAGGTATTTACTTCCTCTTGGGAAGTTGGCGTCCTCGTCTGGCCAGGGATTCTCGGCGACGATAGGCACGCTAAGATGGTCGGTGTCTTCGGCACCGACACGCCGCCATACGAACAGTCCGACGCCAGGAATTCCAGGGCGGGCAACGGCGCACCACTCATCGGCTTACGCTTACCATATAGCCTGCCCCTCCAGAATTATTCGTCCTACGACAAGCCGTGGATTTCCGTCTCACCACAGAGCGCCCCGGATGTAGAGGGTAATATCTGGGATGGGAGAATACACTAGTGATCTCTATTACTTAGTTCAGGTTTCTTAACGTAATTACGGAGTCTTAGAAAGGAGAAGGCGGGAAACCAGAAAGAAATGAATAAATAAAGAAAAACACACACACAAAAAAAAAAAAAAAAAAAAGAACAAAGAAATTTAAAGTAAAAAAAAAAAAAAAAAAAAAAAAACTCTTGCCTAGAAGACAGCTCATTTCTTATAATCCACACCATCCTACCTAAGTACTAGATCCCCGCCTTCGCCTTGACAACTCCTCCCAGGCTTCCAATCTTTCCGTCTTATTCAGCATATACCGCCGCTTCCCCTCTATGACTTGGTGTGAACAGAACTCCTCCGTGATCAGGTTTACGTATGCTGTCTTCATCTTCCTTGCATCCTCCTCCCCCCGTCTCCTCTTCCCCCAGCCTAGATACAATTGCCCCTCCTTACGACCCTCCTTACGAAGTCGATAACATACAGACCACACAGAGACACACCATACTGGCCCCTTGTCTCTACCACCGTTGCGTTCTTAGCAAGTAACCGGCATAGCCCCTCACTGAGCCCACTCTCCTGATAATGCTTAATCAGGCGACGGAAGTCCGCCCGTATCACGTTATCATCCGACTCTCCAATTGAGTCGTAAAATACGGCGTACACGTAACCTGGTCCACCAAAAGCACTCTCCAGTGGATCTGATTCTTGTTCTGTATGTTAACACCGAAGTCGGCCTGCCTCAGATGGCCCAAGCCTAGTTCAAGTGGTAACCCCACAACAAACCCAATATCATCCACGTTACTGTCACTACCTGGGAAGCCCGTAGGGTCAAACCCGGACAGCGACTGGGGATGAACACCACCGGCGGGGATCGATCACGATCCTTCTCCGAAAACCTCCGGAGGACCAGCGCT